>NW_004443954.1:1982534-2043640 GCF_000243295.1 Trichechus manatus latirostris
AAAAAAAAAAAAAAAAGGAAAATAAATAAATAAATAAATGAAACCACCAGCTGCTCCTGGGAGAAAGATGTGGCAGTCTGCCTGGAAAGATTTACAGCCTTGGAAACCCTACGGGGCAGTTCTACTCTATCCTATAGAGTCGCTATGAGTTGGAATTGAGTTGAAAACAACGGGTTTGGTTTGGGTTTTGCTATTTTAAATATTAAGGCAGAAGTCTATATATTAGAAATAGTTTGTACATTACATGTTTGTAAAATTATTTCAGGTTGTCATTTGGATTTTAATTCTGTTCATAATTTTAACATATAAATGTTTTCAAATTGTAGGTAATTCATTCTATCACATTCTTTATGATTTCTACTTTTGTCTCTTGTTTAGAATTACCTTCCACCATCCAAGACGACAGTCTTTGTATTCTAGTACTATCTTAGTACTCTTACAATATTGTTTTTACACCTATATATCGAATATAAAACAGTTTGTTTAGATATCATTTTTCCAACAGGATTAAAGCCTACCCTAGCAACAATTTTTTACAAAATATAGTTTTATCACTGATTGAAACTGCTGCCTTATTCTTTGTTGAATTATTTATGTAAACGCAGGTATAATTTGGGGTTTTCTATTGTTTTGCCCATATGCCTATACCTTTATAATACGTACAAACATATGAAACGGTATAGATTGCTTTATTGCTCTTACTTCTTTTTACAATTTTATTGAATATTTTGCAAGGTGGTGTGTTTTAAGTTTAGATCATAAACCATGTGAGAGTCTGGAATGTGGCTTATATTTAAAAAATAACGAATTCAATAGAAAATATTCCACTTTATTCCATGTATTCGGAGTAAATATTATTTTGTGAAACTTTGTTTTCTTTCGTATGTGTGTTTATGTATGTGTGCACTGGGTCACAATCCTCAACTGGTCACAGACCGAAAAGATTGACGGTCACTGTTGTAATGTAAATTTTTTCAGATAACATCAAAAATTTTTTTTCAAATTCTACATCCCCCCAAATTTTTCTACTGAGATTTTTGCTGGCATTATATTAAGCAGTACCATCTTTACTTTCCATTTTAAAAAGCAGTTTAGTCCAAAGAAATCTGCAGGCTTAATCCATTCCCGTGACATTTTATTATTTATCAACGTGTTAAAGAAATCTAATTTTGGGATAATATGAATTTGTCTCCTGTAATTTCATCTTTGCATCTCTCTGAATTTTATTCACTACTTAGTAAAGTAATACTTACTCATATTGAGTTTACAGCTTCCCTTGGCACCAAGACACACTTACCCCATGGGCATGCAGGAGAGAACCATTTTCCATGCCAAATGGGTGAATAACAAATTCCACCTTGGAGCACTTTTACCCTAAGGTTGAAAAAGCATTTGGCATATCACTGAGATATGCAGATAGCAAAGAAATATTGCATAACATTCGCCTACATGAAGAAATTGGGAGAGTGAAACTTTCACGTGTTGCCTGGTGTTATACAAACTAGTAATAGGGAAATGGTGTTGGGTTAGCATTTAAAAATTAAGCGCTTAAAAGTTAAATATATATATAGATATTTGTCCGGAAGATACAGATACAACAATAAAAGCTTCTTCTACTAGTTGCCTTGAAGTTAATTCCAACTCATAGCGACCCCAGGTTTGTTAGAGTAGAACTGTGCTCCGTAGTATTTTCAATGGCTGATTTTTTAGAAGTAAATCTCCAAGGCCTTTCTTCCAAGATGTCTCTGGGTAGATTCAAATATCCACCCTTTCAGTTAGCAGCTGAGTGTGTTAATCACTTGTACCCCTAGGTACTCCAAAATCTTATAACCCATTGCCATCCAGTCCACTCGATTTGGACTCACAGCCACCCTACAGGACAGAGTAGAACTGCCCCATAGGGTTTCCAAGGAGCGGCTGGTGGATTCAAACTGCCGACCTTTTGGTTAGCAGCCAAGCTGTTAACCTCTGCCCCACCGTGGCTCCAAAAGCTTTATAAGAACATTTAATATGTGCCTAGTATTGTGCTAAGAGCTCTACCTTCATTGTCTTGTTTAAACCTGCTCCATGAGGTTTACATCCTCACTGTATAAATAATGAAACTGATAACTTGTGAGTTAAACTCATCTAAGGAAATCATCCTGGTCCACGGCAGATCCAGGCTGAACGTCAGATTTGCTAACTCTTAACCACTGCACGTGCTTCCCAAGGGACCGAAAAAGAGTTCTTCATGGTTTTATCATTTTGGAAAACCAACAGACAGAATTTTTCTTTCAAGTCCAGAGTCCCTTTCAGCACTTAATGTCCTCATTGAGTGGATTGAGACCTAACCAGCGTCCTTTTGCAGCAGTTACCCCAACTCTTTTCCCTTTAGATATACTGGCTTTCTTTTCTTGAACTCATGTTTGCCGTTCCTTTACCTTTTTGAGGAATAAATGATTCATTTAATTGAACTTCATGTATGAGACAAAGCAAGACAAGTAGGATGTTTTCATCTTTCACTTTGAGGAAAAAACATAAGCTTTTAGTCAAATCAACTTAAGAAACAGCTTGAATTGCAAGATAATACTGCTCCTATAAGTAATTGCTTATGTGCTTGTCCTATTCATCCTGGAAGAGCTATGATTTATGAACATTTTTATTTAAAGTATAATCTTGGATTTATTCCAAATAATTGTCATCTTTGAAATGTTGTCAACCTGTGCTAGCCACAGGGATGCCAGAATTAAAGTATTATATCAGCTCACCACATGGTCAGCCCATTGGGCTCAAGTACTTTTTTATCCGCCTCTCTTTTATCACATTTTTCCTTATTTCACATTTATATTTAATCCATTGCCTTCCATGGTTTCTTTTATACCAGAGAGCGTGTAAAACACGGGAGAAAATGAGTAGACATATTCACTTAGCAGCGGCTTTCTTTCTGGTTCTTTCTGTCTTTTCTGGTTGACATTCCATTAGGCAAAAGTGCCGCTGGTACTAATCTAAAATGATTAGCTGTGAAGTGGAACACAAAGACAAGCCCGGGGTGGAGCCATCTGAGGGCAGAAAGATACTTCAGCGCAAAAGGATCAAGACAAATACGAGGTTAAGAAGCAAACTTTCAAATGATACCAAGCACAGGAAATAACGTTAGCTACAGCTGCAAACCAAATCAGGAGAAAAAAATACCCTCGTATTCACCAACGTGGAGCTTGGCTGGCCTTGCGTTAGTTGCTCATAGGGCCCGGAGAGCACCGTCTGGGTTCTCTCTCTTCTCTCTCCTTTTTCCTTTCTTCTCTGTTCTCTGGCCTCTCTCTGTTTTATTTTGTAATGTCCTGACCTCTTTTTCCTACACGTCTCCACATCTTATTCTTATAACTTACCTTCTTGTTGTTGGGGGTGCCATCATTTGATTCCTACTCAGGGTGACACTATAGAACAGAGTACAACTGCCCCCATAGGGTTTTCTTGGCTGTAATCTTGATGGGAGCAGATCGCTGGATCTTATTTCCCAGGCAGTGGTTGGTGGGTTCACACCTCCGACTTTTCCGTTAGCGGCTGAGGGCTTACCATTGTGCCACCAGGATTCCTGTAACTTACCTAACTTGTCATTATAGTGGCAGAGGCAGTACAGTTTGCCAAATGTGTTCCCCTATGTGATCCCCTATATTATCCAGCCTCCCTTGCAATTATATCAGGCCACAAGAGTAGTCCCAGCCAATATAAATTGAATGGAAGTAAATCGTTTTTCACTTCTAAGCCAAACATTTAAGAGCTAGTATGCCACCTCTCTTACTCCTCCCTCAAAGTACATTATCCTGGGGAGAGGCAGCATCACAAAATGCAGGGAACCTGGATCCCTGAGTCACCAGATGGAGGAGCATCTCCACTGGTTGGTATCAGGCTTTCCATGAATAGTGAATAAAAGTTGTTACGTTAATTGCTGAGATGTTGGAGTTATACTTTGTTCCTGTATCATAATCTAGTTTATACATTAATCTACATTTTAAACTAATGCATACATCTATATTCATTACTAAAAATATCAATGAAGTGGAAAGAATATGCATTAGGACACCAGGATTTTACTGTTATCCTTTCTACATTACTTCAAATAATTTGTACAGAGTACCTACAGTGTTTTAATCATTGTTGCAGAGAGGTCCTGAGGATAGGAATAAGACAGATAAGGTTTCTCTCTCAGAAGAAGGGCTCAGACAAGAATCAAGTAAACAAATAAATCAGTCTGGTAGTTCAGAGATTGGTTAAGTACTTGAAAGATAAGTCCAGTATTATGCGATTGGGGTGGTGAGTGATGGAAGGAGGAGGGGGGTTGAAGGGGTGGCTTTAATTTCCATTAATTGATTCTATTAATTTCCGTTGAATAGTTAAGGGAGGCCTCTTTGTCCTGGAGTTGAAACTTGGATGAAATAAAGGAGCTAGCTTGTTTTCCAGGGAGATGTCCTTAAGTATAAATGAGCCTGATGTATTAAAGAAGAGAAAGAAGTTCAAGGTGACATAAGCATCAGACCGTACTGAATTTAGAAGAGCAGTACCAGATTCAGCTAGAGAGTGGCATTCAGCATCTTGAGTCCATGGTAAGGAATTGGAGTTTTATTCCAAATTCTATGGGAATATACTGGAGAAATTGAAGCAGGAAAATGGCAATGCCATTTCTATTTTCATAAACTCATTCTGGGCATGATGTGGAGAATGGATATACTTTTAGGGCAGAACTAACCAGACTCGCAAATAAATTAGATATTTCTTATTTGAGGTTAAGAAATAAAGACATGAAGAATAACTCCTAGAATCAGGCTTGTAAAACTGGATGCACAGTGGTGCCTTTGTCTAACATGGAGAAGGCAGGGAGAAGAACAACCTTTCAGACAGGATTTTTAATGCGTATTGAACATCAAGTGGAGTTTTTTTTTAATAGGAAGCTACATATAAAACATAAAATTTGGAAGTCTTATTAATACAGGTGCATTTAATGGCATTAGATTAGTTAAAATCACTTAGAGAGAGGGTTTAGACAGAGAAGGGAAATGATCTGAGGACAGAGTTCTGGAATATTCTAGCATTGGGCAATTGAGACTTAATCCCTTAATCTCTTACTCCTCCCTCAAAGTACATTGCTCTTATCATCTAAAAGCTACAGGTCTTCAGAGCATCCATAAGGAAGGATTCTAGTGAAGACTTCGGGTATGGTGGTCAGCCATTGGGAGAGATATAACAGTAAGGCAATGCTTTTGAAAAATCTATAAATCACATTTCTTGGTTGGTTATTTACTCTATCTGCAGCTCTACTTCATTATGAAATAATTTACCTAGCTCAGAGACTCCGCCTCATAGGGCTATCCATAGGGAAAGTAAGGGCAAACTACTTCCTTTAATATATACTGCAAATACAATCATAAATTTGAAAGAAATTTTCACCATGCCACAAATCTTGATTAGGTTTCCATGAACAGCCCACTAGTGAAATATTCACTTGACTATTCAAGGAAGTGGTAAGGGGGCCACAGAAATGAGCAATTGTTCCAAGAGTGATCTGACCTAGTTTGTTATATGACTTGGGGACATCACTCAAATTTTCAGTGTGTATTTTCCAGCAAGTGCCTTGAATGACCAGCAGCAGAAGTTCCATTTGCCATCTTTGTGTTCTGTATTTACAGGCAAAGCACAGTCATGGCTCACCAGATAGCTCAGGTATGGTTTCTATTGGTAACAAAAGAGACATCAGGGGTAAGGGCAGAGGATGTCTCAATGAAACAATGATGTTCAGTTCTTGAAAATCCATTGATAAATTCCAGAATGCCAACAACAGCCTTCTTTCTATAGCACAGTGAACACTGTAACAGAGAAACTAGAGGAAGATATTAAATAAAATGCGTTTATCATAGTCTTGATTAACAATCTCATGAAGAATCTTAATAATTTGCGGAGAAGAAAAATTATTCACTCAACTTATTTCAGTATTTTCCACATATGACTATGAAATCTCTTATAGATACACTTAATAAAAGTAGACTAACAGAATGATCATAAATTGGTTTGATTCATCATGAGCTATCTTAGTGCCACAGAATGAGTGCCACTATTAACTCTTACTCCTTACTGTATAACCCAGACTACATTAAAGCATAAACACAACCGTATTCATGTATCATCTAATTTGAGTATAAACCACTGTCATTGAGTCATTCTGACTTATTGTAACCCTATAGGACAGAGTGGCACTGCTGCAGAGGGTTTCCAAGGCTGTAAATCTTTTTGGAAGCAGACTGCCACGTCTTTCTCCCGTGGAGTGGCTGGTGGGTTTGAACTGCCAACCTTTCTGGGTTTGAACCAACAACCTTTCGGTTAGCAGCTGACGTGTTAACCACTGCGCAACCAGGGCTCCTAATCTGAGTATAACCCCAGAAAAAAACACAAAAACCATGGCTTTCAAGTCGATTCTGACTCATAATGACCCTATGACCCTATAGGACAGAGAAGAACTGTCCCATAGGGTGTCTAAGGAGTGGCTGGTGGATTCAAACTGCCAATCTCTTGGTTAGCAGCCAAACGCTTAACCACAGTGCCACTAGGGCTCCAATTTGAGTGTAGTTGCATGGGAAACACTAAAGATGTCTCCAGTACTCATTACATGGTAGAAGAAAACTCCTTCAGTTCTAATTTCCTGATTAAAACAAACAACTAAAAAATAACACAGCATACTTGTTAGAATAACTCTAGTTGCTAAAAAAAATCAACTTCTTAACACAGTAGAAGTTCATTTCTTCTCACGTAACAGTCCAAGGCAAGTTTTCCTGTTGGTACAGGGTACTGACATTAGATTTTATCAACATTTGGGGGCTGATAATTAATTATATACTGTGGTGAGTTACCCCATGTATTATACTATGTTTAGCAGCATCCCTGTCCTCTACCCACTAGATGCCAGACGAAACATTCCCCAGTTGTGAAAAGAAAAAATGTCCTCAGACATTGACAAATGTCTGTTAGGGGTCAAATTGCCTCTGCTTGAGAATCCCTGTGATGGTGGGTGGCAGGGTTCACCTGCCTGGTGATTCAGGGTTCTTACTCCTAAATCCCTAAAATCTTCTGCCACCAGCCAAGGAGAAGATGTGTCCTAACTGTCTTGGCATGGAAGCAGTACATGTCACTTCCACTTGTGTACTATTGTCAAGAACTCACTGTGAGTCCTCAAATAGATGCAAGGACATTGAAAAATGTAATTTCCCGTTGGGAAGTTGTTTCACAGAAAACATTCTACACTAGTCCAAGGGGAGCACGAATCTCTGGTGGAAAGCTATCCATCTCTGCCACATTCTGGTTTAACTAGAAATTTCTGGTCAATTCAATAATCCAATCAATCGAAAAAGCAAGATACTAACTTGTTAGCAAAGCGATTTTATAACAACCAGTCCCTGAGGGAAGTTAGAAGGAATGAACTATGGGTAAGACCAGGGACAGACTATTTGTAACATGATGATAACGATACATTCAATTGGTGTGTTATATACAATGCTGCTGTTGTTAGGTGCCATTGAGTCCGTTCTGACGCATAGTGACACTGTGTACAATAAAATGAAACACTGCCCAGTCCTTCACCATCCTCACAATCACTGCTATGTTTGAGACCATTTTTGCAGCCACTGTGTCAGTTTATCTGGTTGAGGGTCTTCCTCTTTTTCGCTGACCCTCTACTTTACCAAGCATGATGTCCTTCTCCAGGGACTGGTCCCTCCTGACATCATATCCAAAGTATGTGAAACAAAGCCTCGCCATTCTCACTCCAAGGATCACTCTGGTTGTACTTCTTCCAAGACAGACTTGTTCATTCTTCTGGAAGTCCGTGGTATATTCAATATTCTTCCCCAATGCCATAATTCAAAGGCATCAATTCTTCTTCGGTCTTTCTTATTCATTGTCCAACTTTTGCATGCATATGAGGCGATTGAAAATATCATGGTTTGGGTTAGGTGCACCTTAGTCCTCAAAGTGATATCTTTGCTTTTTAAGACTTTAAAGGGGTCTTTTGCAGCAGATTTGCCCAATGCAATACATGGGTCGATTTCCTAACTGCTGCTTCCATGGGCTTTGATTGTGGATCCAAGTAAAATGAAATCCTTGACAACGTCAATCTTTTCTCCATTTATCATTTATCTGTTATATACAATAACTATCATAAATTTTAGGAGGAGTACAAACAAGGAGATGAAGGGAAAAGCAAAGGAGTATAAAGGGAGAAATGGATCTTCATCTTACTTGAAGATTCAGCTCCAAGGATCCGTAAGTCCTCAGTTCCACTTGAAACTTAGGATCCTGGTACTCACTATCCCTTCTCCAAAGCTTCTCCCTTCCCAATCTTGGAGAAACACATGCCTACTTTATTTAATTATCACTTATTAGATTCCGTCTTCATTTTCCAGTTATACGTCTACTCCTGGAAGTCTCCATTTCCCTCTATTTCTCCAGGATGATTTAAGTTGGTAAAAAAATTAGTGGTTTTGAACACAGTCAAGTCTATACTCACTGCCAGGTGTGAAACCGCTGAAAAGCCAACATGATATCTAGGCTTATCCTGATGAATATTACATATCTAGTCATCTTCTGTAGCAGTTATATTTAAGTTTCTATTTAATTTTGCCTGCACTTTTGAATACCAAGTGCCTACATATAACCATTCATTAATTGATTAATTTGTTAAATACTTATAGAGCCCCTGTGCTATACCAGGGATCCCCTTATAATATATTAGGGATACAGCAGCAAGCAAAACAGAGATGTTCTATGCCCTCAGAGAATGTATAGTCTAATATGGATGCAGGAATTATATAAAAAATTACAATAAAATTTGATTACTGTTAAAATGTACTGGATGATTCTGGAATTCATTATAACAATCCTCAGGAATATCAATAAATCATGGTCTATTTTGATCTATAGTAAACCTCCAGGAGAACTAATCTTAGACCTTCTCCTGAATGCTGACTCACACTGGGATATTTCCTGACACTCAGAGAAATTCATGTGATCAAACTCTTTGTCTTCATGATAATCTACTTACACAGTTTGCTGACATGCCTCGCATGTGTATTCTTTGCTCCTCATTCATGTAAATCTGGAATGCATAACCTCTGAAATGGTAGGAATAGCACAGGATTAGGACTGTCCACCAAAGAAAGGAGGGCAAAGTGGTTTTCAACTCAAATGCTAATCTACACTTGCTGAGAAAGAGTCTGGAGTCACACTTGAGATCAGCAAGAAAAGGAATCCATGAAAATATTTGTGTCATTTGCCATCCCCCAGAGTGAGAACACCCTCTTTCTCTAGACCAGGATCTATCTCCTCTGTAAGACTGTGAGTTCTCTGAGGGTAAGATGATGTCTTACTCACTTCTGTGTTTCTTTAGGTGCTTAATAATTGTAACTAAGAGAGTAATAGTGTATAGATGACTTCCACGGAGAATTATTTGTAGAAGAATTCTTTCTTTTCAAACTCTATGCCACAGTTTTGAAATAAGTAAAAGAGAATTTATCAGGAATTTTTTTGGAAATGTCCTATCACCCCACCCTTCATTTCCATGTGATCAAATTTTACCCTTTAGATCATATGTTGTCTTTCACATTAATATTTTGATGTTATTATTTTCTAAATTCATATTCCATCCAGAAAAGATGGCAGTGCCAAATTCAAGAAAATTGTTATGTCAAAATGGCAAAGTAATAATCGCATGCATTTTTCTTCTATTTTTCTGTTATATTTACTCAACTACCCAAGATACTTACAGGAAAAACCATCGATCTTGCAGAGATAAAAAAGAAAAAAGTTATACACTTATACTCTAATAAACCATTTTCAACTCCTTATAAACCCTTTCCCCAAATTCTGATACTTTTCTCTCCAGTAAAAATATTTTATTGGTATGAACGTACAATAATTGCATTTTTTCACCGAAACAAAATGGCAAATTGTTGTGAAGTTTATTCTAATAAGATTTTTCTATTAAAGAAAATTATGTTTTTACAATGTTCTCTTTACTAGCACATTTCTTGGGTTGTTCTCCCCCAATGCACTGTTTATTCTGAGCGGCTTGTCATTTCACATGCTTATTTGGCCCTTTCCTAAGTGTCTATAAAAAGCCTTTCAAATAACCATTCAACTAGATTAAAATTTTAGAAGAGAATGCAATTGATACTTTTGTTGGGTGCAGTGTAGGCAATATTAAAAGAAAATTGTTAATGTTGCCTATACCACTTACATTGATTCATGGTGAAAAATGTTTCTTAGTTTATTGCCTCCATCAGAACAGCAAATCTGTGTAGGAAATCTGATCAAGGCACCGCTCTTTAATAATTCATCATCTCTCACTATTGATATTCTTAAGTTGTGTTGACTTTTATAACACTGGTAATGGTAGGAGAAGCCTAACATTAATAAATGGACTGATATTTAAAATAAATAAGCTCCGCCTGAGTATTTGGAAAGTCATTTGAATGCTGTCTTAGGTCAAATAGAAAAAAAAAAAATCTCTTCCAATGGCTGATGCAATACGTGTAGGTAAATGTAGACCAGTATTTGTGCATTTCTTCTCATTCGGTAGAAAATACAGTGTACACTCTGCTATGAATCAGGGCTGCACTTTAGCTACTGGGTACCCAGTGGACTGGCCACGAAGTGGCTGATTTGTGAGTGGTGAGTTTTCCGATTTCAACACGCGCAAAGGTGTTCCAAGAGTGTTGTCTTCTCAGTCGGTATTCTAATGACCTTTCAACACTGAATTGAGATAAAGCAATGGACGTTACTAATGGAATTTGCCGCAGGGAGGCCCATGGTGAATTGCTGACTTCGCCGTGAACTCCAGTGATATAGGATACTAAAACAAAGCTACGGTGAAGGAAACAAAAGGGAACAGAAAATAAAGAGGAATCGCAATGTTTCAAAAAATCAATCTGAATATTCAGAGGTGATGTAAAACATTATACAACTTAATGTACAACAGTTTTGTTTGTTATCTGAAGCCATGCTGGTGCCTCTTTAGGTTAAATAAACACGATAGCCTTGCCCATGTTTTTATGATGCTTTGCAGTACTTAGGGTGGTGTTATATATTATAATAAACAAAATGCAGGAACGTCACCCTTGGCTAAATTCCTATCAGTTATGAACTGAATCTTTACACACATTTAATATTTATCTCATTTCAGACTTTGCTATACTGAGAAATTTACTTTTAAAGAAAAATGGTTTATACAGTTCACTTCCTGCCATAATCAAGGTCTTTCTAACCTGAAATCTGAAGGTTATGCTTCAGTGAATAATTCAGTAGGTTAGTGAAACTGTGGCAGCAAAGAAAGTGCTAATCTTAGATGGAAGCTGTGACGGATATTAAGAAACAATCGCAAAAAGTGACATATTTAATAGAGAAAGATTACGCTGTGCTACATCTATTTAATTTGAATTGAATAAATTTTGCCACTATTTTGTGAGACGCAGACTAGAAATTATGTGAAACTTCACAGTGTCACTGAAGCCTAGGAGAGAGAATAAAGACCTTAGAAAACATTTTACTGTGATTTTGAAGACTTCTCAGGCATCCAAAAGAATGTCGAAGAAACTAAAAAAGGATTCACTGCAGGACTTTATTAA
The DNA here is from genome assembly GCF_000243295.1 of Trichechus manatus latirostris. Lineage (NCBI taxonomy): Eukaryota > Metazoa > Chordata > Mammalia > Sirenia > Trichechidae > Trichechus > Trichechus manatus. The sequence goes on from NW_004443954.1 coordinate 1,994,177, forward strand.
TTTAAACAAAAAACTAAGGGATAGGGAATATTATCAAAACATAAATAAAGTGTGGACCTGGGGATATAGTGTCCTGCAAGTCCTTGAAATCAGGGAATTCCTTCTGGACTGTGTCTGAGTGAGGCTAGCTTCATTCTCCATTTTTCACGGGAAATTTAGTTGATATTGCTGAGACAAGTCTGAAATTATGAATAATTGCAAGTGTGAAAAATGATAGGGGGCAGTTTGTGGCCTTAATCACCAAATAGATCCTCCAGGGAGCCCCTCTCTGACATTGATAATTACTTTTTGCCATGTGTTCACCTGACCTAATTTCTAAAAAAGAAAACGCACATACTTCCATTGCTTAACTTAGCACTACTTAAGAACTTTAAAATGATGAATTTATTGACAAATTAACTTGAACAATATTTACCTGCGGAGCAGATATCTACTATGAAGATGTCTCAACATCTACTCTCTCTATCCAGCACGTGTTTCATGAAAAGAAGGAATCCACATCAAACAATTTTGGAGAAAATGTACACTCTATTTTCTTGGATATTCACAATATAATTTAGCATATTAAAAAACTCTAAAATGTTCTGCAGAAAAATAAACTAAAATTTTAAAAAACTAGCTCAAATAGCATTGCTTAATCCTACATTTCCACAATTTATTTGGCTTCAGACGTCTCCCCTCCCACATATAATACCTATTAACATTTTGCAAAATATGTTTTCAGAAATTGTTCCTAATATGCTTTATCATGCTCATTCTATATCGCATTTTATCCAAATCACATCCTAAGGTCACCACTAACATTTCTTCTGTCCATGTTTGCATAAGGACATACATCTCAACCTTTTAAAAGGCAGTGTTTTATAGTGGAAATGACAATGGCCTTGCCATCTGTCTTCAAGCCCAAGTTCCCATACTTTCCTGAGCATTAGTTTTCTCCTTTAAAAGTGACTATAATAACTCCACTTTGCGAAAGCGATATAAAGATTAAATGAGTCACCTTGTATAAAAATTTTAGAACAGAATTTACAGATGATAGACTTTTAGTGTGCGATAGGACATTATTACGACAATTACTAAAGAAAATCTAAAAATCAAGTCAACTAACTAGACTATTATTAGTATGCACTTTTGTGCTATAATAATACCACAACCCCTTTGAAGCACGATAATATCGCAGAAAGCCTTAGAAAGACTTCTCCTGGGCTTCTGATTCCTTCCCTTCTGAAGCCGTATGGCAGACTGACAGAGAGAAGGTTGCCTATTTAGTTACTGTGGCAGACGCCACCCGTTCCCGGTTTACATCATTCAGCTCTTACTGACTGAGTACATTCCTGCCAACTTTTAGTTCCCAGCCTGCTGCACCCTGGCTAAGTATGCCTGAGGGGGCTTTTTATCTGGCCACTTGGCCCACATCAAAGAGCCTTGAAATACTGGGGGAATCTATATCAACCCCCAGGATCCTTCAAGAAATGACTCTTGAGAGTTGGGTATAAATACCCCAGCTAACTTGCCCTCGAATGGGATAATTCTGAGAAGTGTGTCTTTCTCAGGGTTTTCTTGAGGGATTAAGCTCACTTCCTCGCTTTCCTCTTGGTGTTCTCTGAACTTCCCAAATAAAGGATATGCCCTTGAAGTTTTATTTCAAGTTCTGCTTCTGGGAAACCTCAAATAAAACAACGATGACTCCTTAAAGCAGGTTATCATTTTGTGCCATCGAGTAGATTCCAACTCATTGCGACCCCATGAGTTACAGAGTAGAACTGCTCCATAGGGTTTTCTCGGCTATAATATGTACAGAAGCAGATGGCCCGGCCTTTTCTTCCACAATGCCGCTGAGTGGATTCGAACCATCAGCCTTTCGGTTGGCAGCCAAGTGTGAACCATTTGCTTCACCCAGAGACCTCGCAATAGGTAGGAGGAAGCTTATGTAAGTTGGGATGTGTGAACAGCTTCCCCTTCAGGAATGCTACTTTCTTGGGAAAGCGACTCCGAATTCTAGGGTTTTGTCTGCAATTGTGATAAGTTCCACTTGATTCTATTACATTTTCCTAAAAACGACAAAGTCTTCTTTTCTGGAAACATTAGTAAAACATTAACAGTAACAAAAACGAACTGGGAAATAAATCCACACTCTGTATAATAGAAGCACTGACTGTAATATGATTGACACTTGAGTTCTAAATCATCTCCTTCCCTGGAATTCCACCCAGAGGGAGTCCAAAGTCCTTCTTGAATTTCCTGAAATTCCCAGGGAAGAATGTAAATTCTCATAGTCACCTTTGCCCCAGCGACCATGCTTCTATACACGCCTTTTTAATTTATACAAAATTTCCGCTCCTATCAATTAGCAGTAAGTGCAGCAGACTTTACTAAAAACTGAGGAATGTGGGAAGTGAGAAATAGTTTGTATTGCAACAATAAGAGCCATTGTTCTCCCATCGAGCATTAGGCAATCCATTTTCAATATGTTTTGGGACCACCCCACTCTAACAGATTCTGCCTAGGCTTTACCCCAAAGCCATCCCCTGAAGCACACTAACTCTCATCTCCAACCTTTCTTTCTTCTGTCTTTATTTCCCCTCTATGGAAAGCAAACGCTGGGGGAGTAGTGGTTAAGTGCTATGACTGCTAACCAGAAGGTTGGCAGTTCAAATCCGCCATGTGCTCCTTGGAAGCTCTATGGGGCAGTTCTACCCTGTCCTATAGGGTCCCTATGAGTCATAATTGACTCAGTGGCAATGGCTTGGTTTTTGGTTTATGAGAAATGTGTTGTTTGTTGCTTAGACCTTCAGAGTTTCACCATCTCCCCTCAAGGCAAGGCAAGGTATCTTTTTTTCCTCCACCTAAGAATTCTGGTACCACTTTGTCACATATATCTGTTTATTTACATACAAGAGCACTGGGTGGTGTAAAAGGTTCGCACGCTTGGCTGTTAACCGAAGGGTTGGAGTTCGAGTCCATCCAAAGACACCTGAGAAGAAAGGCCTGCCTCTGACAAATCAGCCATCGAAAACCCTAGGGAACACAGTTCTAGTCCGACACACATGGGGCCACCATGAGTCAGAGTTGACTAGATAGCAATTGTTTTTTCCTTCTTTCTTTGCATATATACTGTTTGGTTATCTAAATTATCTGACAGCCAAAGTGGTTATTTGGTAGTAATTACTTACCCCTTTTTACCATGCCGGAGTTAACAAATATGGTTAAGTGATAGTGTTCAACAGAATTTCAGGGGATAAACAGGTGAATATTGTGTATTTTATTAGTTATAAATTTATTTTATGTGTATTAGACACAACATAACTATAATGTCAAACTCAAGGTTTTAAAGAAATTATTGTATAGGAAGAAACTACTTTTAAAAATTCTAATTCAACTTAACATTGATGTAAATAAATTAATATGAAGAAGTCAGCAATATGAATGGCCAACAATTAAGAGTTATGAAGATGGCATTTGACTGACTGACTGGCTTGTGAAATATTTTCCTGGTTTAACGGTGAGGTACTTAATCAAAAAATGACTGGGAAAATGTTTGCTAGGATTTGGGTCCTATTTTATTTATCTCAAACATTTATACATTTCTTGAAAATATATGCTACTCCCAATGGGTGATAAATTTATCAAAGCTAGCATACTAATTACAATTAGTTGTGACTATCCACTTTTATAATTGTGCAAAGTTTAATAATGGCTGCATTGGGGAAAGTTCTACTGCTTTAGTGATTTCTTATTTGATACCTCTTATACTTGCAGGGAGCCCTAGTACTGCAGTGGTTAAGAACTTGGCTGCTAACCAAAAGGTTGGCAGTTCGAATCCACCAGCTACTCCTTGGAAATCCTCTGAGGCAGTTCTACTCTGTCCTATAGGGTCACTATGAGGCGTAATTGACTCCATGGCAACAGAGGGAGATACTCACATGCAAGTACACACATACACACACGTATATAATTACGGTAACTTCAATGGTGATGCTCTTTCTACGCATTTTCTTCAATATTCTCACTTTCAAAATGTCGTCCATGCTCTTCTAAGGTGAATCAGCTTCTATAGACTACTATGGATTTGAAAGAAAGAGATTCAATCCCTGGCAAAGTGCTCTCTCACAGAAGTTTTCTCTTTAATTATTTTATGGTTCTTTAGTAATCCAAGATTGTAATTCTCTGCCCCTAAAATTTCAGAAACCGTGACTGAAAATGAACTGTCATGGCATTGCACTGGATTTTTGCTATTTAACAGTTTGTGACTACTTTCTCAGTTACGTTTAGACTGGTACCCACAAAATAAAAGAGAGTGGGTGAAGGTCGTGGCAACCTTCCCAAATGCTTCTCAACATCAATGGACTCACTCATTCCACAAGTATGTATCAAGCATTATGCTAGGACCAACAGAGATAAAAACATAATGGGCCTTGACAGGGAACAGAATCAAATTTTGTTTTTATCTTCAAAGTGAATGCAATAAAGTGCTAACATTTATGCTAAAGATAAAAATAGATATCTTGTATTGATTGAATAGGCCACAGCCCAAACCTTACCATCATGGCAAATTATTTCAAAGAGGGGACTAAAATAGTTAAGCATTTAAGTACCACGTGTGTTTCTTTTTACCTTGTTTTTGGCTAACATTTGAACAGTTTCTTCAAAATATTGCCGAATACATTACCTACTATTACCCCACAACAAATAAATGAACTAACTGGGTAAGAAGTAGCATTGCACTCAATTCATCAATGAGGTATCAGACATATAGGAAGGAGCATGTGGCCCTTACAAATCACAAGCATGCTTATTTCTACATCTCCTTCCCTTCGTCTCACCTTGGCTATATCCTACGTCTCCTGGTTGCCTACGACAGGTCTTTCAACAAAGAAGTAGTGCCTAGGGAAACCAAAAAAGGAAACCCATCACCATCAAGTTCATTTCAACTTATAGTGACCCTACAAGATAGAGTAGAACTGCCCCATGAGGTTTCCAAGGCTGTAAATATCTACGGGGACAGACTGCCACGTCTGTCTCCAATGGAGCAGCTGGTGGGTTTGAACCACCAACCTTTTGGCTAGCAACTGAATGCGTATTCACTGCGCCACTAGGGCTCCTCAGTGCCTAGGGAAGCAGACATTATAGACCTCAACTATCCAGCCGTTCGTTACTTTCAAGCAACCTGCCTTGCTCAGGGCCCCTCTGATGAGGACTGTGCCCTCACCTTTGCCCTAGGTAAAGCATTCAATCCACAAGGAATTTCCCCCAATCACTGCTACTGATACAAAAACAAAGAAAAGAATAACCCATCAGCCTTTGTCCAAAATACGTGATTCAGTGGCCCCATTTAGACACCTCGTAGAAAGGACATTTGTCTTCTAAGATACCAGCCTTTCTACTTCTGCCCTAAATCCTATAATTCTCGCTTACCTTCTATTTCATTTCCTCTCCATCCATCCATCTCCCCACTTCTGCCTTCAAGCATACCCAGGACATATACTACTAAAAGAAAAAAAAAATTCAATACTCTAGCTTCCAACTAGAATATATTTTATTTTTCCTTGAAAGACGTTCTTTCTCAGTTACTCCCATTGCATTTTCAAAAATGTAGCTTTCCACAATGTCCTTAAATAAAGTTCAAATAATATATAAGTACTTGAATATGTACAAAGCTTGAAATATATAAAATGGAACACAGTGAAAAATACGTCCTCCTCACAAGCGTCTACAAGCAGCCCAAATTCCTTTCCCAGAGATAATTACTTCTATCACTGTGTGTTCTTCTAGAGATAGTCTAAGCAGATTTAAGCATATATGTTTATATCTTGCTTAGTTTTTACACAGTCAATTATATACAAGGCACATTGTTCCAAGCTGATTATTTTTCAGTTGACTTTATTATGTATCTTGGAGGCTGTAGCATATCAGTACATATGAAACATTGAGCTTTGTTTCTACTTTCATTTCTTTGTGTGTTTGCTATACTAGCAGCTCAGTAGTCATTGTATGGGGTTACCATAATTTATTTACTCATTGGTGAACATTCGAATGTCTCAAGTGTTTAATATTGCAGATAAAACCTCCTATCTGTGTTATTGCTCCCGTGGACTAGTATATGTACAGGATAAATTCCAGGCGCACAATTGCTTGCTTAAATACAGAAAACACAAAACTTTGTTAAAAAATCTTTTCTCTCAATGTATTACTAAATGGTCTCACGCTGCAGCCAAAATAGACCACTGATCTTCACACCCTTCTTATTGGCCTGCCTTTCTACTGACGTTCATTTTGGGGGTCTTCTCTTGAATTGCCCTTGCCACCACCTCCACAACTCAAGTTACCTTCTTTTGGGTTAACTGAGATTCCTCTCCTTCATGAACAATTTTCCAATTCTTGGTTCCGTGAGGACAGACTCCTGCTTCCCAACACCTCTCTTGCATCTCGCTTACAAATGGCACTTGCATGGCGTTGTCAGGTCTCAACCTTGTAGTGTAATTGTTTGTATTAATACTTAAATTCCCTCCCAAATCCTTTGAGGGCAGTTTGTGCCTTTTCCCCCTTTTCTTGGCTGCACTTGGCACAGACCTTATAAACTTCTTGTTGCTGTTGTGTGCCATGGAGTCAATGCCAACTCACGGAGACCCTACAGGACAGAGTAGAGCTGCCCCATAGGGCTTCCAAGACTGTAATCTTTACAGAAGCGGATCACCACTTCTTTCTCTTACGGAGCAGCTGGTGGGTTTGAACCACTGACCTTTTGGTTAGCACCTGAGCACTTATCACTGTGCCACCAGGGCTCCTTATGTATACTTAGTAGACTGTTACATATTTGTAACATAAACAAGGATTCTCAGCGAGATATAAACGGTTAAGCACTGGGCTACTAATCAAAAGGCTGGTGATTCGAACACACCCAGAGGCTCCTTGAAAGAAAGGCCTGGTGATCTGCTCCCAAAAGGTCACAGCCTTGAAAACCCTATGCAGCAGTTCTACTCTGAAACGCATGGAGGCACCAGGAGTCAGAACCAACTCGACGGCAACTGCTCTGTGTGTTTATTTGCTGTTGTTTGTTTCGTTTGGATAAATGCATCAATAAATGAATGCAATCCACATTTTTCAAAGGACCACATTTAATTCAGTCTCAGAGGGCTATGGACATTTCTGGACATTTCTCTTTGTATCTAGTTGATCATTTTTATCTTCAAAGCCTTGTTAAATGTATAAAATCTTAAGCCGATTCACATAGGACAAAATTCAGATAAATTGCAATCCCTTCAAGTATAGTGTTACTTATATGAGTTTGGCATCCAAATAAGGATGCTTAGGAAAATGTCATTCCACGGCCATGAATATAAGGTCCAGAAGTTAATTCCTATGTAGTAATTGAGAATAAATGCATCGCACTTAGAGAAATGTCTCTCCTGTTTCATCACTACTTCAGGAATTCAAGCATCCTTCTCGGCATCCCCTCTATTGTTTTCTTTGGAATCTAGATTCTACCAGGGTTTGGGGGAGAAAAACAAAACTTGAACTCCATATAAAGTTAGCTAAGAGCTTCTGACATGTTCTGTGACAGATACACCAGCTGTGTCCTTCTAGACAAGGCAGCCTCGAAAAATGATTTCTTTTGTCTCTGAATCAGAGGACTGGGTCATTTGCATAATATTATTTTGAGTATTCTGAGTTTTTTTTTTTTTTTTAATTTTAGTCACTCTTCAACTTTCAAGGAAAAAAAAAATTTGAAGTGCCTGTTACAAGATATTGTGGTGTAGGAGAAAGTCCAGTGAATTAGAAATTACAATGAAAGAGTCCTAGTCCCTACTCTGCCACTGCGTCCTGTTGTCCAGGTCCTTGTCCTTTCTGCCTTCCATCTTCCCATTGACTAAGAGACTTTGAAGGTCCATTTCAGTCCTGATAATCTGTTTAGGAGTGGGAGCTCTGCAGATCGAAAATCTGCCTCCCAGATACAGTTTCACTAGTTCGTGCTTAGTGAGTCTTGGCAAGTTAGTTAAGCCTCTGAGCCTCCGTTGCCTTACTTTTTATTTAGGGCTAAAAATGTCTGCTTTACACAGCTATCGTGGGGTTCAAATAAAACAAAGTAAATCCAGAAATATTGGTACATTTGAGTTCACACCATACAAATAGTAGTTACTACAATAAAATTGTTATCTCTGAATTATGACTAGAGGCAGTTATCATTCTTATTATGCAGTGTGTTTTAGGTAGACTCTATGTGAAATAAGCCTTGTGTGTCACACACTGATCTCTATAATCTAAACACTATCGCATGTATAAGGCTTAAAACTTTGGGAAAATCACACTATCTCATTTAGCCATAAGCTCTGAATACTTCTAAGACAAATAATGTGGCCGAGTCAGCTCTGACTCATGGAAACCCAAGTGTTTCCAAGCAGAACTGTGCTCTTTAGAGTTTTCAATGGCTGTGATCTTGCAAAAGAAGATCACCAGGCTTTTCTTCTGTCGCGCCCCTGGGTGGATTTGAACACCAAGCATTTAGTTAGCAGTTGAGCACAAACCTTTTACATCACCCAGGGACCTTCAGACATTACTGAACGCCGTGTGTTGTTGTCAGTGGCTGTCACGTTGATTTCCACTCATGGTGACCCCATGTGTGCAGAGTAGAACTGCCCTATAGAGTGTTCAAGGCTGTGACCTTCCAGAAGCAGACCGTCAGGTCTGTCTACTGAGTTGCCTCTGGATGGGTTCAAACCACCAATCATCCTGTAGCCTAGTACTGAACCATTTGCACACCTAGGGACTCCATAAATTCCCTATACTCCCCACATAATAATAATAACAGCAACAACATTTTATATTTGAGTTCTAGGCCGGGAACTTTTCTAAACATTTTGCATGTGTTAAATCAATCCCGAAACCACCTCACCAGTGTAAGTGGAAATCATTATAATTTTTCAGTTAAGTTTAATTGAAAAACTGGTTAAATAATTTGCTCAGAGTCACACAGATCAATGGACTCAGCATTTCAGTTCACACAGTGTGGTTCATAATTAAAGATTATAAATGTAAACAACCTAGTTCATATAATGTGTTGAATAAAAAAAAGTAACTAAATAATAATATGTACTCTAGGCTTGGACAGGAGTTCCTGGGAAGGGCAAACGGTTAAGCACTTGGCTACAAACTAAAAGATTGGCAGTTTGAACCCACCCAGAGACACCTCAGAAGAAAGAGCTGGCCATCTGCTTCCAAAAGATCAGACAGCCATGAAAACTCCATGGAGCGGTTCTACTCTGTAACACACGGGGCCGACGTAAGTTGGAATTGACTCAGCAGCAAGTGGTTCGGTTTAGTATGATTTTAAACTTAGATATCCTGAGTTACAGAAATAAAATTTAGTATGGAAACTTCTTCATTACTCTTGTGCTTTTAAATATAACGTGAAAAGAAGTGGAAATAGAGACAGAGAGAGAGAGACAGGGAGACTGAGACTGGGGGCTGGGCATGCAGCAGAAGAACGAGTTGAGAAAAAGACATTTGAAATTTCATAATGTTTCTTCTCCCTTTAAGGTCAGTTAAAAGGCCGTCTTCTTGAATTTGTCATTTCTGAGGAAGACAAACACCGATCGGAGCGGCATTGCTGGCGCCAATATCAACAGCAGTAGGAGCCTTGGCGTCAGTATAGTGCATGGAAGCTACGCTTCAGCGTCGGAAGCGTCAGCGTTAGCCAGTTATTTTCTTCGTTTTCGTTTTTTTCTTAATTATTTGAACATCTTAAAAAGATTGCTGGAAAAAAAGAAAGGAAATAATTAGTCAGAAAATGCTTATTACTAAGCCCAGGCACACGCCCGTTAGAACAGCAGTAGTATTTTGTTGTTGCCGCTGTTTATTCCGTATACAAAAGTGAAGGCTGATCTCATATTTGTCTTTTTTTTATGATTTATTTAGTTGGGTTATAGAATGTAGCATTTTCGTAATCAAGAACATTTGTCTTTGTTCCAATTAGGAATCAAATGAAAAGTCTAAAATCATCAAACTATCACTGCAACAATGCTACCAACTGTTAGCAATTGAAAATTTTGAGGAACTTTAACTTGGCTTAAATGTTGTAGGCTTCCAAAGCTTTCAGAATCTGAGGGCAATCATATCACTGATTTTAACAACGTGGATTGGTCAAATACCCAAACTGGAAAAGGTTATGTTTCACTGAGCATAATGCATTTATTTTCCATATAAAAAATGTTGTTTTTAAAATAACAGGGTGCTTGAAATATGGATGGTTAAGGTTACTGCGAGCATAGCCATATAGAATTAAAGGACCGTGGGGACGGACGGTCACAGAGAAACCGAGGAGAGTAATGTTTCCTCAAACTCTAAGATAGAGGGTGTATTTACATAGGATCAAATGTAGTTAACAGACCTAACTAATTTAGCAAGGCAAACAATTTAGTTTCCTTTGTTGTTACTTGTTTGTTTAGAAAATGTCTTTGTATAGGTGCTGTAATTTTCAAATGTAACTCATTTGCGTGGCTCTATAGATAAATAGGAGCCCTGGTGGTGCCGTGGTTAATTTCAACTGCTAACCAAAAGGTCGGCAGTTCGAATTCACCAGCCGCTCCTTGGAAATAATAATAATAAATAATAATAGTAATAAATAGATAAATAAGGAGTCCTGGTGACACGGTGCTTAAGCGCTCGCGGCTAACCTAAAGGTTGGCCATTCGAACCCACCAGATGCTACGGGGGAGAAAGATGTGGCAATCGGCATCCATAAAGTTCCCAAAAAACAAACAAAACAAAACCCGTTGTCATGGAGTTGATTCCAACTCACACTGACCGTATAGGACAGAGTAGAACCGCCCCATACGGTTTCCAAGGCTGTAATCTTTATGGAAGCAGACTGCCACATCTCTCTTCCTCAGAGCAGCAAGTGGGTTTGAACCGTTGACCTTTCAATTAGCAACGAAGCATTTTAACCACTGCGCCACCAGGGATCCTTCCCATAAAGATTATAGCCTTGGAAACCCTATGGGGCAGTTCTACTCTGTCCTCTAAGGTTGCTATAAGGAGGAATGGACTTAACGGCAATGGGCTTGGGTTTTTGGTTACAGATAAATAGTTGCATTGTCAAAATGATCATTATTTTATTTATTTAGCCTCAAACAGTAGAATCACATTTCATGGAATAGAGTGAGAGATGCTCTCCACCAATTGTCAGATACTATGTATGGTAACTCAAAACTTCACATTAAAATGCCTCTTGAAATTTTGGCCTCTCTTCGATTTAAGACAATTACTTTAGGTTCTCTGTTTTAAACCTAGTCCTTTGCTCTTAAGAAAGGAAGAACATCCTTCTGCTTTATGTCCAAAAAGCTTAAAATCCCTGGTTTCCAGGAAAGCACTTGAACAAACGGTCAAGCTGAAGTTTAGAAAGGTGTCAAGGATCACAGGAAACATTTTGTTCTCTTGAAAAACAGAGGAGAGGGAGAACTATAATACTTAGATTTCTAGAAATAAGTAATTGGCAAATAGTTTTCCACAAAACAAGCATCTACAAGAAATACAGAAATAAATAAGGAATTGTCTAAAAAATGGATATTCTTTTATCTCTTGCTTTTTTAACAAAACAAAAACTATGGATGTTTGTATGATGTGTATACTTGACATAAAGTTTATCACACAAAAATCTAACTTATATGTATGTGTGTATCTGTGTGTGTATATCTACCTGTCGATCTATCGAGACATATATGTGTGCATAGAGAGAGAGAGAGGAAATAAAAGAAGTAAAGAGAAAGAAGGGAGAAGAAAGAAAATCAAAGAAGGGGAGAAAAGAAACGGGATTTTCTGAAGAGGAGATCTTACAGTATCTGGGAACCACTTCATCTGCTTTCAGATCCCTTTGCTTCCTGGCAGTCAGAGAGCTGAGTGGGGCGTTCTTACCTGGCTTAGAAGAAAAAGGAAAATCTCTTACCTCTTCTTCTCTAACCCCTCCAATTAAATCCCTGCCAACAACCCATACTTAGTCTCAAAGCATCTCTACATAATGCTGGGGATTACATTTAGCTATACTCTGGAATTGAGAACACTCATCCAATTGTATATTCCCATATATGGAAGGAAATTATAAAAATGAAATCTGTTCAGTCAACAGTCTATATTATAGAATCTGTAATAAAACACAGAAACACAAAAGAAAATATAGTCTCATTTAAAAATAATAATCAGAAAAAATATAGATTGACATCAGAGTCTTTATTAAAGACCAATTAAAACGTATATATGCTCAGATTGTTAAAATGAATATTACTTTCATACAGCAACATAATGCTCGAGTAGTCCTAAACCTAGGAAAAATATAATTATATCGCCACCTAGTGGATATTGATGGCAAAGCAGTTGCAAGAAGTAAAATTTGAAAGATTTCCACCATCTAATGAAAAGCAGCAAAGCAGGCTTTCCATTAAAAAAAAAAAAAAAAAAAAATCTTAGCAATGAACCCCAATTTGGTTTATGGTGTCTTGAGAAATTCTAGAGAGTGCTGGAGTACGCCAGTTTTCCATTTTTTTATCTAAGACCGGAGTATTCTTTAGATGTTATAAACTCGTCCCTGCCCCTCTTTGTCGGCAAGGTGTTTTCACCGAGCAGGATAAAGCCAACTTCAGGTTTACACATCTGAACCGTGCATCATAGCTGGACTTAGATGGGAAAACATGAATTTAAAACAGAATCAGGGATTGATTTGTCTGGTGTTGTGAATATTTGGTGAAGATGGTCTCTTAAATTTCGATCTAAAGAAAATAAAGAGCTCGATGATTATCATTGGAGACCAAAAGAAATTCCAAATAAAACAAAAATAAAACATAAAAGGAGATCCTTAGAATGTATTGAGAAACTACCTATTTGCAATTATTTTGCTGCTAATGAGGAAACTCTGGCAAACTCATTCAATACCAAATGGTCTAGGTAGACGATATTGGGTGTAATTTGATTTCTTAAAGAAAGTCGTAGTAGTTTTTGACCAGCTCTAGCATTTTTACTCTAGAAAGCAAATTAAAAATTTTATTTGGCTTTCTCCCTTAAGTGTTTAAGGGAACGTTATAAATATTTAAAAGCTGTGATTTATGGTTATAAGATCTAGAAGCAGTGGACTGAGGTAATCTGTACCATGTAATATATTTAGCATGATGTTCATCACGAAGATGTATTTGTAGGGTGTGTGTTGCAAGGGGGGGAGGGGCTTGAAAAACGCACTTTCTTGGAAAACCAAAGAATAGATGGCATTAAAATCCAAAGATTTCTCAACAGAAAAAACACCTTAAAATGAATCAGTGCTAGAAAACCAAGATCTTAGGTAGTTTAAAAAAAATTAAAATTGTTGGACCCAAACTATAACCAAGAATTACTACCATAATTTTTTTTTAAAAAAGGGGGGATAAAGAAAAGAAGAAACAAATTTGAACACATGAGCTTAACCATACGAAGTACAACCCAGAGATTCGCTCTAGCAGACAGGGACAAAGACATAATTTATGGACTTCTATGTATGTAAAAAGGTATATTAATACTAGCAAAAATCATCCAATAGTAAGAAAATGATAACACTAAACACTGCAGTGGCAAGTAAAAAACAAAATAGCAGCAGAAACAAAAGGAATAAAACAAATTCCAAAAGAGTCTAGCAACTGATATATATATATACACACACATATAGATGCATATATATACATAGGTACATATATATACTGGAATTTATTGTGTTTGGCCTTTTATTGTTTGTTGTTTTATTTATTCTGTTTTTGTTTTTGATTACTCAGATTTATAAATTATGACAGATTGACAATCTTTCCACTTAGAAATATTGTGATTTATTAGCCATTATTTTACAAATCAGACTGTCTAAACTATATTTTAATTGATAGTTTCAAATACAATTTGAAGAAAATTTCCTATCCAGTTTTATTTTCTCTTGGAACACTGAAAGTTCATTTGTAGCTCCACCATCCATTCTCTTGTTTGTTTTTTATTATTTCTCAGAATTATTGGTTGGCCTTGGAAAATATTTTAAAAACATTCTCATAATATTAGCATGCTTAATTTTCTGCTGCCTAATACTATCATTTTCAAAATTGGCATTTAAAAGCAATTTTCTAATCTAGTAACAGTTTCTTAGAAAAGAACAAAAAATTGTAATAAAGTTATAAAGCTTCCATTTTTAAACATTGTGATTGGCAGACTCTAAAAATAAGATTGAATCATGTACGTCAGTAGTTAGTATGATTTTTTTCAGGCCTATGTCACTGTAACTGAGAAGGCTCATTTAGAATCATACAGTTGTTTGCAATATATATTAATAGCAATAAAGTGCTTTTCGACATGCAAATGTTTTTAAATTTTTTCCTTGGTCTTCTCATTTCTTGTAAAACTATGCCTGATGTTGTCCTTCTACTAAGGATTTAAATTTAAGAAATAATAGATGCCTGTCTAGACAACCTTAAAATTGTTTTAGTTACTGATGTAGAGATGCCTGATAAATGTCATCTTTTCTGCCTGGAGTGCATTTTGAAGATAGTCTACTGACATTTGTCTATAGCTGACCTGTGCCTGCACGTTAGATTTACATGAAGCGTTTAAGTTTTACAACTACAAATCTTCCGGTTTCATTGTTCCGCCTCTACATCCAATGCAAGAAAACAATTAGATCCACTCCTATGTTCCTTCTTCCTCACATGGATGTTTTTAATTAAACCAGCAGGGAAGATTGTAATCAAACGAAAGGCAATAGAATTTATTTCATCTCTTACCTAGTGAAACAATTATTAAATTCCCTAGCTTCATATTTCTCATACCGATAAAATTAAATCTGCAGCTCGGCTAGGAAAGGGGGAAAAAAAGCAGTCCCAAGTAATCAAACCCTATAGGTCTTCAGAACAATAATGCAAAATATATAACTCTGCTGTCTGGAAAATTGTTAGCTCATTCCTGTAGATTTCATATCAGTTTTCCTCATTATTTTCACTTTATTGAGAAGTGTTCCTATAGTTTACACAAAATAACAGAACAGTAACTCTTAGAAATGTGGTTATAAGACCTAATTAGGTTATTTCTGAACAATGTTTTTGTAGAATAATGGCTTACCTTGAGTTGACCCACGAATCTACTGGAAGAAATAGTTTTCCTTGCTTAGGGTATATTATAACCATAAACTTATCAAGAACGTGAATATGAAAGAGTGTTTTTCAGGCTGCGTGCCTGTAAGTCTGTTAGACATCTCATTACCCTGATATATGCTGACATGTGACATCCTCACTTTTCACCTTTTTTGCTCTTTACAATGCTTGGACAAGTTTAAAAAATCTATATGGGAAACACTCATCTTGCATTTCCAACATATGGAGAAAACAATTTACAAAATTTCTAGTCAATACAGCAACAAAGAATTTGAGCAGCTATAGAAGTGATAACTATAACAACATGAGCAATGATTCCTGACAGCCCTCCATATGACTTAGGTTTGCACCAGGCTCTCAGCTGCAGCGGCCTGCGAAGGCGTACTGGCCACGTGCGTACCTTGTTTATAGCACTTAGCTCGAATATATCAGTATTTGTTTGTCTCCATCACTTGACTGTGAAATTAAGAGCAGAAAACATAACATTTGCCCTCTTTAAATATCTGACTCATAGTTGGCACTCAGTGAATGTTGAATGAATTAATAAATAATGATGAAATAAATAATTAGGTCGATAGTTGAAATGTTGGTGTTACGTGACTGGATCCACACTCTTTAACCCCAAAATATCAAAAATATTTGTTAGCCTGCACACAAGTGACTAAAAAGCAACCTGAAAGTCATCAATGAATTTAAGCAGCTGATAAAGGCACAGGCACTCTGAAAAGAATGTGAGAAAGACCTTCTGAGTGAAGAATATACTTGGATGAGATGAGAAGTAAACCGAATCATTAAGATGGACAGATCTTCTCAGTGAATAATACATTTGGATGTAATAAGAAGAAAACAAATAAAACAATTAAGATGGACATGATTTTACACAACATTTTGATTAGGAATTTTAAGCTTTAAACTACGTTAATTGAATGAAATTAAAGAAAATTAGGCTGCAGTCCTAACTTCTTGGCTCTCCTTTATGATTTATTTTGTCTGGACTCAAAAATGAATCCATATTCTGTGAGGAATGCTCACTGTAATTTATGAAGTGATTTATGTGGGCAGATGCAGAGGACTTTGGCTGGAACTAGTGTTTGGTCAGGGATACAGGAAGTGGAGTTATATCTATGGTAAATGTGACTGTGTAAATGTGACTAGAGTCAATGCAAATTTTGCAGGCAATGTAATTAGTAAGATGATAATGATTTTTGAAAGCAATTTGCAAAGATAAATGATGCTATCTTACTCTGTTTTGGATGTGAGTATGGATATAGGAATTCAAGACTAGATTACAGGAAAAAGAAAAGGAAATTCTCTCAGCAAAAAAAGATAAATATTTCCCAAGGGGATACGATAAATGAAATAAAACAAAATGTAGGTGAATCTATCATTATCCTTCTTAAAAGGAGATATTATTATCTTCATTATTAATTTCCTTAGCTATTACTTTTCATCAATTTCTTACTTATTTGCTACTAGCTAAAGGGAAAATAAAAAAGGAATTCCACTCTGAAAATAAATATTAAAAATTCTTTAATCAAATAATAAAAGACAAAAAATATACTTTACAGAGCACATAATTGACTTTAGAGCAAAGGAAATGAAATCCTTCTTAACATAAAGTTGGGTTTTATTTTCTACAAATGTCTTACAAAATATCCCAAATCACTTAAAGTAGAATTAAATTTGTTAAGCTATATGATTCCTCAAAAATTAAGATATGTTTTATGTATCTGGAGGGTGGGTGTTGTCCATGTTAATTCAGTTCACCATATTCCAGGAACCATAATTTAACTTTCAACATGAATATATAATTAATAAACTAGAACATAGAGTCAATTAATTTACCCATAATGCACAACAGAGAGATATAAACTTAAGAAATATAAACTCCAAGATACTTTAAGATAACAAGGCAGGGATGCAAAGGTACTAAAATATCTAATAGGCACTGAATGTTTCACTTTTGATATGGTGCAATAAAGGTGGCTAGGAGTAGGAATCAAATCCACAGAACCTTTTTTTTTTATGATTTCTCAGTAGACTGACCTTCCTACAGCTATTTATTGTTATCAAGTCTAGGCGAAATACCAAAAAATGACCGCCTTAGGTTTGAAGAGTGAAGAAAATCAGGTGTTTTTGATTGTATTTTAAGAGGTCAGAAAATTTGAAATATAAACTATAAAGAGGTGAATGCCCTCCCTATCTTTGTGGCTTTGGCCCAGGGCAGGCTGAGGTTGCAGCATGGCACACAGTGGCTGAAGCTCCTATAGAAACCCCACTATTTTCCTCGCCTGAGGAAGAAGGAAGTCACGGCAGCCAGAGCGGCCAGAGAGTGACAGAGGAATTTAGACAAAGAATATCCAGAAAAGAGAGCTTCCGTTCTATACATAAACTCACTCCAAGGCTTGTGAAGATACTTGGGCTGCAAAAGGTAGACAGCAAACAGCCTAGCTAAAGAAAAACCATAAACAGAACTTAGAGCTAAGCTGCCACCCACAGCAGGTAGAACAGAGTTTGTAGTTTGAGTTTAACCACATTAATTATATGCTAAAACAAAGATACCACGTTCTTTAGAGGAAGCTAACAGAATCCAGAGTCTCTACAACATCATATTTACAATGTCTAGGATACTATTCCAAATTACTCTATATACAAAGAACAGGGAGACTGTGATTCATACTCAAGGGAAGAGACAATCAACAGAGGCAACCCTGAGATGACATAGATGTTGACAATAAAATCTTAGCAGAAAATAGAAAAGGGAACTGTTGTATACTGAATTTTGTGTCTCCCCAATAGGTATTTTGAAGTCCTAGTCCCCAGTATCTGTGAATGAGTATTTATTTAGAAATAGGGTCTTTGCAAATATAATTGGTTAAGATGAGATCACACGGGATTAAAGCAGATCAATATCCTATCACTGATGTCCGTATAATAAGAGACACAGAGACACAGGGAAGAAAGCCAGGTGAAGAAGGAGGCAGAGACTGGAGTTATGTGTCCACAAACCAAGGAATGCCAAGTATCGCTGGTAACCAACCGAAGGCAGAAGAGCTAAGGAAAGGTTCTTCCCAAGAGCCTTCAGAAGGAGTGTAGCCCTGCCAAAACTTTGATTTCAGATTTCTAGCCTCCAGAACTGAGAAAGAATAAATTTCTGTTGTTTTAAGTCACCAGTTTTGGGTAATTTTTACGGCATACCTAGGAAACTACTAGAAGAAGCAAATGAAAACTGCAAAATGCAATGTAGAAAAATAATTTTTTTAAAAATTAACTCTACGGGCTTAATAGCAGAACAGAGAAGACAGGAAAAAGTCAATAAATTTTAAGATAAATCGAAAGACATTATTCAACCTGAAGAATATAGAGAAAGAGAGATTGAAAAAAAATTAAATGAAGAACAAAGCCTCAGGGACTGATGGGACAAAATCTAAAGGTCTAATTGCGTATAACTGGAGTTCCAGAAAGAGACAAGCGAGAGAATGAGGCAGAAAGAAATAGTTTGAGAAATAATGGTTGAAAAAAATCTCAAATTTGTTGAAAGAGATAATTGGACAAATTTAAGAAGGTCAGAATATCCCCAACAGCATAAATATAAAGAAACCATGCTCAGGGATATTACAGTCAGACGGCTGATAACCAAAGGTGAAGAGAAAATTTTGAAAGCAGTCACAGAAAAATGACAGCTCACGTACAAGGGAACTGCAGTTCAGTTAATCATGGATTTTTCATTGTAAACTATGGAGGCCAGAAATCAGTGATAAAAGACAAAAAAATTAATCCAGAATTTAATATACAATAAAATATCCATAAATTATGGACATGAACTAAATTTCTTTTTCAGAAGAAAACTACGAGAATCTCTAAGCAAACCTGCACCATAAAATTTGTTTTTCAGGCTGAAAGAAAATGTTAGTAGAATGAAATTTGTATCTTCAAGAATGTAGGAAAAACACTGCAAATAGTTATTTAAAGGAAAAATTTTAACTTTGTCTTCTTGGGTTTGTAATGCATAGAGATAAAGCAGCCATATGGAGAGAGAAGGCCACTATAGTACAAAGAATTGTGTGTCGACGTCGGGGGGGAGGGGAGGGAATTCAAATGGACTTATTGTCCCTACAGGACGGAGTAGAACTGCCTCCATAAGGTTTCCAAAGCTGTAATCTTTACAGAAGCAGACTGCCACATCTTTCTCCCACGGAGTGGCTGGTGGGTTCGAACCACCAACCTTTTGATTAGCAGCAGAGAGCTTAACAACTGTGCCACCAGTGCACCTGCAAAATAAGAAAACATTTTAAAAAATCAGGGATAAGCTGATTTTCAACTGGAGAGTTCTATCTTAGAAACATCTTGATCCTAGGGAGGACAAATAAAAATATATTCCTAGGTATAACATGGCCACTTGGGTGGAGCAAATGGCTAAGTGTTTGACTATTAGCTGAAAGGCTGGTGGTTCAAACCCATCCAGAGACACCTCAGAAGACAGGCCTGGTGATCTACTTCTGAAAGGTCACAGCAGTGAAAACCCTATGTTGCTGTTCTACTCTGTACACATGGATTGCCATGGCGGGAATCTACTCAGTGGCAAATGACAGCAACGATAATAGGTATATCACAGTAAAGTAGCAGAACACCAAAAACACACACACCTTGAAAAAAAAAAAATTTCATACAAAGGACTCTAGAAAATTTAGATGACAAAAAAAACTTATCATCAACAAAGATGCCAGAAGACAAATAATATTTCAAATGCTGAAGGAAAAACTCTCAACCTAGAATTTATTGCTGAGCTACATGATTATTAAAGAAGAATTGAAAATAAAAACATCTCATATAGAGACGGAAGGAGTTGTTAACTTTCCATGACACTGACTAAAAGAATGATTAAGAATGAACTTCATTAAGAAGGCTATTGAAACCCTTATAAAGCATATTGTTATTCTAAATAAACATTGCATAAAGAAGAGGAATAATAGTGATGATTGTTTTTGCATGGGTATAAAAACAAGTAGAACTAAAGTACTAGACAACAATAAAATGTATAAATTGTAGGATGGAAATTAAAATATGTGGGTAACCAGTAATAAAAGACTCTATATTAAAAATCACAGTAACTGTAAAAAAAAAAAAGTTATACTCCTCTTGAAATAATGGGAGAGCATGCAGAGTGGACAATTTCTTTGAAAGAAATATAAAATATTTTGAATATACACGAACACACACTTTATAGACCTTGTGTTTCCAGGTACCTTCTGGTCGGTTCTGACTCATAGCGACCCGTAGTACAAGAGACCGAAACACTGCCCAGTCCTGGGCCATCATCACAATCATTGCTATGTTTGAGCCCATTAGTGCACCCACTGGGTCAATTCTTCTCGTTGAGGGTCTTCCTTTCTTTCGCTGACCCTTTACTTTACCAAGCATGATGTCCTTCTCCAGGGACTAGTCCCTCCTTATAACATGTCCAAACCAACATGAGACAACGTCTCACCGTCTTCACCTCTAAGGAGCATTCTGGCTGTACTTCTTCCAAGACCAATTTGTTTGTTCTTTTGGCAGTCCATGCTATAGTCAATATTCTTCGCCAACACTATAATTCAAAGGCATGAATTCTTCTTCTGTCTTCCTTATTCATTGTCCACCTTTTGCACGCATATGAGGGGAATGAAAATACCATGACTTGGGTCAGGCACACTTTAGTCCTCCAAGTGACATCTTGGCTTTTTATAGACCTTGTAGAAATGTTTAAATGGTGGAGAACAGGGTAGTGAGAGAGAATGAGGTGAGCAACCAGAAAGAATTCTGGCTGTGACCAACATTGATAACACCCGTAATTCTAGGCTGAGCAATCAACTTTCAAAGATGAAATATGAAATGAGGTATTACAAGAGTAAAGAAAGTGACCATCAATTTACGCAAAAAGCAATAAATTATAGAACTTATTACTCTAAGAGAAGTTGGGAAATGTAAATAGAATCAAAAACTTTGGGGCAGATTTATAACGCAGAGCAGTGGAAAAAGCCTAGGTTCTACGTTACCCGGTCTGGTGCTATCACGATCGTTAACAGTGTGGCCTTGGGAAACTCATTTAACTGACCTTCAGTTTTCTCACCCCTAAGGAGATAATATTTTCCTTTCAGATTGTTTTAAGTAGTAGTCATAATGCAAGTAAAGAGCCTGGTACTAAGTAAAGGCATTAAAAAAAATTATAGTCATAAATAATAACTAAGAACAGCGTGATACCTTTAACCTTTAAGGTTAATATTAGGGATGCAAAAATTGAATCCCAACGTGCCTCTTTTGAAGCCTGTAATCATAAAATTATAGAAAGCTAAATACATCAAGTTATTTAATGCAGACACAATTCTGATTTTTACATATCCCTGGATGTTATTAAAAAGGAGCTCTGGAGCACAACGGTTAAGTGCTCGACTGCTAACCAAAAGGTCAGTGATTCAAATCCACCAGCAGCTCTGCAGAAGAATGATGTGGCAGTCTGCCTCCATAAAGACTACAGCCTTGGAAACACTATGGGATGGTTCTACTCTGAACTATAGGGTCACTACTGTTCGGAATCAACTCGACGGCAGTTTGGTCTGGGTTTATATATTTTTCAAGGTTGTGTAAGGACCTATTTGGTATATTGTAGTGTTAAAGCTTCAGAGATCACCTTCAAAGTCAAACAAAATTGGAAAAGTAGAGTAACATATAAGCTATTTAAGAAATTAATTAACATTGTATTTTGATTATTTTGCTTTGTGAATGCTGCATAGATATCCCCAACTCTTGTGTTCATCTTTAATAAAACTAGTCTAAAGAGAGTATTGATATATTGATTTACAAGAGAAACATAACTGTTGTGATTATGAAAGTTTAAAGGCATAAAACAATGTAATACCAAAAGAGTAACTTTTACCTTACAATATGCATGACTTTTAAAGAGGTTGTCAGAATCACAGACTAAGAGAAAAGGTAAAATCTTACTTATAATTTTATACATTACTTTTACTTGAGATAAGAAGCTAATGGTCAAAAGAGGGATAAAAATTAATTTATACAAAAGTGAGTATGTGTGAATATTGCCCAGTGAAAGATGTTGGGGGTGAGCTATCCTGAATAAAAAATACAGTCTCAATTATATCTGTACTGATGGATAACTGAAATAGTTGAGAAGATTCACTGGGATAAAAGATTTTGGAAAATGTGGGAAAATATTTTTATTAGAGGCATTAACATAGATATTAAAATCATAGAACTTAGTAAGTAGGAAGAAAATGGAGTAAAAGAAAACAAGTCTTGTTTTTAACTCTGAGAATGAACTCATATAAATAACAGTTATTCAGTCCCTATAAGGTACCAGTCACTGTGTATAATAATGCAAAAATAAACAAAAAGTCCCTTTTTCAAAGACCTCATGGTATAATGGATAATTGGGAAGGTGTCTTATGGATAAGAGTAAAATGGTATAGAATTCAACAGAGTTAAGGTATTTGAGATATGATGCAGGAAAGGTCTGTAAGTGGGAGTGGAGAGTGAGAAATGTTCTCTTTCTATCCTTGAGGATGAAGGAGCACTGAAGACGTAAAAAAACCAAATCAAACCAGTTGCCTTCAAGTCAACTCTGACTTTTGGTGACCCCATGTGTGTCAGAGTACAGTTGTGCTCCATAGGTTTTTCAGCTGCTGATATTTTGAAACTAGATCACCACACCTTTATTCTGAGGTGCCTCTAGGTGGACTTGAATCTCCAGCCTTACAATTAGCAGCTGAGCTTGTTAACCATTGCACCACCCAGGGACTCCAGGGACTCTAGGTATTCCAGGGAAGTGGTGTAGTCAGGAGAATTGCAAATTAAAATTAAGGGATGAAAAGGTGGGAGAAACAAATAATTTCAGAGGAGTCAGGAGACATGGAGAGCAATATGTTAAATAATCTACATGGTGTTAAGAGATTGGTTAAGGGTGAATTTAGAAAAGGCCAAGCGTGAGTTGAATCAGATTAAGAGCAGTTATTGTTGTTAGGTGCCATCCACTTAGTTCCGACTGACAGTAACCCATGTACAACAGAATGAAACACTGTCAGGTTGTACACCATCATCACAATCATTTCTATCTTTGAGGCCATTGTTACAGCCACTGGGTCAGTCTATCTCATTCAGGGTCTTCCTCTGTTTCGCTGTCTACTTTACCAAGCGTGATGTCCTTCTCCAGGGACTGGTTCCTCCTGATGACATGTCCAAAGTACATAAGACAAAGTCTCTCCATCGTGGCTTCTAAGGAGCATTCTGGCTATACTTCTTCCAAGGCAGATTTGTTCATTCTTCTGGCAGCCCATGAGAATATTCAATATTCTTCATCAACACCATAATTCAAGTACATCAATTCTTCTTTGTTCTTCTTTATTCATTGTCCAGCTTTTGCATGTAGATGAGGCTATTGAAAATATCACACCTTGGGTCAGGCACACTTTAGTCCTTAAAGTGACGTCTTTGCTTTCTAACACTTAAAGGGGTCTTTTGCAGCAGATTTTCTCAATACAATATGTCGTTTGATTTCCTGACTGCTTCTTCCATAGCACTGCTTGTTTATCCAAGTAAAATGAAATCCTTGACAACTTCAATATTTTCTCCATTTATCAAGACATTGTTTATTGGTCCAGTTGTGAGGATTTTCGTTTTCTTTATGTTGAGGTGTAATCCACACTGAAGGCTGTAGTTTTCATCTTCATCAGTAAGTGCTTCAAGTCCTCTTTGCTTTCAGCAAGCAAGGTTGTGTCATCTGCATATTGCAGGTTGTTAATGAGTCTTCCTCCAATCCTGACGTTCCTTTCTTCTTCATAAAGTCCAGCTTCTGAGATTATTTGTTTAGCATAAGATTGAATAATTATGGTGAAATGATACAACACAGACTCACACCTTTCCAGATTTTAAACCACACAACATCCTCTCGTTCTTTTCAAACGACTTCCGCTTGGTCTATGTACAGGTTCCACATGAGCACAATTAAGTGTTCTGGAATTCCCATTTCACAGTGTTATCCATAAATTGTTATGATCCACACAGTCAAATTCCTTTGCACAGTCAATAAAACACAGGTAAACATCCTTCTGGTATGCCCTGCTTTCAGCCAAGAACCATCTGACATCAGCAAAGATATCCCTGTTTCCATGTCCTCTTCTGAATCTGGGCTTGAATTTCTGGCAGTTCCCTGTTGATGCACTGCTGCAAACATTTTTGAATGATCTTCAGCAAAATTTTACTTGCGTGTGATATTATGATATTGTTCGATAATTTCCACACTCTGTTGGATCATTTTTCTTTGTAATGGTCACAAATATGACTCTCTTCCAGTCTGGTGGCCAGGTAGCTGTCTTCCAAATTTCTTGGCGTAGACAAGTGAGCACCTCCAGGACTGCATCCATTTGTTGAAACATCTCAATTGGTATTCCGTCAATTCCTGAAGCCTTGTGTTTCACCAATGCCTTCAGTGGAGGTTGGACTTCTTCCTTCAATACCGTCAGTTCTTGATCATATGCTACCTCCTGAAATGGTTAAACATCAACAAATTCTTTCTGGTACAGTGACTCTGTGTATTCCTTCTGTTTACCTTCGATGCTTCTTGTGTTGTTCAATATTTTGCCCATAGAATCCTTCAATATTGCAACTCAAGGCTTGAGAACAGTAGAAAGTAGATAAAACAGAATGATGAAACAGTAGCCTGAAAGGGTGTGAATGTGGATAGAGGTATGGAAGGGATTTCATGGTAGGTGTGTGCAGGTGTGGCAGTGCGTGCTTATGGTGTGTGTGCACTTGTGCATGCGCATGCAAGTGTGTATATGGTGAGGGAGAAGTGGGGGCACGAAAAGAAGGACTGGAGGGTTAGTGTACACATATCTTTTTCTATAAATTTCTTGGATTAATTTAATGAAATCTGGTTGGAGTAGAGTAGAATGGGGGAAATTTCCAAAAAAAAAAAAGTACCAAAAATGACTTAATGTTGGCATAGAAGTGCTGCTGTTGTTAGGTGCTTTGGAGTCGATTCCGACTCATAGTGACCACATGCGACCGAGTAGAATTGCCCCCATAGGGTTTTCTAGGTCGTAATTTTTACAGGAGCAGATAGCCAGGCCTCTCGCCCATGGAGCCACTGGGTGAGTTCTAATGGCCAACCTTTTAGTGAGCAGCCAAGTGCTTAACCGTTGTGCTACCAGGGCTTCTTTATATATAAGTGCAGGCAGTCTTAAAAGCTAATCAGTTTTAAGAAGTTTTTATTTTCATCAATCATCCAATTATGCTCATCTTGTTGATGTTTTTGTTGTTGTGTGCCATCAAATCAATTCCAATTCACAGTGACCCTATAGGACAGAGTAGAACTGCCTCCTAGGGTTTCCTATGCTGAAATCTTTATGGAGGCAGATTGCCAGGTCTTTTCTCCCACTGAGAAATTGGGTTCAAACTGCTGAGCTTTCGGTTAGCAGCTGAGCTTAACCATCACACTACAAAGGATCCTGTTTATACTCATCTAGTTATTTATAATCGGTGCTTTTTATTTGTGATAGTACCCCTTGAACCAGTGTAATAACACCTCATTTTTTAAACACACTATCTAACTTAAATAAATTTGTGTCTGTCTTTGGCAAGTACAAATTACAAGTAAAATTTTACAAGTGCATGCTGTTGAGAATTGAAAGCAAAATTGCATGCAACAGGACAAAGGAAGAAAAGGTAAGAGGAATTTTATAACTGAACGATCACTATCAGTATCAATTATTTTTTGCAACAATGAAAACAACAAATACATATCATATTTCAGCACAACAAATCTTGTTGTTGTTGTAGTTCTTTCATTCAAGGACTTTGTACACCCAGAAAGAAATATCCCCTTTTGCCACCATTCTGAAGGTGGTGCTGTTGACTTGGCTTTCCACTCTGGACACTTTGCTTTCCAATTGTTTGGTCCACTTGCTCTTAATAAATTAATACCCAAACTGGTTCTTTAAAGAAACAGAAAGCTTTTTTTAAGTTTTCAATGTTTCAAATAACACATTAAAAAAAAAAACCTCAGTGCCGTCCAGCTGATTCCGACTCATAACGACCCTAAAGGGCAGAGTAGAACTGCCCCACAGGGTTTCCAAGGAGCTCCTGGTGGATTCGAACTGCCAAACTTTTGGTTAGGAGCTGTAGCTCTGCCCCCAGGGTTTCCAAATAACACATACTCATCTAAAAACTGAAAAATATACTGAAAGAAATTAATCATAACAACACCATCCTAAAACAAATTCTACTACAATATCTTCTAATCTTTTAGTTAGTTATATGGAACAATTTTTCTACCTTACCACACATATGACTTGCAACTTGATTTTTTTAATTTTATATTATGTTGAAAAGCATTTTTCTCTGTGTCTAAAATTGTTTTAAATAATCACATTAAATACATGAACATTTCATTATGATCTTTAAAGATTTTTGTTGTTGCTGTTTAACTCAGGTCCTTGATGAAAAGTAATTGCAACACGTTACACTCATTTGCGCACAAATATAAAAGCCAATTAGCTTGTATATACCCAACATACATAAGATGAATATGAACTGCGGAATCCTTCCGGTGCTCTGGTGTTCATTGTTAAATCTTTCTCACAAAGGCTGATAAAATTTTTGCTCACTTGTGGCTCTAGAGAATGTCCGTTTTCTGATTCTGAGCTGAGTCCTAGTATTCTGTTATTCTTGCTGTAGGTCATCTTTTAAATGATTTTGGAATGTCCCACCTGTCAATAATACCAGTATAACAAATTTGCAGAGGGTTGTTTTCTATGTTTTTAAATGTTCAAAGAGATTTTTTAAAGTTAAACATTTGTTTTAAACAGTATTTCCAAAACTCTAGCTATTTTTGTTTCTACTCTCTACTGTTCACATCCAAGAGGTTCAAGGTTCCTCCAGGTCTGAATACGTACCAATTGCCGTGCTGTTACAGTGACAGGATTTCATAGTCCTCTATGCCATTAAGCAAGAAAGAAGTAAACAACTTCAAACATTGGTGCCACATAGAAAAACTTTTGTCGAAACTTGAAAATCCTGTATTTACACCCTGTGTTGCGTCACTGACGTTCCTTACAGTTGCTGTAATGATTCTTAAAAATAGTCCAATTAAAAACCTAAAATGATAAAGATCATGGAAGAAAAAATAGAGACAATGCTAGGGGCCCTAACACATGGCATAAATACAATACAAACCATAACTAACTGTGCACAAACACCAGAAGATGAATAACTGGGGGCATCTAAAAATTAAACACTTTGGCTCATTAAAAAACTTCACCAAAAGAGTAAAAAGAGAACCTACAGAATGGGAGAAAAAGTTTTGCTATGATATGTCTGACAGAAGTCTAATCGCTAAAATCTATAGGATACTTCAGCACCTCAACAACAAGAAGACCATTAATCCAATTAAAAAATGAGCAAAGGATATGAACAGACACTTCACCAAAGAAGATATTCAGGCAGCCAACAGACACATGAGGAAATGCTCGTGATCATTAGTCACTAGAGAAATGCAAATCTAAATTACAATGAGATACCAGTTCACCCCAACATTACTGGCACTAACCAAAAAATAATAATAATAAATAACAAATTTTGGAGAGGTTACGGGGATATTGGAACACTTATGCACTGTTGGTAGGAATGTGAAATGGGAGAATCATTATGGAAAACAATATGGTGCTCCCTTAAAAAGCTAGAAAAAGAAATACCATATCACCCAGCAATCCCACTCCTAGGAATACATTCTAAAGAAATAAGAGCCATCACACAAATAGACATATGCATATCTATGTTCATTGCAGCATTATTCACAAAAACAAAAAGATGGAAACAACCTAAGTGTCCATCAACAGATGAATGGATAAACAAATTGTGGTACATACACACAATGGGATACTACACAATGATAAAAGAACAATGATGAACTGTGAGGCATGTCACAACATTGATGAATCTGGAGGGCATTGTGCTTAGTGAAATAAGTTCATCATAAAGGAATAAATATTGTATAAGACCACTACTACAAAAACCCAAGGAAAGGTTTACACAGAGAAAAAATAGTCTTTGATAGTTATGAGGGAGTGGAGGGGCGGATAGGCGAAATCACTAACTAGATAGTAGACAAGTTAACTTTGGTGAAGAGAAAGACAGCACACGATATACGGGAAGTCAGCACAACTTGACCAAATCAAAGTCATAGGAGCTTCCTAGACACATCCAAACACCTTGAGGGACAGAGTTACTGAGCCTGAGGGCTGGGGACCATGATCTCAGGGAAGATCTAGGTCAACTGGCATAACATAGTTCATAAAGAAAATGTTCTACATCCTACTTTGGTGAGTAGCATCTGGGGTCTTAAAAACTTGAGAATGGCCATCTAAGATACATCTATTGGTCTAATCCCATGTGGAGCAAAGGAGAATGAAGAAAACCAAAGAGACAAGGAAAATATTAGTCCAAAGGACTAATGGACCACTTGAACCACAGCCTCCACCAGCCTGAGCCCAGAAGAACTAGATGGTGCCCAGCTACCACCACCAGCTTCTCTGACAGACATGACAATAGAGAGTTCCAGACAGAGCCAGAGAAAAATGTAGAACAAAATTCAAATTCACAAAAATTCAAATTCAAAAAATGCAGACTTACTGGTCTGACAGAGACTGGAAGAACCCCCAAATGTATGGCCCCCAGACACCCTGCTAACTCAGAACTGAAGCCACTCCTGAAGTCCACCTTTCAGCCAAAAGTTAGACAGGCCTATAAAACAAACATTAACACACGTGAGAAACATGCTTCTTAGTTCAGTCAAGTATATGAGACCAAATGGGCAACATCTGCCCAAAAGCAAAGACTAGAAGGCAGGAAGGGGCAGGGAAACTGGATTAATGGACACGGAGAACCCAGGGTGGAAAGGGAAAGGGGGATGTGCTGACACATTGTGGGGATTGCAACCGATGTCACAAAATAATTTGCGTGTAAATTTTTGAATGAAAAACTAGGTTGTACTGTAAACTTTAACCTAAAACACAATAAAAAAGTCCATTTGTTACTTGTGGATTTGTGTTTTAACTATTTAACACTATATATATATAAATTAAACTTAATATTCTTTATAGTGTACAACACAATTATAAATATAATTTATTCCCTAGACTACATGACTATTCCCCATCATTTTCCAGAAAGAATTAGAAGCAGTCACATACAAACTGAACAGCAGTCAATCTTCCTTCTGATATTTAGTTCACCATAAAAGTATGGCAAACTTTTTATAAATTTGCCTGCAGAACCAAGTTATGGCCCATTTAGGGAATGTTTTTCCGATCCAAAAGGATGGAAGTGATAAAATAATACAGACAGGGAAGGAGAAATGTGGTATAAACATTTTCTTTCTGGTTTCTTATAGTTGGTTTGAGGTTTCATTGTTCATTTGGTTTTATTATAACATAAGTACTTATCTAAAACAGTGGCATGAACTGTATATTCTTTCAAAGTCCCCTCCAAGTCGGCAGTAATCAGAGCTGGACTATGACACACGGGCCTTTAGAAAGCTCAGAATCTGATATCCCTTCAAACCAACATTGCCAAACAAATGTTCAGCTTTACTTTGTTTCATTTTTAAGGAAGATGATAGGGTCTATAAGGGGGACAAGGAGAAAGAAAGAATTGCTGGTGATGATACGGTATTTTTTGAGGAATTCACTCCAATCTTGTGAAGAGTTTCCTCTGAAGAGAGTTTAGCATGACAGCTGGGAATGAGGAGCGAGGCTCATTCTTAGCACTTCACCTTTCAACTATGTACAGAATTTTCCATCAAGAGAGTTCTAGGAAACAATTTTCTTCACTCTCTTACTTTCCCGCTGTTGTTTAACTATCTACAGAACATTTAGCAATTTCCATATGGCCTTGCCCTTTAACCCAGTTCTGATATTTTTCAACATGAATCTTAATCCTCTAAATTCTAGGACAATTATCATTACTATGTCTTATAAGCATCGCAGATGTGACACTTATTTGTTCTTACGTGAATTAAAAAAATTAGAGACAGAGGGGAGATATAGTGTCTAGTAAACTATATACATATATGATCAACCCTCAACAAAAGAAAAAATTAGATTTATTATGTTCACCAGAGATCCTTTCTCTCTAGAACACATTTTTCTTTCATTAACCCCCCTCCCATCCCCATATTGGAACTGCTTTTCCTGGCTGGATTTCCACATGCTAATCCCTTCAACTAAGATTTGTCTCAGCCTTTACCTACTCCCTTGAAATGTACCCCTTTGGTGTCATAAGCCTTCAGAATGCCAGTCAGGGATCTGATGAATGATGACACATCGGGAGACAGGTGAGTTCCTAGGTAATTTGTTTACATTGTTCACTTAATTGACATGCACTTTAGACTAGATCACCAGTGAGTTGTTCAAATGGGCTGCCCATTTAAAATCCAAGTAACATCAGTAAGAGACTTACAATCAAGTCTTTAGGTAATCTTTTATTTAGGTAACAAGATAAAACACCTGCCAAACATCTCTATATAAATCCAGGCAGATCATGAGTCAAGACATCTATGAATGCCATTTACTAACTTTGTGCCCTGGGAAAGTTATGAAGCTCTCCAACACCTCAGTCTCCTCACTGTAAAATGGAGATATTAATTATATTTACTGCATATGAATGAGTCTATGGGTAGCATAAATAGTTAAGCACTCGACTACTATCCAAGAGGTTGGTGGTTTGAACCCCCCCAGAGGCACCTCAGAAGACAGGCCTGGAGATCTGCTTTCAAAAGATCACAGCCTTGAAAACTTCCGTGGAATGGGCTTGATGGTAACTATCAACGACAACGCCTGCATTAGAGAGTTTTGAGAGTCAGATGAAAAAAAAGAGTTACATAAAATATTTAATACAATGTGTGGGAAATAGAAGATGTGCGATAAATATTGTCTCCTATTGTTGGTGTTCATCTTAAGGAATCATTAAAATAATTAGGATCCTGTTGGTTTAATGGCTGACTTTAACATATGCAAAATACAGAAACAGTAGAGGTTAAAATTAGAAAACTTTTAAGGTACACTCGAACTCCAGGGACTCATATAACCATGAATTACACTAGTGAATAAGGGTCTATCACATCAAGTTCTAAGTACAATATTATCAACGTATTTTTCAGATTTCCCTTTCTCTCTTTTTTTTGTTTTGTTTTGTTTTGTGGATTTCTAACAGCAACCTGGTGGAAGTGAAAAGCAGTGAGACTCCGGTGTCAATTTCCTTAGCTCTTACTTGAGTAGCCAATATAATGAATGTGGGGGTGACTGCTTTATTGATGTTGAGAAAGTGAAGGTAAAATCACCATTGAAACAAATGGAGGTTGATGATTCCTCCATCAGTTTAGATGCCATAATTGTTAAACATCATTCTTTGGGAATGTGTTTCTTGTCGAGTCCTATTGACATCAGCAAAGATACCTTCATTAGCTGGTTGCCTTGACTCACTGCTCATGCGGTGAAATTTAGAAAATGCTTCTTCCAGTACACCACAACAATTTGATGATGGTAATGTTTTTGCTCTTTCAAAACTCAGATTTTTTTTTTTTCCCTAAATGGCCAAAGGCAGTAATGCCAGGGAGGCTGTCCGATTATTTGGTTTAAGAATCAAACTAAACCCCCCAAGTCCAGTTACCATCTTTTTGACAGATTTTGAAACAGATCACCAGAGCTACAGTACAAACTGTCAAAAAAAAGTTGTTTCAATTCTACAGCTTCCCCAAGGCCTGGTTACCATTTGGTATCTTAACTTACTTATTGAATTTTCACTCAAGTAGCCTGGCTTTCAGAGAATTGTCAAGCTGTTCTATTCGCAAGAAAAGCTTGTTTGTAGAAACGCGAGGAAATCATGGTTCAACTGGAATTATGTCAATTCATTAGTTTTCACCTCTCACATGATTATATGTCATATTTGGACATGATCGTCACTTGGCTCAGAACGATCAGTTTCTGGAGCATTCTTGGTAACATGAGTACAGATAAAAGAAGGCTAGGGTTTCATTTTATTTTATGTCAAATTTTAAAATTTTGTTTCAAATCAATATGTATATTGTAAAATGGTTTTGTAGATTACACTAATAGGTTGTTGTAGCTTTCTAAACAGAGTAACCTTGGGAATCAATTATTTCTATAAAAAGGAGTGACAGCAGTAATTTCATTTTACATATTCTTGACATTTCATTTTCAGGGCATTATTTATAATTTCTTATATTCCTTTTAAAATGTAAACATTATGGAACTACTAATTACTAATGGCCCTAGAAATTTAAGCAATTCATAGACTATAGGTAATTTAGATATAAATAAAATTTTAAAAAGCCAAACTTGTATGTATGTGGCTAAACATTTGCTTAAAAATAAGTTAGTTTTTTCTTTTTTTTTTAAACAGGGGATCAGGTAGACTTTCAGAAGTGAATTTTAAAAAATTTATAATCATCTCATTTTACAGACATGAGGAAACCTACCCACCCACTGCCATCGAGTTGGTTCTGACTCAGAGTGATCCCAAAATGGTTTCTGAGGCTGTAAATCTCTATGGAAGCAGACTGCCACATCTTTCTCCTGCAGAGCGATTGGTGGTTTTGGACCGCTGATCTTTAGGTTAGCTATCAATCGCTTTAACCACTGTGCCACCAGGGCTCACTATGCCCCCAAAAAGGTAATGAATTTACCCATAGGCATATCTATAGCATCAATGCCACAGCTATTCTGGTCCCCAGTTCTGTATGGTTTGCCATTAAATTGGACAATTCCAACTTTGTCAATCCAGACTGATGTATGCAACAATGCTGTTGGTGTGGTTGCCATCAAGTCGATTCCAGCTAATGGCGACCTCTTGTGTGCAGAGTAGAACTGTTCCATAGGGTTTGCAAAGCTGTGACCTTTCAGGAGCAGATGCCAGGCCTGTCTTCTGATGTGCTTCTGGGTGGATTCAAACTGCCAAACCTCCAGCTGGTAGTAGAGAGCTTAACCATTTGTACCACTCAGGACTCCTATGCAACAGTGAAGATAACCAAAAAGAGTTCTGGTAACCACTTACCAATTACAACTTTTCCAAGATGCACCCTAGAATTGAAAATTCCTTGCAAAAAAATAGAAAAACAATTTAAAACAGATCTGCCATCAGAAACTTTGCTTTATCTGAGATGGAAAGATTGTTGCAGAGACAAATTAGTGTTCAAGGACGATGTTTTCCTTAAAGTAAATTTGGCAATAAATGAAGTGGGAACGGAAAAACTAAAAAAGAGGAATATTTTGTACTTTAAGAATTGTTGTTGCTGTTAGTTGCTGACTCATGGTGAACCCATGTGGGCTGAGCAGAACTGTGCTGCATAGAGTTTTCAAGGCTGTGACCTTTCAGAAGCAAATTTCCAGGCCTGTCTTCCAAGGTGCCTCTGGGTGGATTCGAACTGTCAGCCTTTCGGCTAGTAGTCCAGCACTTAACCATTTGCATCAACTAAGGACTCTGCTTTAAGAATGGGAAGTTTGATTTTGGCAGGCATATCTTCCTTCTTCACCATCTTTAGCTCAAACGCACACACAGCTGACGGTATTTTCAGAGCATTACTATTTTTATATATTTGCATCTATGGGTAAGCACACAGATGCACACATACAAAGAGAGGAGAAAATTGTTTATATGGCGTTTCATCTTTGTTCTGTATGTAAGTAATTTTCTCATAGCATTTCTTTGTTAATTCTCAACTTCCAATTCTTCCTTTTAAGATTATCGGCGCTATACTCTCTTGCTCTCTTTAAATATGTAGACGTCTCTCCAAAAATCCACAATTTCACATGGTGGCCGCCGGCAATAAAACGCAGTGACAGAAAAAAAAAAAAAAACAATTATCTGGAGTGCTGTGTGGTTAACATATTAATATTCCCTGTCATTTTTATTCAGGTGCATGAATGACGTA
Organism: Trichechus manatus latirostris; assembly: GCF_000243295.1. Taxonomy (NCBI): domain Eukaryota; kingdom Metazoa; phylum Chordata; class Mammalia; order Sirenia; family Trichechidae; genus Trichechus; species Trichechus manatus. The sequence continues at coordinate 2,028,311 of NW_004443954.1, forward strand.
TTGTGTAGTTTGTTTGATATTCAACGATAATGTGACTATTCCCGTTAAAATGTGTCTGTCCAAATAAACATTACGGAATGTATAGCAATTTTAAATGCAAATTGAATAAGATTATTTGCCTATATATACAAATTGCTGAGGTGTATTTTATTATTTGGATTGAACAAAAAGCTCTCGTATATTGTGATGATTTGGTATGAATTATTTACAACAGTAGATTTTCCATGAAATCCTCCAGAATCTCTTTGACTGGTTTTGACCAGGATTGTCGGGAAAGGAATGAAAGAGACAAAGCCGGGGAAGAATCTTTGCTTGATATTTGATTCCATGTCCAGCAGACTAATCTGAAGTTTCCAAAGACTATAGCCCAATGCTTACTGTCTGCTACACATTGATAGAAATATGACATATACTGCACACGTCCTAACTACAGACCTTTGGGAGTAAATTTAATTAGCCTTAATTAGCCTTAAAAGACACCAATGAAATACAGCAAAATCATAGTGTCACAAATGTTTTAAACTACCCCCAAGACTGACCCCCCAGACATCCTGCTAACTCAGAACTGAAGCTACTTCCAAAGCCCACTTTTCAGCCAAAGATTAGATAAGCCTATAAAACAAACAATAACACAAGTGAGGAACATGCTCCTTAGTTCAATCAAATATATGAGACCAACTGGGCAACACCTGCCCAAAAGCAAAGATGAGAAGGTGGGAAGGGATAATGGACAGAGAGAACCCAGGGTATAAAGGAAAAGGGAAGTGCTGACACATTGCGGCAATTGCAACCAATCTCACAAAACAATTTGTGTGTAAATTTTTGAATGAGAAACTAATTTTCACTGTAAACTTTCACCTAAAGCAACAATAAAATTTTTTAAAATATCTATAAAATTTTTTTAAACCAAAAAAGCAGTTTTTGTCACTTTAATCTTCTTTTATCATGATCTTGCTAGTCAGATATTGGAGGATGTCATGGCCCTGTTAAATCAGCTAATTTTGTTCACTACATGGAACAAATATCCAAAATACCCAGTGTCTTAGTCATCTAGTGCTGCTATAACAGAAATACCACAAGTGGACAGCTTTAACAAAGAGAAGTTTATTCTCGCATAGTCCAGTAGGCTACAAGTCCAAATTCAGGGCATCAGCTCCAGGAGAAGGCCCTCTCTCTCTGTCAGCTTTGGAGGAAGGTCCATGTCATCAATCTTCCCTTGGTCTGGGAGCTTCTCTGCATAGGAAGCTCAGGTCCAAAGGACGTCCTCTGCTCCCTGCACTACTTTCTTGGCGTCTCTGCCCGCTTCTCTCTTTTATATCTCAAAAGAGTTTGGATTAAGACACTATCTAATCTTGTAAACCTCATTAGTATAACCTCATCATAGTGATAGAGTTTACAACACATAAGGAAATCACATATAACCTCATCATAGTAATAGAGTTTACAACACATAAGGAAATCACGTCAGATTACACAATCATACAATACTGGGAATCATGACCCAGTTAAGCCAACAGACATTTTTGGGGAACACAATTCAATCCATGACACCCAGTAACTCAGATACTCCCTGGCCTCAGAGAGATTTGCTGTGTAAAATCTGCTTTCTGTTTTATGGTTGCTTGCTCTCATTCTTGCCTTCTCTCTCTTCCTCTCTCTTCAGATCAGTAACATGAGTTCTGGTTAAAAAAAAAAAAAAAGTGAATTTTTTTTTTTTTTTTCAAATAATAGCCTTGGCAGTGTCTCTATACTCCTATTTATTTAAAACCCTAATCTTTGGAGACAAACTTGACTTTTGCAAATCACTGTATGGAAGAATATACCATTCTTCCTACTACTTTCTCATTATTAATTCCAACAGGGCATTTGAACAAGTATCTGGGAAGCTTTGATTCCCAAACAGGTTATAGCAGAGCTTGAAATCTGCTCATTTGGCATGTGTTCCCTCCAGCACGTCTTACTTATTTCGCTTGAAAAGACGAAATACCTTTCTGAAGCTGTCCAAAGTAGTAAACCAGAACAAGCAGAAGATAATCTGGATTGAAGAATGAAAACCAAAAGTAAAAATTTGGAAATTCTCTTCAGAGTCACTTGCTGATGTGATGTAGTCAGGAGTCTGATGGGGCACGGGTATTTTGTATCCTGTGAGAAAAAGAGCTGGGATGAAGTAGCACTTTTTTCACTGAGAGGTGTTGTGTACAGGCTACTGCCAAGAGCTGCAGGACATTTAACAGTGAATTCTTAACACGTAGACACTGTGCTCTAGAGGATGATTGACAGCCAAAGCAAGCACAAAGAATGAGAGAAAGCAACAAGATGGCTTCCAAGTGGGATAGTGAGCATGTGCAGTGAGGAGCCGTGGTTGCTGGCTGCCATCCAGGCAGCCTCCGTCTCATGGCATCCCCACGCACAAGGGTATAAAATGATGCTCGGTCCTAAGCCATCCCCATGATAGGTGATGGATTAAGGCCCACTAAAAGAGCTTGTATGAGTCTGTGTTTGTCATGGAAGTTTGTGGAATTACTAGCAGAGTTTTCTTCTGCATGGATAGCCTAAGGGTGGCTGGGGGTATAGCAGCTAGCTGAGATAGTCAGTCTTTTATCGTGTAGGAGTTAGAGCTTTAGCTTTCTGAGATACCAAAATTGCTGTCTCAAATCTCTATGTTGCTCTGTGAAACTCATAAGAGGTTGCCAGTATAATGGTTGATAGCTTTCTTCCTTCTTTGTCCTTCCTCATGTCCTAGCAACATAACCTGCATTTATTTCACTTCACCTTAAGCTTCTTTCTGTAGCTCACAAGGTAGAGAAGATAGGTAATTTTTTTAAAGGTTACCTTTTTCTAAATTAACCGAAAGGTTACTGTACATCCACACATAAGTTCGGGACTAACAAAGATAAGCATTTGTAACAGAAAACTGTACTGACTAAGGTTTCTATCTACAGCAAGGAAAGAACACAGAACACAAACAATACATCTATATTTTATAAAGTCCTATACTGAAAGATGACTGGGCACAGGGCCACATGGTAAACGAAAAATTATCTTTACAAATAATTTTGAATAGCAGAGATTGAGGTAAATTTAATTTGGTTACTAAATAAATCCTTTAAGTTGGTTGATATCTTAAGAATATCTTACGTAAGTAGGCAGAGATGACTAACGACATGATACAATATGTGAAACAGCACTTATTTCAACAAGCTGTTGAAAACAAACAAACAAACAAAACCAACAGCCATTGAATCTTCAAGGCTCCATGAGCCATACACCTAACTCTTAAGTCCTTGGTACTTAGGGATGTAAGAGACCTCTAAAACCAAGCAAACTAAAATGCTCTTTATTCTTCATATAGTACTCTACAAAATAAAATTCTAAAGTTTTATCACATTTGTTGGATAGTACTTAGCCCTGTGTAGCTCTTCAATACATGTTTAATAAGATCTAGCCATAGTGAACTGATACAAACACTAACCATGGAAAAATTAGAATCTGATACAACACAATTCGCTCGTTAAGCTTTGAGACAGAGCTAACACCTGAGAAGTTTTTCTCTCCTATTTCTTATGTTTTAATTATTGCTACACTTAACGTTCCATTAATATGCTCATTGATTTACTTATTTGCTTCTGAAGCAGCAATAACACTATGAAAAAGTCATTGAAATCAGCTGATAGACCCTGCTAAAGAGTTGATACATATGTCATCAAGCACCTGAACAAATACTGTTTAAAGTAGGAGAGACAATAATTTGCTAAATTGCCATTTCCCATTGTCTGTCTTTTCTTTTTCTGCTATCCGCTCCTTGGAAGTGCCATGAGGCAGTTCTACTCTGTTCTATAAGGTTGTTATGGGTTGGAATCGACTCGAAGGCAATGGTTTGTTTTTGGTTTTTGGGCTTTTCTTATTAGACGTTTTATCATTTTGTTTTGTTTTCCTTTCCCTTTGTAAAATCTCTACTATCTTTCTCCCCAGTCTATCTCTATCAGTTAGTAAATAGTCACATATGATGTTTATACATTGACAAAACTGAGTTTTTTATTCCTCAATATCGAAGTTTTATTAGATCCTGTCTTCTTGGATTCTCATGCCTCTTTGTGTACTAGGATCAGTTGTGATACCAAAGATATTTTTCTCTTGGTGTTTTGAAAGAAATAAATTTTAACTCTATCTCTCATCCTAGTCTTATCATTCCATCCAATTACTTAATTATTACTTTATAGTTTAAATCAGGGATATTTCAATCTGATGTTGTCATTTCCTTTACCACCTAAATTATATGCAAAATTTTGGATTATGGTCACATGTGCATTATTATTGGGTTCATCAATTTCATGGTATTTTCAAAGCCTTTCTGTTGATTGACCTTGTATGAATATCTTACATAGTCCTGTTGCTGTAGAGGCTATTTCAACTCATAGCAACCCTATAAGGTAGAATAGAACTGCCCTATAGAATTTCCAAGGCTGTAATCTTTATGGAAGCAGACTGTCACATCATTCTCCCGAGGAATGGCTAGTGGGTTTGAACCACTGACCTTTCATTTAGCAGCCGAGTAGTTGACCACTGTACCACTGTAAAATGGTGCGGTGGTAGTAGTAGCATCAGAATTTGTCTAACTTCAGATTATAATGACCAGGATCAGCCCAAAGCTGATTCCTGTGAGATGGAGGTCAGACATACCTCCAATCTCCAACATTTTTACCAATTCTGACCCCAGCCATCCTTCCTATGGCACTCTCTACTTCTCTCATGGGTTTAATAATCCATTGAATGGCCACACAGAACTTGCAGATCATACTTACAGTTAAGTGGTTTGTTAAGGAAGCAGCAGGCTATAACTCAGGATAGGATCAGGGAACATGTCGGCATAGTCTCCTTTCTTCAGGGCAGGACAGCTCTCTCAGCTCCTCTCAGTCATGCAGGCGTCCTCTCGGTCCTCTGAGGACAGGCTACCCTTGGCCCCCTGAGGATGGGATCCTCTAGACCCCCTCAGGACAGGCTTCTCTTGGCCCTGATGTCTCACCAATGATTCTGCTGCTGGGCCCCTTCTGGGCCTCTCGCTGTCTTCAGTCTTACAGCCCTTGACCCGCGTTACAGCTCTTTTAGAAAGTTCCTTGTCTCCTCTCTCTCTCTACTTCTCTCTTCTTTCTTCCCTCTGTTTCTTCCTACTTCTTCTCTTCTTGCTTCTTTCTGTCTGAAAAACCTCTGTGGGGTTGGCTGCATATATACAAAACTTCTTGTCAATTTCAAGGCATGGCCCCTCCTAGAGGAGCCAAAAATTAACCAATCCCCTCTCTGTAGGCAACAGACACTTCATTTGCATAGTAGGCTATAGTCACTTCATTGTCATAGTCCACTGACCAATCCCTACAAGGGGCATACCAATCACAGGGCAGGCTGTAGCCCATGGCCAGACAAAAAGTATCAGTATCAAACCACAAGTTGTTTACAGCTTACTCAGGAAATGTCAATCGACCTGGACAAAAGTAACAAACCCTCTGGGGTAGAAAATCAGGGCAAAGGTAACTCCTCAGGGTTTAAGGGGAAAAAATCTCTCAAGCAGTTTTTCCAAAGAATTAAGGCAAAAGGCTACATAAAGGAATTCATTTCACGACAGCCACCAGGGCTCCTTCATCTTACATAACAGACAGGGACAGTTAACAAAATTATTAAATGTCCCTTGATTGGCCAACTGATCACACATTGACTCTAACAATTTTCATCATATACACCTACGAAAAAAAAAAACACACACACAAAAAAATTTAATATCCAAGTTAGCTTCTTCTTGTTTGCATTTTCTGTTGTAACCAGCAAAAATAAGAACCACAGGTTAATATTCAGTTTAGCAAAAATTACTATTGATGATATTGAATCAAAATAAATTACTAGGGATATGAATAATGACGATAATAAACAGAAGGAAAAACTCCTCTACTTGATTTTGCTGAAATCTTTTTAACGATTTATATGTATGAAATAATAAATGGTAGACACATTATGGATTGAACGATATCCCCCAGAAGTACATGTTGTAAATTTTAACCTCTATACATGTGGTTATAATCCCATTTGAGAATGGGTTTCCTTTGTTATGTTAGCGAGGCAGAATAAGTGTAGGGTATATCTCGAGTCAATCTGTTTTGAGATATAAAAGAGATGAAACAAGTGAGCAGAGCAGAGATGGGGGAAGATTGATGCCAAGCTACATGAAGATCTCCAGGGAAGCAGGAAACAAGCTGAAGAGACAAGGACCAGAGCTGGCAAAAAAAGAAAGCCTTCCCCTAGAGCCCATGTCCTGAATTCTGACTTCTAGCCTCCTAAACTGTGAGATAATAAATTTCTGTTTGTCAAAGCCATCCACTTGTGGTATTTCTGTTACAGCAGCACTAGATAACTAAGACAACATATTTTTTAAAAATATGACAGTCTCATGGAGAATGTTATTTTTTCCATTAGAACTCAAGCCATTAAATCCATTAACCATTTTTGTTTCCTTGTCAATGGAATCTGTCTCTTTGCCTTGCCCCTATTAATGCCACATTGAAAAATTGAATCTGTTCCCTAAGTTAGTCTCTACTTCTTTTATTATTTGAAAGAGAGTTTAGTGCTTGGAAACTTGCTCAGGGAAATAGAATTCCCTTCCTAAAATTTTCCACAGCAGAAATGTCAGTATTGTGAGCGTGTTTCACCAGTGAGCCCCTGGGCTGCTTTTGGAGAATTACTGAGAAAAATGACGGAGGTCAATACAAGGCCCCTCAGAGGCACGGCTAATTCATACGTTACAGGTGACGCTGATCCCTTCAGACTAAAAGAAATGCCATTGCTTTCTAAGGTCTACTGTGTGTGTTCAGGAGGTGGGAAGGGATTGTTTATCTGGTCTATGTGCTTTATGAACCTAAAGAGAAAAACCGTAATCAATTTATTCCCAGTTAACTTAGAACATATTTCTGGTTTTTGTTTCTTTTTTTAGTCCAAGGTAGATTTCATTTTTCCATATTCAATTTTTTTAATTGTTTACCACAATTATTGTTCATTATTATACACAATTGTATATAATGGATGAGCTACAATCACGTAAGTATATAGCATTGAACGCATAGTCTAAAAAACAAATTGTGAATTTTTTTCTCATGATATGGTAATCTAAAAACAAATAAAGTTTTTTTTCTCAGATGCATAAAAAAATGTTGTTGTTGTTAGCTGCTGTTGAGTCGGCCCTGAACTCATAGCATGTACAATGGAAGGAAATTCTACCGGGACCATTGCGATCCATAGGCTTTTCATTGGATGATTTTCAGAAGTAGATCACCAGACTTGTTTTCCTAATCCTTCTTAATCTGGAAGTTCCTAATGAAACTGTTCACATCACAACAACAAGCAGGCCCTTCACCAACAAACAAGTGGTGGCTGCACAAGGGAGCATTGGCCGGGAATGGGACCTAGGTCTCCCGCATGGAATGAGAATTCTACCGCTGAACGTCTTAGCAAAGTTCAGCCATTTCAGGCATCCTGAACTCTGGTTTCTGTCTCCTGGTTTTCTCAACTCAGTGAGACCACTTTGCTGTGCTTGGGATTCCCCTTCCTGCATCATAGTCTGCAAGACTGGTCCACAGGGACTGCAAGGTTCCTCAAGGAAAAACTCTGGGGTGATTGTGGGACTTACATCATTTCTTTCTCTTTTTCAGAGATCAGAGTCCTACACTTTCTGTTCTCCAATGTCTAAAAAGAGTAATTTCGTATATTTTGTCCAAGTTTCTGCTTGTTTACAGTGAGGGAATACATCCAGTCCCATTGACTTCCTCATGACAGGAAGCAGAAATCCCTACATTAACTTTTGAGTTTTAAACTTTCTAACTGAAGTATAACACACATACAGAAAAGTGCAAATTCCATAAACACACAGTTAATTATCACCAAAGGACTATGCTCATGTATCTAACACCCGGATTCCAAAATAAAACATTATCAAAACCCCAAAGCTTCCAGTCACTACATCCCCCAAGAGTAACCACTATTCAGACTTCAAACACCATAGATGAGTTTTTACCTGAACTTTTTATACAGTAAGTACAATTTTGTGCCTAACTTCCTTTGCTCAACATTATGGTTTTACAATTAACTGTGATGTTGCATGTGAGTAATTCATTTCATTGTTAAGTACTCTATTCTATAGTATACATCACAATTAAGCAGTCTCTGGTTGGGGAACAAATGGTGCTGCCATATACATTCCTGTAATGTCATTGCCAGAACATATACACATATTTCTGTTACATACCTACCTAGAAATTAAATTTGGGGGGCATAGGTATGTTTATTTAACACAAGTATATACTGTAAAATATTTTTCTGAAGTGATTTTTTACAATTCCATTAACACTATATGAGATTTCCATTTGATCCACATCCTCAGGAACACAATATAGTTGTCTTTTTTTTTTTTTTTTTAGCCTTTTTCTCCAGTGTCTAATGATATTTTCTGGTGGTTTTATATTCCATTTCCTGATAACTTTTAAAATTGAGCACCTTTTTACATATTTATTGGTTATTTTGATGTCCTGTTTTGTGAAGTGCCTGTGTGAGTGTTTTACACATTTTACATTCGCTTGTCTTCCATTGCTTTTCAGTGATTTATAGCAATTTCTTTTATCTTCTAATATGATTCACATCCTCTGATATAAATACATCGGATAAATGTATTCTAAGTATCTTCTACTATGTGGCTTTTTGCACTATTTTAATGGTATTTTTACGAAAATAATTTTTTAAATATTTTAATGAAGTATATAATTCATTTTTTCGCTTACCAATTGGTATTTTTGTATCCTTTAAAATTTTACTTAATCAAAGTTAATGTTGATAGTCTCATTTTTCTTTTTCGAAAAAGTATGTGGTTTTTTACCTTTCACATTATGAATTTGATTTTTTACACTGAAGCTCTGTTGGCACAGTGCTTAAGAACTTGGCTGCTAACCAAAACGTAAGCAGTTCTAATCCACCAGCTGCTCCTTGGAAACCCTATGGGGCAGTTCTGTGCTGTCCTATAGGGTCGCTATGAGTTAAAATCAACTCAACTGCAATGCGTTTTTTCCTTCGAAAAATCGGATTTGAGTCCTTTTTTTACTTTTGAAATGTAATATATTGATTTTTCCCAGCTACTTTTAAGATATTCTGTTTCTTTGGTTTTCTGAAGTTTTATTATTATGCACTGACATGTTAATTCTGTTTTGTTTTTTGTGTGTGTGTTTATCTTCTCTGGGTTTAACAAATTTCTTGTATCTCTGAGTTCATGGATTTCATCGATTTTGAAAAAATCTCAGCCATAGTTACTTCAAATATTGCTTTTGCTTCGCTCTTCTTGAACTTCATGTATATATACGTCAGACTCAAGCATTTCTCCCAAGTCTCTTAAAGCCGTTCACATGGTTCTGTATTTCAGATTTTTTAAATCAGTGCTAAAATATTAATTTGTTTCTTTTTAAAGACATTCCAATTATTCAGTAAAATCTAAAAGTTTTATTATTTTTCCATTTTTTCCAATATTTTCTTTAAATGTTAATCATGACTATTTTGAACTTTTTCTCTTTTTACTCCAATGTATGAATCATCTCTGATGTCTTTTTATTTTTCTAGGTTTCTTTCATATATCTGTGGTCATTCCTCAAAATTTATATTACAGGCAGTCCTGGGTTACTAGCGAGATCCATTCCTAAGTCTGTCTTTAAGTCAAATTCGTAGGTAGGTCAGAACAGCTATATACGGTTCTTATTTAGCGTCACTTAGTCAAATGTTTTACTTAGTATATAGTATATTTTTTGCCTTTCTATGCATATAAAACACTTAATACTTCCAAACCACACAATATTTTCACGAGTGTCACAAAATAGTGCATGCATTCATTATTATGAACCATTGTATGTATTTAACTCAAATTTTAAATATAATAGGCCTTATGACAATCTATTCTTCAGTATGAATTGTTCGGGGGACTGCCTGTATATTTCACGAGTAAGTGAAAAATAATTGAGAGTCTCTCATTCGTATTGTAGTTTTCTGGTGCTTTTAAAGCATAATTTAAAAATACTTATCTGGCTTTTCCCTCCCCCGAACTGAGATAAAATTACAGAATTATGCTCTAGCTAAGTCCTTTCCCCTAGGGGGCAGGCCTCTGAGTGGAGAACGCTCTTTGTGTGCTTCAAGGCTGCTCTTTCCCTCCTCCTGCAGAGGCATGAACAGATCTTAGCCATGGGAACCCTGGCGAGTTCTTGGAGGGAAAACCCATGAAAATATGCCCCACCAAGTCTGTTGGCTCCAATAGCTTCTCATTCTCCTGCTAGTCCATAATCAGCCTCCAGCAGTTCATCAAAATTAATATTATTTTATTCCTACTAGTTTATAGCTTCAACACCTTCTGTTCTGTGTAAGTTGATCTCAGTTGCTGCATCTCTCTGGATGAGCATGCCTCTTCAGACTTCAAGGTGACAGTTTTCCCTGTGATCTCTGTCCTCTGATGAGTCCAAGAAAAGTTTTTGATTTTCAGTTTTTCCGTCTTAAGGGTGGGAGTGATGAACTTCCAAGCTCTTTATATATATTATTAATTTGAATACACCTAATAAATTAGCTTCACAATGTAAAAAACTAAAAATATGCAAACTAAAAGTAGAACCAGGCAAATCCACAATCACAGCGAGGAATTTTAACACAGTACTGTTATTAACGATTAGTATAAACAAACCATAAAAACAAAAATCAGTAAGAATACTGATGATTTAAACAACACATTAAAAAATTTGGTCTAATTAACATATATAGGTCATTACACCCAATATTGCAGCACACACATTCTTTTCAAAGAGTACAAGAAAATTATCTATATACTTGGCTGTATAGTAAGTCTCATTAAATTTTAAACAGTTGAAGTCATATAGAGTGCTTTGATTAGAGAGGAATTAAACTAGCAATATTAGATGATAGATAACTGAAAAATTTTTGCCTTTGAAAATTAAATGTACAGTTTCTAAATAACTCATAGTTAAAGAAGAAATCATAATAGCAAGTCCAGTTGCTCACACCCATGCCAACAATTTATATCATACACACACATACATATCCATAGATGTGTATGTCTGTGTGATTATATAATACTATTTTATGTTATATATGTGTAGGTATATATACATGTATATAATTTTAGCTATTGTGTTGGATGTGTACCATCTCATTGTAGATTTGTATTTCCCTAATTTCAAATAGAGATTATCATTTTTTCACATGATTACTTGTCATTTGGTATATATTTTTTATATACTCTGTCCTATGGGGTCACTGTGAATCGGAACGGACTCAACAGCACCTAACAACGACAATGTATTTTTTACTGAAGTCCCTGTTCAAGTCTTTTTGAGGTTATCTATTCTTTTCTTTTTGTATTTATTTATCTATTCTGTTCTTATTGATTGTTAGGAGTTTTTTTTTCCTGAAATTCTTTATATGTAACCGAAATATGAGCTCTTTGTTATACATTGCAAATACAATTGCCCACTCCATGACCTGCTTTTATATTCTCTTAATGTTGCCTTTTATAAACTCAAGTTCTTAATTTTACCATAGTGTAATACCATGTTGTTACGCAAACAATGCACACTTTCTGTGTTTGTTTGCCAACTGCTCCCTCCCACTGTGAGATATTTTCATAAACATGCTATGCTACTTTTTTCTTTTTTTTTTTTAACAGCAACATGTAAAAAAAAAAATGGCATAGCAGTGCTTACGAAAATACCTTACAGGTAAAGAATGCAGTTGAAACAAACACAGAGGCGTGCTATTTGTGTAAAAATACTGTATATCAATTTTATGTTTAATGCTGAAGTCCTTTTGTTTTTTTTTTTCTGCTACAAGATCATGCAAGTATTTTTCTATGTTATCTTCTAGAAGCTTTAACATTTTACCTTTACTATCAGATCTACTATTTACTTGGAATTGGTTTTTGTGTATGATATGAGGTGAAGGTTAATTTTCCCATTTTCCCATAAGGATATACAATTACTCCAGCAGCATTTGTTAAAAATATCATCCTTTGTTGATGGTCCTTTAGGACCACCTGTTATGCTTCAACTGCATATATATATACTTACGGTGCATATATACTGCATTGATCCATTTGTCTAGTTTGAGTCAATGCCACCCTCTGTCAATTGCTGTATGTTTATAATAGGACTTGATATCCAACAGAGAAAGTACTCTCATTTCGTTCTTCTTCAACTTTGCCTGGTTTGTTCTTGGCTGCTAGCATTTTTATGTAAATTTTAGATCCATCTTATTCATTGCCACAAACATGATGTACTGAATTTTGATCAGAGTTTAATTGAATCTGGAAAAAAAAGCTTTGGGGAGAATTGATTTCAATCATTTATAATATTAGACATTTTAATTCACAAACGTGATACACACCTGCACACAGTCTACAATGTTTATCTGTGTTTTCAAATTTTCTATATATGAGCATAAACCTAGTTCATGTAGGGGAAAGCACTCTGAAATCTTGAGTAAAACTAAAACACATGGTATTAGTTTTCAATTTTTGTTTTAATTTAATACATTGTTAATTTGAAAAATAGGTTGTATACAGAAAGTTTTCTTTTCCATGTACTTTGAGACAGTTTCAAGTTTTTACATTTACATTACAACATGAAAGTGTCTGTTTATCTGGGTGCTCTCAAGCTGAGTTGACAGGCTTATTAACTTCTAGATAGTCTTGCTTAAAGGATGAAAAATTAATAATCAGTGAAAGTAATAGTTACTATTGCTGTTAGCTGCCACAGAGTCAGCCCAACTCATGACAACCTCATGCAAATGGACTGAAACGCTACCCAGTCTTGCAGCATCCTCAAGGTCAGTTGTATTGATCCAGAGGATTTTCATTGGCTGATTTTCAGAAGTAGATCACCAGGCCTTCCTAGTCTGATTTAGTCCCGACTAAGAAGTAACTGTTAGGAGGCCCAAAATAAGGCAAGAATGTTAACACAGGGATGAGGAATTTCACAAAATTGTGACACAGCCGTGGTTTACTTTTGATACACAAAAATAAAGCAATTTAATCACACAGCGGTTTTGAAAGTTTGATTGATATGCAGTGAATTTTTGCATATTCTGCTTTCAATCATTCTTCTACCTTACATAATTCAAGGGAACAGAATTATGCAGATCACTGGTACAAAACTTAAAGATAATGACAGCACAGGATTTTATTAATGGGATCTACTGCTTACCAAGGGTTATGAATAAAAATGGTCAGACAGTTGAATTTTATAAATCTGGGACTGTATTTGGATACCATCACTGTTCAGTAAACTTTTCCTTTTACTTGACACTATCTGGGATGTTGCTTCAGTTCTCTTTTTTACTTTCCTGTGCTTGTATGCATATTACCTCAGTGTTTGGAGCATTGCCTATATAATTATTGTATGAATAACCATCCATATGATTACATAAATAATTATACATTCATATTATTATATTTATATAATAACTGTATGATTATATAACAACCGTGCAGGCATAAATAAATATATATATATAACAATATAAGCGCACAATCATTTATATACTCATATATGTATATATGTGTGTATATATATGTAGAGATGGCTTGTAGCTAGCTCGGATATTTAGTGACATAAATCAGACCTTAACTGAACACGGTATAATCCAAAGGTTTCATGATTGCCTACTCCCAAGCCCAAAGTCCAAATCTGACAAATGGTTCACAACTGAATACCAGTTAATAATGTTGAAAGGTCATTTAGTGCTTCTGTTTACTTTAAAGTACTAAATTCACTGTGAAAGCAATTATGTCTGCACATTGAAGAAATTAAGGCAAGTATCTGGCTAATTGTGGAAAAAATATTTTGATATATTTGAGAAAATATTTTCAGTAAAGTTGATTATAAATTTAAATTGTTGCAGTGATTATCTTAGTTTTCCATGTTAATAGATTGGTTAATCTAATTTTATACCCAGTCCCTACTCTGAGACCCCTCCAATACATCTTAGGTCACTTCACTTTCTGTTCTTGGTTCCTACTATATACCCGTTTTTTACTTCCAGACTGGAAATTTTTTCTTGTGAATTAGTTTCTAATGGGATTCTTTCAATACTTGGTATCATAAAAACTACTGGAAGCTCTTTGGATCAGACTATTGCTGTGAAAGGTTTGGCCTAAAACACAAGTAAAGAGAAAGATTAAAACATACCTATACTTGCAGTCACAGAAAGGTTCTCATTTAAGATCGGAAACATCACTCTGGTGTTACAGAATATCTAGTGAGGTCCGTGGGTGGCACAAATGGTTTGCACTTAGCTGCTAACCAAAAGGTTGGTGGTCCAAACTCACCCAGCAGTTTTGTGGAAGAAAGGGCTGGCAATCTACCTCCATAAAGATTACTACCTAGTAAACCCCAAGGAGTTCAGTTCTACTCTGCAACAGATGGGATTGCCATGAGTCAGAACCTATTCGACAGCAACAGGTTTGGGTTTATTGATTTAGAGGATATGGTAAGAGTCAGTAGAATTCCAGTGTATGACTATACACTTCATTCACTGATGAAAATATAAGATAAATCTGAGAGTGAAAGATGGACTTCAGTGCAAGAGAGAAAACTGTAGAAGATTTGAGAAGTAGCCATGAAAAAGGAAAACAATAATTTTAAATAAATCCTTAATTAGCTAAGGAAGAACAACTTCTAGCCAAGAACTTCAGGACTTATGTTTTAGAATACACTTTTAGGAATAATTTTTCTTTCTTTATTGAAGCATCCCTCATTTTGCAGATCAGACGTGGTTCAAAGTTTAGAGTCCCTTGAGCAGTATGGTGCCGTTGTTTTCTAATTTCATTTTGCTTTCACTGTCATTCACTAACACACTGAACCGGAAGTATGGAAAGACAAGACTTGTCTTTACCACTGCCATACTCAAAGACTAGTTTGCTTTTGTTTTTCTTCTTTATAATTGAGGGCTAGTTCTTTTGTACTATGTTAGATACCACCAGGATTTTAATAGTTAGAATGCTTGCATCCAGAGTTCTTGGTGGACTTCTGAGGTTGCCAACACTAAAAAAAATGTTATGAGACCACTGCTCGTGGGAGATGAAGCTTCTCAAGACGAAAGGTGATCTGGCATGTTATTTTGAGCACTTTGCTTCTTTAAGATATGTTCATTTTAGAACTACTATTCCATGACAGCAAGGAATTGAATAGCTATTAATGCAATTCCTGGAACATAAAACAGGTATATTTATTTATTTTATTTATTTATTTTTTTTTATTTTTT
>NW_004443954.1:2048244-2062378 GCF_000243295.1 Trichechus manatus latirostris
TTTGACTTTTAATAAATTCACCTCTTTGTTTCTAAGGTGTGTCTCTTGTAGACAGCATATTGATGGATCCTAAAACAGGTATATTTATGTTCCCAAATTCCTTAGAATATTTTTTAGATAATTAATACAAGAGCAAAAACTCATGGAATGTTAATCTGATTTTCAGCATCTGTTTTCATCAGGTTTTATTTAATGTTTCTAGATATTCACATTTGAATACCAACTTGATTTTCTGTTTGTGTATATATCTCATTTAATCTGAATGAATATCTTTAAAATAAAACAATCAAAAGACAGTAGAGTTAGTATTTACATAAAATTAGATGCCAGGTAAGTGAGATGCATAATGTCCAGTTATTAAATTGTCACAGATTAAAGAGAAGTTGCAGTTTTGAAGAATTCTATGGGCAAAATATTGAACGATGCAGGAAGCTTTAAAAGAAGTTGGAAGGAATACACAGAGTCACTGTACCAAAAAGAATTGGTTTACATTCAACCGTTTCAGGAAGTAGCATGTGATCAGTAACTGACTGTATGGAAGGAAGAAGTCCAAGTTTCACTGAAGGCATTGGCAAAAAACAAGACTCCAGGAATTGACAGAATACTAGTTGAGATATTTCAACAAAAGGGTGCAGCCCTGGAGGTGCTCACTCGTCTATGCCAAGAAATTTTGAAGATAACTAGCTACCTAGCCAACCAACTGGAAGAGATCCATATTTGTGCCCATTCCAAAATGGTGATCTACAGAATGTGCAAATTATCAGACAAAATCATTAATGTCACATACAAGTAAAATTTTGCTGAAGATAATTCAAAAATGGTTGCAGCAGTACCTTGACAGGGGACTGCCGGAAATTCAAGGCAGATTCAGAAGCGGACAAGAAAGAAGGATATCACTGATGACGTGAGATGGATCTTGGTGGAAAGCAGAGACTACCAGAAAGATGTTTACTTGTTTTTTATTGACTATGCAAAGGCAATGGATTGTGCAGATCATAATAAATTATGGATAACATTGCAAAGAATGGGCATTCCAGAACACTCAGTCATGCACATACAGAACATGTACACAAACCAAGAGGCAATTGTTTGAACAGAACAAGGGGATATTGTGTGGTTTAAAATCAGGAAAGACATGCATCAGGGTTGTATCCTTTCACCACACTTAAATTCAATCTGTATGCTGAACAAATAATCTGAGAAGCTGGGCTATATGAAGAAGAATGTGGCATCAGGATTGGTGAAAGACTCATTAACAATCTGTGATATGCAGTTGACACAACCTTGCTTGCTGAAAGTAAAGCCTTGAAGCACTTACTGATGAAGATCAAAGACTACAGCGTTCAGTATGGATTACACCTCAACATAAAGAAAACAAAAATCCTCACAACTGGACCAATAAGCAACACCATGATAAACGAAGAAAAGTTTGAAGTTGTCAAGGATTTCCTTTTACCTGGATCCGCAATCAACACCCATGGAAGCAGCAGTCAAGAAATCAAATGACGTATTGCATTGGGCAAATCTGCTGCAAAAGACCTTTCAAAGTGTTGAAAAGCAAAGACGTTATTTTGAGGACAAAGGTGGGTCTGGCCCAGTCCAGGATATTTTCAATCCTCTCATAAACATGCAAAAACTGGGCAATGAATAATGAAGACTGAAGAAGAATTGATGCCTCTGAATTATAGTGTTGGCAAAGAATACTGAATATGCCATGGACTGCCAGAAGAATGAACAAATCTGTCTTGGAAGAAATACAGCCAGGCGGCTCCTTGAAAACAAAGATGCTGAGACTTCATCTCACTTATTTTGGACATGTTATCAGGAGGGACCAGTCCCTGAAGTAGGACATCATGCTTGATAAGATTCAGCGAAAAAGAGGAAAACCCTCAACAAGCTGGTTTGACACACTGGCTTCAACAATGGGCTGAAACATGGCAATGATTGTGAGGATGGCAGAGGACAGGGCAGTGTTTTTTTCTGTTGCACATAGGGTCACTATGAGTTGGAACTGACTCAATGGCACCTAACAACAACAACATTTATTGGGGAAAAAGTGAGAACATTTATAAGCAAAAATAATGTCAACAAGTCAAATCCAACAAATGTATTTTCCATTAAGCATTATAATTAGTAATGTAGATCATAAAATTGAACACAATTTTTCATGTCAGTATAGTTCAGTGAACTTTTTTCAGAACTAGCTTATCAATAATAACGCACACATTATAGCTAAATCAATCTACAAACAAAAGTACAGTGACAATGAAGGTATTGCTTTGCTGTGGCCTCAAGCTGAGCTATGGAAGTACCTTTTAATGGCAGACAAATTAGTCAAACCTTTTTTTACCTCAGTAGGTCTATTGTGGAAACCACCATTATCATTGTTGTTGGTGCTGTTGTTATTAGGTGCTATTGAATTGGCTCCGACTCATAGCAACCTCATGTATAACAGAAAGAAATGTTGCCCAGTCCTGCACCATCCTTACAATCGTCGCTATTTTTGAACCCATTGTTGCAGCCACTGTGTCAATCCACCTCATTGACGGGTGCCCTCTTTTTCACTGACCCTCTACTTTACCAAGCCTGATGTCTTTCTCTAGCGATTGGTCCTTCCTGCTGGCAAGTTCAAAGTAAGCTAGATAAAATATCACCATCCTTACTTCTAGGGGGCATTCTAGCTGTACTTCTCCCATTATATGTTTTAAAAAAGTTTTGAAATTTTGTTGTATTCTTTAAACTTTATTTGATGAGTATCTAACTTGGAATTTGAAAACTAGAATTTTTTTTAAAGAGAGTTGTCTAAATCATCGTTGTTACAAAAGCTTTCATACTAGCATTGTCATAGGTTTTCAAAAATATATTTTAAATTGCTTTTGTGTGGGCTTTCTAGCCACGATCTTATAACTCCTACGCAAGTGATTGGGTGGGACTGTGTGATAGGTTAGTTGTGACCCATCAAAGGGATTAGTCAGTTTTGCCATCCTGCAGGACTTGAGATGAGCCATCCCAGAAGTGGGCCAGTGAGAAGATACCAGAGCCAGGGAAGAACAGCTAGGAGCCAGGGCATCCTTTGGACCAGGATCCCTGTGCTGGGAGGCTCCTGGGATGAGGAGACAGAGAGAGTGAGCTGTGACCCTGAAGATAGTAAGAAGCAGTGACAGAAGAGACCCGGCAAGAGAGATCGGGCAGCAGAAAACCGGCAGCAGGAGACGGCATGGTGGGTTTCCTGGCCCACAGAAAGAGAAAACAGAGGCCTAGGGCCAGAACGAAGCATGCCTGTGGGCACAGCTGGGAAGAGGCTGTCCTGATGGAAGAACTGTATCCTTGAGTGTTCCAGAACCTGAACTGTTACCTGTTACTTTCCTAAGAAACCTCATAATCATGAGTATGGTCTGTGAGTTCTGTGTGGCCATTGCAGTGAATTATCAAACCCAGGAGAGAAGTAGAGAATGCTGTGGGAGGGACGGTTGGTGTCAGAATTGGTAAAGATGGCAGAGAGAGGAGGCGTATCTGACCTCTGCCTCATAGGAGTCAACCTTGGGCTGTTGATCTTGATTCTCCTTCCCCCTTGGGAAGTTAGAGGAGGTCAGACACTGCTCCCATGTCATTTTTACAATTATCGACATTTATTTCTGGTTACATTGGGCCTGGTAGTGTGGGAAAATTATAAAGAAGAAAAGAGATGACAACTTATATTACTTTTGGTTTTTCTACTGTATTTATATATTGCCGCACTATTAGCTACCAAAAAAACTTTGTGATATAAAACAACCATCATTTTATTATATTTCATAATTTAATTTTTGGAGGTCAGGATATGTTAATTTTCTCTATTGTTTGCCTCATTATATTTCATTGATTTTCTTCTAATATTTGATTGACTCAATGGCAGTGGATTTTGGTTTCGAGTATACTTAAACTTTGGGCTTAATTTGCTCTTATCTTCTGTTCTTTAGGAGCAAGCTTATGCCTTTGATTTTTCAACTTTTGTTTCAAACCTTTTGTTTTCCAAAGCAAGTATTGACGGCTGTATTTTGTCCAGTAAGCATTACATTAAGTAATGTAGATCCAAAATTGAGCATAATTTTCCTCTAAGCACTGCTTTAGCTTCACCAAATTTTGCAACTTTATGCTTTCATTAAGTTTCACACAAAAGGCTGTCTTATTTTCCCTTTGATTTTTTCTTTGATCTAATGGTTATAGAAATGTGCTGCTTAATTTCAAATATATTTGACTTTCTATATAGTTTAGTTTTACTGATTTCTAATGTAATTCTGCTGTAGTAAAAATCATACTCTATGATTTTAGAACTTTGAGAATTATTGAGATATACTTATGATGCAACATTTTGTTTATCTTTGTGGATGATCTGTATGTCTTTAAAAAGAGTATTTTTCAGCTGTTAGGTGTAATATGTATCAATTACATAAAGTTGCATAATGATTTTATTTAATCTTCTATATGCTTACTGATTTTTAGCTATTCTATATCTTAATAGCTTTTTGTCTATCAATTACTAAGAGATTATTGTAAAAAATCTCCAGCTATAATTGTGAATTTGTTGGTTTTTTCCAATAGTTTTCAATATATTTCTAGCTCTGACATTAAATACATACACATTTACAAGTATCATGTGTTCTTGATGAATTGAACCTCTAATATTTTGAAATATTGTTGTAATAATAATAGACACACCTGCTAGTTATAGCATATATTTCTATCCTTTTTATTTTCTCTTTGTGTTTTTGTATTTAAAGTATAAATAGAAGATATAATTGGTTCTTGCTTTGTGTCTAGAGTGAATAGCTCTGTTTTTAAATGAATTGCGTTTTTCTTTAATGTTATTATTGATAGATTTGAGTTTAAACTTACTTTTTCGGTATTTGTTTTCTATTTGTACTATCCTTTCTTTCTATTTCTCATTTTGTATTTTCTTCCTGTGGTTCTCATTTTGTACTTCATATGGGTTAATTTATTATTTTTAAGTATTTCATTTTACCTCTACTATCATTTTATCAATAGCTCTTTATAATACTTTTGGTGGTTGCTGTAGAACTAACAATATGTAGTTTCAACTTATCACTGTCTGCTTTGAATTGTTACTTTATCACCTCACTTGTAACCTAAGAACCTGATAGCAATATAATTCCATTTACCTCCCACCTTCCTTTGTGTTATTGTTGTGATATATTTTACTTTTACATATGTTTAAAACAACACAATGTATTATTATTATTATTATGTTAGATTGTCAAATTGTCTGGTATATATATTATTTCATATTTACTTACATATTTACAATTTCCATTGTTCCTTTTTCCTTCCACTAGATCCAAATTTCAATGTGATATTATTTAACCATAGGCTGAAACATGACTTTGGAATTTCTTGTATTGAGGGTCTGCCAGAAGTAAATATTATCTTCTTTCATTTATTCAAACACACTTTTTGCCTTCATTTTTGTAGGTTATGTTCACTGGATAAAAATTCCAGATTGACCTTATTATCTTTTTTTTTTTTTAACACTTTTAAGATCATGTCATTCTTTCCTGTCTTCTGAGTTTCTGATGATCAGTTTGCCATCATCCCTGTCACTGTTTCACTTTTTGCACGTGTCTTTTTTTCATTGATTTCTTTTAAGATTTTTTTTCTTTAACTCTTATTTTCAGCAGTTGGACTATGATATGCCTAGGCATGTGTGTGTGTGTGTGTGTGTGTGTGTATGTGTGTGTGTGTGGTGTCCTGCTTAAAGTAGGCTGCATTTTTTAAATCTATAGGTTGTAATTTTTTATTAACTTTGAAAATTTTTCAGCCAATGTTTCTTCAAATATATTTGAGTTCCATTTTCTTTCATTCCTCTTTCTGAGACTGCAGTTACAGAGTCTCAGGACAATGACAATGTTAGTCCAAGAGAAGGTTAGTACAGGACAATGTTAGTCCAATTAATATTGTCCCACTTGTCAAGGAAGCTCTGTTCGTGTTTCACAACTTTTTTTTCACTTCAGTTCAAATAATTTTACTGACCTCTCTTCGTATTTACTTATCCTTTCTTCTATGGTGTGCAATCTGTTTTTAAGCTCATTAATTAGATCTTTTTTAATTCTATCTTTTTCTGTAGATTCTTTTAAAAATTTTTAAGAGTTATTTTGCCTTTTAGCCTAACAGTCCCAATACCTGTGTCTTTTCTAAGACTGCTTTTATTGACTGTTTTATCCTCTTGGTTATGGGTCACATTTTCCTGCTTCTTCACATATTTAGTAATTTTTGTTATCTAATG
This sequence comes from Trichechus manatus latirostris, assembly GCF_000243295.1. Classification (NCBI taxonomy): domain Eukaryota; kingdom Metazoa; phylum Chordata; class Mammalia; order Sirenia; family Trichechidae; genus Trichechus; species Trichechus manatus. Next base: position 2,054,525 of record NW_004443954.1, read on the forward strand.
GGCACTGCAGATGATACATTGCAGATATTCTGAGTTGTGTTTTTTCCTCTAAAGAGGATTGAATAACATTTTAGGAAGTTAAGTTATTGTCAAATAACTTTGCTCCTGTTAGAATTTGGTTTTAGATTTTTGCTACTGTGAGTCTATTTAAGTTTTGTCTTAGTACTAGAGATTATTCTCTCTAGTATAAATATTAGAGATTAATACTAGATAGAATAGCTCTTTGTCTTGGATTTGGTCTTTTTTCTTAACATGTGGCCCTTCTCCGATTTCAATAGACAGCTTTAGTTATTTATCAAAGCATCAACGCTCAAAGTTTTAATTCTATAGCTGTAAAATGTCTTCTCAAGTTTTAGCCTTGCAGCTGTTGCTTTCCTCTGTGTTCCTTGGAATTTTTTGTTATGCATGCACAATTAGAAGTCAGACAAAGATTTGAAGAGATTTTGAGGCTCCCAAGCTGTGATTCTCTTCTTTCTGAAATAGCCTCCCTCTATTTCCTGTTGCTCTGGCAACCTGAAACTCAGTCTTCTGACTCATTACCCTAGTATTATTGCCACTTTCTGCTAGAGCTCTCTGTCAGATATGGCACATATACTGGGGAGTACCACCAGGGGAAAATCCTTTAAATACGGATCTCACCTAATGGGATTTCCTTCTTTCAAAGGTTGTATTATTTTCAATTTCTGCCTGCTTTTAGTTGCTCTCCAGTGTCTTCAAATAATTGCTTTCTCTATGTTGTCTCAGGGTTGATAATTGTTATTTGCAAAAGGATTAGTCTAATACAAGCTACGCCAACATAACCTGAGACAGAAAACTATTCCTTTCTTCTTTCAAGTTATTTCCCTAGGATAAAAATAGCTAAAATTTATATAATGTATTTAGAAAAATGGTATCATAAATCTTGACAATGCATTTATTTACCACATGTGTAGCCACATATCATTTGAAGATTTCTTGTTATTTTTAGGTGCTGTTGAGTCAGTTCTGATTCGTAGCATCCAATGTACAATGAAATGAAACACTGCCCAGTTCTGTGCCATCCTCACAATTGTTGCTATGTTTGAGCCCATTGTTGCAGCCACTGTGTCAGTCCATCTCGTTGAGGGTCTTCCCCTTTTTCACTGACCCTCTATCTTAATAAGCATGAGGTCCTTTTCCAGGGATTGATTCCTCTTGATAACATGTCCAAAGTATGTAAGACAAAGTCTTGCCACCCTTGCTTCTAAGGAGCATTCTGGCTGTACTTCTTCCAATACAGATTTGTTTGTTCTTCTATAAGCAAATATTAAATTATGGTGTATTCAATATTTTTCACCAACACCATAATTCAAAGGCATCGAGTCTTCTTTGGTCTTCCTTATTCATTGTCCAGCTTACGCATACTTATGAGGTGACTGAAAATATTATGGCTTGGGGTAGACACACCTTAGTCCCCAAGGTGATATCTTTGCTTTTTAACACTTTAAAGAGGTCTTTTGCAGCAGATTTACCCAATGCATTGCATCAATTGATTTATTGACTGCTGCTTCCATGGGTGTTGATTGTGGATCCAAATAAAATGAAATCCTTGACAACTTCAATCTTTTCTGTTTATCATGATGTTTCTTATTGGTACAGTTGTGAAGATTTTTGTGTTCTTTATGTTGAGGTATAATCCTTACTGAAGGCTGTAGTCTTTGATCTTCATCAGTAAGAGCTTCAAGTCCTCTTCACTTTCAGCAAGCAAGGTTATCTCATCTACATAAATAGTCTTCCTCCCATCCCGATGCCACATTCTTCTTCATATAGTCCACTTTCTCAGATTATTTTTCAGCAAAGAGCTTGAATATCATATTTTATGCAAATAATGCACACCTGCTACATTTGTTTGCCAATCACTCCCTCCCCACATGAGGTGTTTTCATAAGTACACCATGCTAATTTTTTTTTTTTTTTTTTACAGCAACATGTAAAAAACATTGGCATAGTGGTGCTAACAAAAATACCTCATGGACACGGGGGAAAGTGCAGTTGGCAAACAAAATTAGAAGATGCACGTTATTTGAGTAAAATACGGTAAATATAGGGAAAGGATACAACCTTGACCGCACACTTTTCTTGATTCTAAACCATGTAGTGCCCCCTTGTTCTGCTGAATGACTGCCTTTGGTCTATGTACAGCTTCCGCATGAGCATAGGTAAGTGTTCTGGAATTCCCATTCTTCGCAATGTGAAATGTGAAAATTTCTTAAACTTCCACAAAAAGCAAGTATTTCCTGCCATTAAGAACATAACCCAGAATATACTTTTGGGCATAAAGGCAATTCCAAATGTGGACATTGTATGTCATCTCAGGCTGATTACAAGGAAAATGACAAAATACATTTCAAAGTTTAATACCTGGAACTTTTGCTAAAAAATAATCTCAAAATAGCATTTATATTATATATCAGCCATAAGTTTTTAGCTGTTAAAATGTAGGAGTTAAAGAAATTATTTAAAAGTTTTTCAAATGGCTTGATAGGGAAGGTTCTTCTCTGTATTTGATCTTATCTGAATCCATCAGGAGATAGTCTTGGCCTCAGAATGAATTGCTATGAATACTTGGCCAGAACTCAAAATCCATGTGAGACTAGCACTTTGAGCTTTCAGTAACTACAGAAATTTCTCAACTTACAGGAATTAATTTAAAGTAATTCTCATTTACAACACTCCTATAATTGCATCTGTGTAATGATTTACTGCACTTAGACTAGCAAAACCATCGACGGTCATTCAGACTGTCTGAGTCTTAAGTATTGCCACGTAAAACCTGAACCCCTGTGCTGTGTCCTTAGGGTCATTCTACCTACCTGTGTCAGAGGTACCATCAACATCAGTGAGAGGATTAACCAGTTCCTTGCATCACTACCATTCTCTTTCCAAACAGGAATTTCTTATATGATCAAAAAATGTAAGCAACTAGATATTGTACAATCCTAATTGTTATTCACAAAATCAAAAGGCTTTATGGTACACAATGTACCCATATGTTTTAATTTGATAGTTCAATAATTATAGCATTTCCAGTCGTGTTTATAAATTTTTGGTCATAGGCCTTTGGGTAACTTCCTATTGTAATGCATTACCAGAATATAACAATAGCATTAGCATATTAGAGTACCATAAAAAAGAAATACATGTAATATGTTTAAGGATGTTTTGTATATATTCAAGTTACAATCGATACCAGGTATTGCAGATCACTTTTTGAAGGAGGAATATAGTTTGCTAATGTATTTACTGATTTAAAATATGGGTTTATTCTTATAAGCCCTTAAAATTCACCTGAAAGCATTATTAGTATGATTGATCATAAATAGCTTGACAAACAACCTGATTATTCTTCAAAATATTTTACAGAGAAATTCTTTTAAATTTGTTCTAAGGAACTAAGGGAAAGGAGATGCAGAAGTTAAAATACCCTTAAAATCAATATCTAATATCTGCCTTAGATCGTGATTTCAAAGACATACTTCAATCAAATGCAGTCACGAAGATAATTATGCCCATGAAATATTAAAAGTAATTGTATATTCCTATTCTTACACTAGAGTTTTACAGTTAAAAACCAATTTTAGCACCTTCCTGGATTGTTTTTTTAAATGTAAGTCATCTTTCCACCGGTGATGTGTATTCCTACCTATTCCAGTATTTTTCATGGTTTGGAACTTGACTCTTGGTTGAACCTTTATTTTCAGATATATCCTTCCCCATGATTTAACCTCAATGATCTATTCAAAATTGTTCTCAAATTCTGTATCCTCCATGTCTTTGACATTAAGTTCCCTCAGCCAAAACTGCACCTCATAACCCTTCCCCCCAACTGTCTACACCTACTTCTTACTTATTGACTATCTATTATCCAACATTTTGCATTTATGACATTAGTAAAAATCTACTATCCAACTATTTTGCATTTTAATGATGTCTGGCGGTAACAAATGCCAAGGTGTGAGGCGAGAGTAAAACTGGCTGCGATGGTTAAGTTTATGTGTCAACTTGGCTGGGCCGTGGTTTTCAGCGGTTTGGCAGTTACTTAATGATGAAATTTAGCAGTTAGGTAATGATGTAATTGGATAGTTATGTAATGAAGTAGTCATCCTCTATTTCATGATCTGATGTGGTCATCCTCCATTTTTGCATAACACAGATTTTTGTGTAATGACCTGGTCTTTGGAACCTAACCATGTCGATAAGTGAGGACTGGGTGTATATCCAAACCCTGCTCACAAATGCATCTCAAATATGTTGTCTTCTATTAAATGTCCCCAACACTCATAATCAGGTAATTGATCTTTTACCCATATTCTCAGTCCATATTGTGGGTACCTTTAATAGTATTTGCTGACTTTTTTTTGTAGTGCTTACTAAGCCCCAGGTTTTATGATAAGCATTTTTGATAAATTTTTCTCAGTTCATCTATATACTAACCTAATTGATATTTGTCTGATAATTATCCTTTTTTCTTTTCTTTTATTAATTAATTTACAGACAAGGGAACTGAGACTCAGAGAGAACTTGCAAATAATTTTAAAGCTATACACACTAGAACCTAGATTTAAATCTAGGCCAAGTCTAAACTCTTAATCTCAATGTTACATTACATCCTAACACTCATTGCATTCTACTTTCCGTTATAAATATTAATAACTTGTCAATCTTCATTACTAGATTTCACATCTCTTGAGAACAAAAATATATGTCATGCATCTTTGTGTTTCTAATCACATCCCATTTACTGCTTTCCTTGAACCTAGTACATAAAAAAAAATGTAATATTGAGCATGCTTATTTTTTAATTCTTCTTAGTTCTGTTTTATTCTAGAATGATCATGACATATTTATTCTTAAAATTTTTTTTAATATATTGATAAAGACATGTAGAGGTGATTCTATGGCAATTCTATAGCATACTATTCTCATGATGCTGTTGAACACCCTCAAGTTGCATGTTTTGTGATGCCTTTAGAAGTCATTTCAGAATTTCCTTCTTTAGACAGAACAGTCCAACTCTAGACTTACATCAGTGTTTTTACCAAACAAAGTCCACTACCTGTATTGATTTGTGCTTCTGATCTTATTTATCTGTCAGCTAACTGTTCATTATATCTTTACGTTTATATTTAAATTGAATTATTATACAATGCTGGGCCATTGATGATTTATAAATAAAAGAATCAATAATATAACCTAATTTCATTTCTTTTTTTTACAGTCATTGTCTTAGGGTGAATGGGCTTTACATTTTTTCTGAATTAGCGTGTATAATAATAGTGTATTGCTTTAAAAAAAAAAAAACACAGGGAATACTGTGTAAATGTGTCTATTAAGCTGTCTGTGACCCTAATGTTTAATACAAAGAGGAGAATGACTTGTGTGAATGACAATTCAGGTCAAATGAACACAGAAAGCCTAACACATGATAGGAAAAAAAAATCTTTTGACCTTTGATGCTGTTTTTACCACGTAAAAATATAATAAATTCTGTGCTGGAAAATTATCCTCTTATCAAAGTTTATATTTCAAAAATGGAAAATAAGCTGATAAAATCAATCTTTAAAATATCTATGAAAACAAAATTGTTGACTAATTTCATTTTATAACCTCCTGTCAACAGTGGGTAAATACACATGAAGGTTATAGGGGTAGAGTTCCCTAGGAGTAAGGCTCTGAGAAAAAAATAAATCCACCCAAAGGGAAGGAAAGAGGCAAACTTCGTAGAGGAAGGAGCTGAGCTGTCATGCTGACTCAGCAGAGGCCTCGGCCAATCTCACAGTGAGCTCTGTAACTGGGAGGAATTGTCTTCAGAATTGTCCTCTATGCCTATGCTTAATCACAAACTAGTCTGTATTTCCCTCACTCTGATGTCATCTGTCTCATATTTTTCAGAAAAAAAAAAAATTTACGTTCCGGTATTTGCATAGATTTTTCTTATTTTAAAGAAGTTTTTCTCTGGGAATTTTAATGGGATTTGGAGGGGTAAGGAAGGGAAGTAAAAAGTATCAGCTCAAAGGGCCGAATTGAAATGGATGGTTTTTCTTTTTTAGGTTGAATTCCTCCTGTGACCTAGAGCAAGAACTATTCTTTCTCTTCTCACTTTCTCTATAAAATTAGGAGTCTCTCTCTTCTACTATCTACCGAGATGTAAAAATTACCTATTTCATACTTTAAAAGATGTTTTGTAATTATTTAAATAGTAATTACTAATGTAAATATAAAATACTGATTTATTCAGAAATTGCTGTATGTGTTGAGGGGTGGATGTCTGTGCGTTGCACACATAAGTTGCTTTCAAAACTGCCTCCAGATTCCAAGTACCCATCACGATACTGGGATGAGAATTCTACCCAGTGGTACCAACCACTCCATGGGAGTTATAGCAATTTATCTTGACCAAGTCGCACACATGAGACACACCCATGGTGTTGGCAATGATGAAAGCCATTTTAATTACTCCCAGACAACAGGTAGTGTACAACAGGAAGAATTCCATCACATGAGGTCCTCCCTGGCTCAAAAGCTATCTGGGCAGATCATGCTAAAATAATCTTTTCTTTCAAAATTGGAAGTCAACAGATAAGATAAGATCTATTTTTTCAATTGATAAATAATATATTTTAAAAGAGTGTTATAAATAAAACTATGGAGAAAAATGTCAAATAAAAGAGCTGCCATATTTGAGTGTTGTTACCGCAGAGCAGAACTTGGGGGAAAAGGGGAGTGGCCAGCTGAAGGACTGCTCGTTTTCAGTATGAACTTTAACGTGTAATCTGTCTTTTTAAATGATGTGCACATATCACCTTGATGAAAATAAAATAAAACTTATAAGTACCGGTAACCCATTGCCATCAAGTCGATTCCGACTCATGGCAACCTTACAGGACAGAACAGAACCGACCCATAGGGTTTCCAAGGAGCGGCTGGTGGATTGAACTGCCGACCTTTTGGTTAGCAGCTGAGCTCTTAACCACTGTGCCACCAGGGCTCCACTTTTAAGTACGTGTCTATAAAAATAAGATTTACTGGTCCTTATAATTTAAGAAATTTTACAGAGAGCATCAGCAATTAAAACATTTAGGTTAAACGTTTATGTGGCCAAGCATATGCATGCAATGATTCAGCCAGCTTAGGTCATTATTTTTTTAATTAGTCTGACAAAACTAAAGAGCAAGCAGCAAAACAACATAATTAAAGGGCAAATGTGAGGATTTTCCCTTCAATAAATGTCCAATTCTGTGATTATTTTGAGATGGGCTCATTAGTTTTAGTCCGGTCTCTAAAACACCAGTAGTAGAGAACACTGTATAAATTTAATTATACGAACATGTAAAAGATAGTCTGTCTTTCTAAAATTATGAAATCTTTTTTTTAAGTATAATTAAATGTATTTATTTTACCATGGCCTATGTTATTATTACAGATAATGTAGGTCAAGAAGAGCATACTATGGACCTGGAAGGAGTCATTTGAACTGATACCTGGAATGGGGAGAAACTACACAGAAAGAGCAGACATAATTGGCATGACACTATTTCTGAAAACCCACCCTAGGTCTTCTAAATATGTTCTTTTTTTTCATTATTGTTGTTCTTTAAATGAAGTGATGAAATCATCTTTGAACACTAATGACACATTCCAATGAAGTTATTTTTTTCTCAATTTTTATTTAGAAATTTCAATGAAACAACATGGTATCACAGTTTAGAAATATTTTAATCTCACTATAATTTAACATGTAGTATCTACTAATTTTTGATTTTCAACAATGAAATTTATAAAAATAATTTTACATTTATAAAATGAATCATTATTTCACAATAAATTATTCATTTT
>NW_004443954.1:2062478-2122259 GCF_000243295.1 Trichechus manatus latirostris
ATTACTTAAAAAATGTTTTGCACTATATAAAAGCAATAACTTCCCTTATCAATGCACTGAAAATATGTTGAAAACATTAATTCCTCCTTGTCTAGCATTTTTGGCAGTTCAGTATATAAATATATTATATTATAAATTCCCTGGCCATAGTTATTAAAACAAAATCGTTAGTAATAATTTCTAAAATATAGTTGTTTAGTAAATATATGTGGATAAATTACAGAATGCACTGCAAATGAATTTATGTTTTAAACTTTAAAGGCATATTTTCATGTCTTCTAAGAGAACAACACAAAAAAGTAAACAGAAGTCTGCAAAAGATATTTGTATTTATAAAAATCAAAAACGTTCTTATTCATAAAATAGATACTACAGTGAATTTTCAAACAATTAGAGTTAAAAAAAAAAGGCTCCCTCTCTTTCTCTGAGACATAATTTACATCTCACAAGGATACTAGCTCTTGAAGAAATTTCATTGATTCTATTAAATCAATGAACACTTTTAGGCAACAATTTTTCAACTTTAAGAGTTCAATTTCACTTTAATAGCCAGTAAGTTAGCTAACATTAACAATCTTCCCCTTTTTTGTAGGGTAACTGGGGGTTATAAAATCCTAATCTTAGCAATTCTGAAGCGTCTTGAAACAATCATTTAATTCAATATCTAAATTACAGCTTGGTGATACTGTTTTTATTTTATACTCAACTGATAATTACTGAACCCGTTTTCTCCTGCTTCAGCAAATGTAGGGAGAGAGAGAGAGGTCACTCTGTCATGAGACAGCCCATCACTAATTGTTTTAAAATAAGCTTCAGCCTTAGACGATATCACATAGTTCAGGTCACCAATGAACTGAACTCTTCAGTCTGGAATTATACATTTCGTATACCGTTGGGCTGCTGGATTTTTTAAAAAATATAGTAAGTCACTTATTTGAATTTGTTTTATTCATATCGTAGGCAGTATATCCTTTTTTTTCATTTGCTTAAAAGTTTTTTTTGTTTTTTAGGAGGAGACTCTTGGGAAAACTGGTTGCTTATTCATGATGAAACCATTTTACACTTACCACTTACGTATAAAACTATGTTATACATAACGTGATAAATAGCATTCCACCATCACTCAATTACGTATATTTAAAAACCGCCGTAAGGAGCACGTATTTTTTCATTCTGCACTAACAATTTACTCTCGTTGAAGTCAACCAGACCTCGGTTTGAATGTAGCTCTCCACTCTCGAGGTTTATGGACTTTGGTTAAGCCTCTAAACTAAAGGTCTCTTTATTTAAAAAAGAGATAATACCATCTCTCTTACAAGGTTGTTGTGAAAAGCAAACAAGGCAACAAGTGTGGTAGATGACTAATTGTCTCCCAGTACTGGTTGTCCCAGAGATGTACAATCTTAGTTGGCACAGGGTTTCCAACTAAAGACTACTCTCCCAGCTTCCCCGGGAGCTAGATATGGGCATGTGCTAAATTCAAGTCAGTGGGGTGCCTACTTCACATTGTTTGAAGAGAGTGAAATAAATGCCTCTCTTGTTGAAGCCACTTTTCTAGGGGTTTCTTTGTTACTGTAGTTTAGCCTGTATCCTAACTGATAAAACATATTAAGATCCTAGCGTTGTTCCTCAAATACAGTCAAATCTCAAGAAATATTCAGTCATCCTTGGAATGGCTCTGTATAATTTTCTAAACATGAGATAGGTATATTTAACTATGGGCCAAAGAGATGCATCTTGGTCACAGAATGCTCAGAGAGCTGATTGGTTTGCAAAGAAATACCCTCTATTCTACAGTCACTGCTTCCTTTTTCTAATCTGCACGTTTGTCATTTGTAAGAACTTGGTTCATTTTACACTAATCTGGAATTTCTCATCTATTATTCTCGGTCAAAAAAGGACGCTTAGTTCTGCACCACATCATGATAAAGCAATTATTTACAGATTTAAATTAACATTAACAAATAAAAGCAGTACATAAGATTCAACTGGTTTAAGTACAGTGCAAAAGCAGTGGGGAAAATACACTATACAAACATATCCAAACTCAGATATACATTGGTTTTATCAGAAGGTTTTAAACAATAGAAACAACAACAATGAGCATACAAACCAGAAAACAGGATACCCTCCTATAACAGCACCATGGAGAAGCCTTGGCTAAGACTTTGCCAAAAAGCACTATCCTGAGATATTTCAAGACCAGCAATTTTTCACATTTATGCAGTGCTGCTGGGAAGTAAACATAGTTTCACAATTGCTTTTGTCTGGGGAGAGACTGGTGTGAAATGACCGAAGCTTGGTTTGCGGTTATTTTGTACTGTTCTTGTCCAGAGCCTTGTGGTGGGGAAGGGAGTGGGGTTTCCGGAGTGGCTGAAAAAGAACCAGAGAATTGTTCTTGAAGATGGCAGTCAACTCATCCTGCCCCATGAAGCCCTACACAACCCAAGACGCGTTACCATATTTGGTAAATGTTTCTAAAATATCATATTTAAAGTGGGCATTTGTAAACTGCATTATCTGTCCACTGACATTCTACTGCAGATGCACTTCCATGCTACTTCCCAAATAGCATTAAACTGGAATAGATTGTGCTTAAAAATTTTAATATACACTTGAAAGTGTATTCTGTCTTTCTTAATAGAATTTATCTGCACGTGAGCCTCTTGCAAACCTAGCAGAAAGAAGTTAGTCAAATTAATTAGCAGAATGGTAATTTCTCCAACTTTTAGAAAACAATTTTTGCAATCGTAAAACACATTTGGTTTGGACTCCACAAATTCAGACATCATAGACAACATACATTAAGGTTAAGACACTTTTCAAGTGTTTTGAAATCTACATTGTAGTCAAAAGCATCTGAAAAATAAGATTTTCTCACTTCAAAACTATTCTGCTATAATTGAGCTTGTCAGTCCTTTCTCTATCAATGTGAAGAGTGAGAGCCTGAATATTTGGAAAAATATATATACATAGTTTGAATACTTCATTGTCTACGATACTATTTCTCCCCATTGCAAAATATTACCACATTATAAAATCAACTAAGAACTATTCTGTACTATTAATAAATTCGGAATATTTTTGTATCCACACATTCTTATGCCATATAGCTAACAGAACTAATGAATAGAAAATATTTGATGATTAGACCAAAGCATTGAGAACTTTATAGTTTTTTATTCTCAAATAGTTTCTTAAAAATTTTGCATGAAAACAAGAACGGTCCCCCTTTGTCTGGTTTTCTTTATACATAAAGTTTTTATTATTGTGAAGTATGGATCAGCAATTACTTAGAAACAACATTTTGGGTGCAGTTTAATTGACAATCGAATAGCCTAATTTGCTTTTTAAAACTATTTCTGAATATTTAGGATGAGTCTAAAACTGTGATGGAACGCTCTGGAAGACCAAGAAAATTTGCATGAACTTCACAATCATACATCCAACTAAATTTTTTTGTGTCTATATTTTACGTCTTGTATAAAATACAAACTATTCTAAATTAGACAAGCAAAGTTTTCCTTTACAAACGATTCTCATAAAGATTGTTTTGAGAGAAGAAAAATAAAAATGAAAAGAATGATGATGCTTAAAAAGATTAGGGTCAGCAAACATCTTTTTAAAATACCAAAAACAACTGTTCGAAAAGTAAAGGCTCCAACTGCCAGCAGAATTGTTAAACTGCCTTGCAAGTTGATGTCTGTTGTTTAATGGGTTGTTCCTGTGTTTTATTTTCTGAGTTTATGAATAACTGATCTCTAAGAGACACAACTCCGTGCGCTAGCTGGTATGGTATTGAGCTGACTCTCTCTCTGCTCTTTTTGTTAGGCGTCATCAAGTGGTTTCTGACTCATAGTGACCCTATGTACAACAGAACAAAACACTGCCCGCTCCTGTGCCAACATCAAAATCTTTGCTGTGTTTGAGCCCATTGTTGCAATATCAGTCTAGCTCGTTGAGGGTATTCCTCTTTTTCACTGACCCTCCACCTTACCAAGCATGATGTCCTTCTCCAGGTACTGCTCCCTCCTGATAACATGTCCAAAGTATGTGAAAAAAAAGTCTCTCCATCCTCACTTTCAGAGGGCATTCTGGCTGTATTTCTTCCATGACGGATTTGTTCCTTATTCTAGCAGTCTGTGGTATATTCAATATTCTTCACCAACACCATAATTCAAAGGAATCAGTTCTTCTTCAGTCTTCCTTATTCATCGTCCAGCTTTCACATGCATATGATGCGATTGAAAATACCATGGCTTGGGTCAGGCACACCTTAGTCCTCAAGGTGATATCTTTGCTTTTTAATACTTTAAAGAGGTCTATTGCAACAGATTTGTCCAATGCAATACGTCATCTGATTTCTTGACTGTTGCTTCCGTGGGCATTGATTGTGGATTGAAGTAAAATGAAATCCTTGACAACTTCAATCTTTTCTCCCTTTATCATGATGTTGCTTACTGGTCCAGTTGTGAGGAATTTTGATTTCTTTATGTTGAAGTGTAATCCATACTGAAGGCTGTAGTCTTTGATCTTCATCAGTAAGTACTTCAAGTCCTCTTCACTTTCAGCAAGCAAGGTGTGTCATCTGCATATCAGAGGTTGTTAATGAGTCTTCCACCAATTCTGATGACATGTTCTTCTTCATACACTCAAGCTTCTTGGATTAATTGCTCAGCAAACAGACTTAATAAGTCTGGTGAAAGGAATCAACCCTGCTGCACACCTTTCCAGATTTTAAACCATGCGATATCACCTTGTTCTATTCGAACAACTGCCTCCTGGTCTATGGACAAGTTCCTCATAAGCACAACTAAGTGTTCTGGAATTCCCATTGTTTGCAATGTTATCCATGGTTTATTATGATCCACACAGTCCAATGCCTTTGCATAGTCAATGAAACACAGGTAAACAACTTTCTGGTATTGTCGGCTTTGAGCCAAGATCCGTCTGACATCAGCAGTGATTTCCCTCGTTCTCTGTCCTCTTCTGAATTCAGCTAGAATTTCTGGCAGTTTGCTGTCAATGCACAGCTGCAATTGTTTTGAATTACCTTCAGCAAAATTTTACTTACATGTGATATTAATGATATTATTCAATAATTTCCACATTCCGTTGGATCACCTTTCTTTGGAATGGGCACAAACATGGATCTCTTCCAGTCTGCTGGTCAGGTAGCTGTCTTCCAAATTTCTTGGTATAAACAAGTAAGCACCTCTAGTGCTGCATCCGTTTGTTGAAACATCTCAATTGCTATTCTGTCAATTCCTGGAGCCTTGTTTTTTGCCAATGCCTTCAGTGCAGCTTGGACTTCTTCCTTCAATATCATCAGTTCTTGATTCTATGCTACTTCTGAAACAGTTTAATGTAGACCAATTCTTTTAGTACAGTGACTCTGCATATTCCTTCCACTTTTTTTTTTTTTGATGCTTCCTGTGTCGTTCAATATTTTGCCCATAGAATACTTCAAAATTGCAACTCAAGGCTTGAATTTTTTCTTCAGTTCTTTAAGCTTGAGAAATGCCGAGAGTGTTCCTCCCTTTTGGTTTTCTAACTCCAGGTCTTAGTACACATTTCTTCATGATACTTTATTTTGTCTTCTCAAGCCACCCTTTGAAATCTTCTGTTCAGCGATTTTCAAGGCTCCCTTGTCTTCTCAAGCCACCCTTTGAAATTTTCTATTCAGTTATTTTATTTCATCACTTCTTCCATTCACTTTAGCTACTCTACATTCAAAAGCAAGTTTCAGAGTCACTTCTGATGTCCATTTTGGTCTTTTCTTTCTTTCCTGTTTTTTTAATGACGTTCTCAATATTCTGCTCTTAACTCTCTATTAAATGGAGAGGCTAACATCTACTTTGCAAGGATGGTCCCAAATTAATGTGTTTCAAGTACATCGGGACACACAGATTAAATATTCCCATACTATTTCCACAATTCTATTTTTTCTAACAATTTCACTTCTGCCTCTCTCATAGACCCGAAGAACTTTATGTTTCAAACACAAAAATCTGTCGGTGCTCTCAGTATCTAAAGGACAGACAGGATAACATGCATTTTTGTGGCTTCCACTTTCCCCAGCACAGTACAGCACTCAGGTGTACTCACTAAATTCTTGCTGCATTCCATTGAACGCCGGGGTAAGACAGCATTAGAATTAGCTGATGTTAGGCGCCATCCAGTGGATTTTGACTAATAGTAACAGAGGAGAGCTGCCCAGTAGGGTTTTCTAGACTGTAATCTTTACGAGATCAGATTGCCATGTCTTTCTCCCATGGAGCAGCTGGGTGGGTTCGAACTGCCAACCTTCCTGTTAGCAGCTGAGCTCTTCACTGTTGCATCACCAGGGCTCCTTTTAGAATTAGCTATTAAGAGCTCTTATAGGTTCATTAGGTAATAGAGGTATGCATACTAATTACACCACCACAACTCAAGTCATCTCAGTGAATTACCTGGTTTGGTGTTCAGAGCCAATAAATCACAAGTAAATTTGAGATTAATTAGTATAAATTCAGAAGCAATTAATTCTAGATATTTTGTCAAATAATTAAAGATTTTTATCCCCATAGTAGCTTTGAAAAATACAATTTGCGCTAATGCCAATGTAGTTATATAGTTTGCTGTGATCAGATCATGATTTCAGTTCCAAAAAGTTTTCACAAGCAGTCCTCACTTTGCATAGTTACTATCTTAACACATTTCAGTTACCCCAACTTAGTTAAGTAACACAAGCCTCCTGACAAGATGGTTCAATTTCAGTTACCATGATATATTAACTATGATTAAGTGCATAAAATGGGGTCCTTGGGTGACCTAAACAGTTAAGTGCTTAGCTACTAATGAAAAGGTTTGAGATTTGAATCCACCCAGAGGCCCCTCAGAAGAAGGGCCTGGAAATCTACTTCCAAAAGGTCAGAGTCACTTCCAAAAGATCACAGTCATTGAAGACCCTATGAAATGTAGTTCTACTCTGAAAAATGTGGGGGTAGCCATCAGTCAGAATCAACTTGCCAGCAACTGGTAATTGCATAAAGTACACATTTTATTGCTAGCTCTTCAGTCTACAATTCACTGTATACATAACAGATGCATGTTATAATCAGTGACCAGTCACATCACTTCTTTGAAAATCTGTGTATGTGTTTTTCAGTCAAGCACTGACAGCAGATGTGTAGCTGTGTTGCCTCTTTGTCTCCCAGTAATAAATCCATGTGACATTTTACCAAAATGGATACTTGAGAGTATAGCAAAGAAACACAAAGCGACAACACTGAAAGTGAAATTCCAATCCAAGGTAAACGGAGATATAGAAAAAATACTTGACCTTGGAAATGTAGACGCTGCTTCCATTTAAGTCTCTGAACACGCAGCCCTAGGAACTTAGCGAGGGCAAACTTGTAAACATAAATCAGGAAACTGGTTGTGGCAAAAAGGACAAAGATGTCCCAGAGGAAGTGAGACCAGCAAAAAGCTTCACATTAATGAATTCTCATAGATATTGCATGACACTGAATAGTCAAATGATCAACTCTTGGAAGTGGATCCAGACTTCAAAAGACATAAAAATCAACAATGCCTAGAAAAGACGCTCACTTTGTATCATAAGTTACGTGCTGAGAAGGCAAGCACTGTTCAAATTACTCTTCATATTTTTTTTTACAAAGAAATAAACCGTTTTAATTCTCAATGTTTCTACTGTTTTAAATTATAATGTACTAATGGTTAAAGTGCCCACTGCCAACCAAAAGGTTGGTGGTTCAAACCCACAGTGGCTCCACTGAAGAAAAGATCCTGCGATCTGCTCCCATAAAGATTACAGCTTAGGAAATCTGGTGTGGCAGTTCTACTCTGTCATACAGTGTCGCTGAGTCGGAATTGACTCAACGGCACACAGCAACGACATACATTTATAACCTATAGTTAAAAGAATTTTTAATGTTTGACAAACATGGCTAAAGGTCACGAGCAATCATAATTTTGACGTTGATTATTAAGACTGCTTTATATGGTTTCACCTTGCTCAGTTACTTTTATGGTCCTCCACTGCCATGCAAAGCAAGGACTGCCTGTACATTCTTTTGTGATGCCAATACCTACGAAGTAGGAAGATTTAGTTACTCATATCTCCATTTTAAGAAATAAACTCAGGCTTAGGGAGAGTACGTGGCTTTCTGAGCATCACTCAGTTTCCCGTAGTTGAATTCTGAAGAGCAAGTTCTATTTAATTTTTACAATATCTGGGTTCTTTCCCCAAATTCTACTTTTTCTCAAGTAAATAAGTTTAAGAAATATTACTGTTGAAAAATGGCCCAGATACTTACAGATTTGGTCTGGATGAACCAAAGTTGACATGGAACTTATAAGTATAGTTTGCCCAGTTAATGGATCTTGAGACAAATGTGGGTGCATTGGATGATGGAGATGACTAGCATCATTGGAAGCACCTATAAATGACATAGAGATGCTTGTGTTAGGGATATTTAATTGGGAAGAGTATATTTACCTTGGAATAAATGCTTTGACTGACAGCCTGCAAATTGTTATTTTTGCAAAGTCTTTTTGGGAATTCAAAAATAAATTAATAGAACCACTACCATTTTAAGGACAATGTCAGCTTTCATTGCACATTGTCTAGATTAATGTTGTATCATATTATGTTGTATATTAATAATGGACCTGGTGTGCTGTTTCCTAGAATCATTAGTTTTGTTGCCTGTGTTAAGGCAATTCCAAGAATCACTTACCTCACTTTTATAGTATTTGGGATCACCCTAATAGAATGGACAACTTTTGTTTTAGAAAGATATTGTTAGGAACACATTAAGCACCAGAAAACTAAAACTAAATCAAGTGACTTTACGAGGAAATTTAATTCAGATTAGAACACAAAATAAATGACTTCTTAACGTATTCCTGACATTTATTGCAGCAATGAAATCTCATTCCTTGTCCCCTCTCTCTCTTTTGTGTCAATTAATTATTTCAGGAGCAAAGTTTTCATTTTTAAGGCTTTACTATATTTACTTTTAGGTTATGTTGCAATTCCAGAGTCCTTGAGATTTTAAAGGAGTCTAGCCATATACTTCAAGGAGTCCTAAAGCCAGCTAATAAATTTCGATTGTCATATTTGGAAGGAGCTGAAAATTGAGATAAGAAGGACTGTGTGGAGCAAAGACGGTGGGGACTAATAAGAATGGGCTTCAGATATGATTCAAGTCTTTTTCTCTTCACCTGATATGTCTTACAGACTTTCTAAATATAAAAAATTGACTTCATTACAACTGGCAAAAGAAAGAGAAAAAAAAAAAAAGCCAGAATACCCGGCAACTTTACAAGACGAAATAAACACAGACAAAAAATAAGTAGGTCAAACTTGTTCCAAAGTACTTCATGTGATGTTAAATAAATAAAACGGAAGTTCTGAAAGGTACTCACCACCCAGTAACATTTCCTGAAGTAGGCTGTCAATTTTAACCATCCCAAAAAGTTTTACAAATTGTATTTGCTCAATCATTTGCCAAGTGATGCTCTGGAGTGTGGGCAGCAGCAGAAGCAGCTCTCCAAACCTCCCGCGGGAGTCGTACTGCCGGTCATTGATGTAGTCCTCCAAACTGATCTGAACTTGGAACCGCATGTTCTTAATTTTTACTGGGTCACTTAGCCCTTTTGCATCTAAAAAAGGAATCACATGGGCAATCCAAAGATTTACTCTAGTTGTGGGGACCATGGGCTCAGGGAACCTCTAGCTCAATTAGCAATAACATAGTTTTTATAAAGAAAATGTTCTACATTCTACCTTGGTGAGTGTAGGCAACCATCTGAGATATTCTACTGGTCCTACCCTGTCTGGAGCAAAGGAGAATAAAGAAAACCAAAGACACAAGGGAAAGATTAGGCCAAAGGACGAATGGTCCACAACTACCACAGCCTCTGCCAGACTGAATCCAAGACAACTAGATGGTGCCTGGCTGCCATCACCAACTGCTCTGACAGGGGTCAAAATAGAATGTAGAACAAAATTCTAACTCAAAAAAGGAAAAAAAGAAAAGACCAGACTTACTGACCTGACAGAGACTGGAGAAAACCCAAAAGTATGGCCTCTGAACACCCTAATAGCTCAGTAATGAAGTCACTACTGAGGTTCACCAACCAAAGATTAAACAGGCCCATAAAAGAAAACGAGACTAAATGGGTAGACCAGCCCAGGGGCAAGGATGGGAAGGCAGGAGGGGACAGGAAAGCTGGTAATGGGGAACCCAAGGTTGAGAAGGGGAGAGTATTGACATGTTGTGGGTTTGGCAACCAGTGCCACAAAACAGTATGTGTATTAATTGTTCAGCGAGAAACTAGTTGGCTCTGTAAATCTTCCTCTAAAGTACAATTTAAAATTTTTGAAAAAAAAGAAAATGGAAAGAATTTTTAAAAAGCAGAGATTTAATCTAACTAGAGTGTGAGAGCAAGCTTCTAACATAGATAGTAGCTTAATTTTCATTATATTTCTTTCTCAGTGAACTTGGAAAACAAACCTGGATCAAAAAATACAATTGCCTTCAAGCAAGCATATTCATTGTCATCAATCTGAATTTCTTGAAATGGTCGGACTAGCTCATCGAGAATCCGGTTGGCTACACGGCTTATCTCCACTTCACAGCTGTTACGGTGAATGACATGGTTGTTTCCTAGAAAGAAAATAAAGTAAGAAATAGCCATTCCCCATAAAATATTGTCAGGCATGGTTTTAATTTTTACAAACCAATGTTTAAAATGGTCTTCCCTTGAAGGTATAGTAATAATACTTTCTTTCAGTCAGGATAAGTTGTTATGTTACAAAAACTTCTTAAGGACACTTATTGTTCTTAGGTGCCATCTTGTTGGTTCTGACTCATAGCGATCTCATGTACAACAGAACAAAACACTGCTTGGTCCTGCGCCATCCTCACAATTGATGTTATGCTTGAGCCCACTGTTGCAGCCACTGTGTCAATCCATCTGGTTGAGGGTCTTCTTTTTTTCGCTCACTCTCTACTTTACCAAGCATGATGTCCTTCTCCAGGGACTGATCCCTCCTGATAACATGTCGAAAGTATGTGAGACGAAGTCTCGCCATCCTTGCTTCTAAGGAGCATTCTGGCTGCATTTCTTCCAAGACAGATTTGTTCGTTCTTCTGGCACTCCATGGTACATTCAATATTCTTTACCAACACCATAATTCCAATTGTGTCAATTCTTCTTCGGCCTTCCTTATTCATTGTCCAGCTTTCGCATGCATATGAGGCAACTGAAAAACACCATGGCTTGGGGCAGGCATACCTTAGTTCTCAAAGTGACGTCTTGGCTTTTGAACACTTTGAAGAGGTCTTTTGCATCAGATTTGCCCAATACGATATGTCGTCGTTTGATTTCTTAATTGCTGCTTCCATGGACATTGATTCTGAATCCAAGTAAAACGAAATCCTTGACAACTTCAAACTTTTCTCCACTTACCATAATGTTGCTTATTCGTCCAGTTGTGAGGATTTTAAGGACATTTAAGAATCAATAACAGTGATAATGTGATCACATGCATTTTAACAACTTCAGTCACTAGCGATAACACTGAAGTAGAGACTAATAACAAGCTAATAATTGACAAGGAAGAAACAAAATCTAATGATTAGCTTCCCCCTGTGTCAGTCATCTAGCAGTGTCTTACTCATTAACGAACGTAATACAAAACCTACAGAATCTTTCTTGCTTACAAGAGATTAAAAATTCTCCTCTTGTTCTCGAGGTGAATATAGGTGTAAATAACTATTAAGACACACCTTTAACAAGCCTAACTAAATGAGGCTGATTTTTAAAAATTAGCACATTTATTCACATGAGTTGCCTCACCTAAACAGTAAATTCCATCTTCCTGGGACTCTTTAAGTAGAGGTGGGATGATCGTGTTGGGGTGCTGGATTCAAGGAAAGAAATAGAACAGAGAGCTGGACCACCCAAACCCAAAAAATCTTTCTGACTTAAACATACGGTTATACTATGGCAACTACTTATTACAGCTTTTAAAGTAGTGGCTAAATTGTTATTTTCTAGTTTTATAAAAAACAAAATATTCTGAATTTTTTTCACTGCAGGCAAAGATCTTCAGCGTAACAGCATGCACAAAAGTAATTATAAAATAAAGCTTTCTCACAGGAGTCCAGGGACAAGGGCTAGAAGGCAGAAGGGGACAGGAAAGCTGGTGATAGGGAACCCAAGGTTGAGTAAGGACAGTGTTGATGTGTAGTGAGGCTGTTAACCATTGTCATAGGGCAACATGTGTACTAACTGTTTAATGAGAAACTATTTTCTTCTGTAAACCTTCATCTAAAGTGAAAATAGCAGCACAATTGGAAGAGCGTAGTCAATACCACTGAACTGTGCGTGTAGAAATTTTTGAAATGGTGTATCTTTGGCTATGTATATTTTTACCAAAAAAAAAAAAAGAGTCGAGAATGGAGAGGGATGACATGTCGTGGGGTTGTTAACCAATGTCATACAACAATATGTGTACTACTGTTTCATGAGAAACTATTTGTTCTGTAAACCTTCACCTGAAGTACAATAATAAAAAAAATTTAAAAAATATAGCTTTCTTCTTCTTATGAAATACTTTAAATATTTGGAATAAAATGATTAAGAACTACATAATGGAACATTTTATTTTCTAGGTGTACTGTATTCAGGTCTATAATGAGAACAGTGTGGCCGGTGTTTACTAGAACTTCAGACTTGCAAGAGAAGTATAAAATAGAATTTAAGAGCACAATCTTCCCAACAGTATTATGTGGTTTAGAATCCTGGCTCCACCCCTTACTAGCTTTGAGAACTTAGGAAAACTCTCTGACTCTATTTCTTCATTGGAAAAATAAGCCGAAGGTAATAGTACCTATCCCTTAAGGTTATTGTGAGGATTAAGTGAGATAGTGTGTCTAAACATGTAAAACACACAGAGTGATGTATCTTACATAGTAAGTCTTCAATAAATACTAGCTTTAATATATTATTTTAAATTTGTTTGTATCTGGGGACAAAACATCTGTCTTAGTCATCTAGTGCTGCCATAACAGAAATACCACAAGTGGATGATTTTAACTAAGAGAAGTTTATTTCCTCACAGTCAAAGTAGGCTAAAAGTCCACATTCAGGGCGTCAGCTCCAGGGGAAGGCTTTTTCTCTCTGTCGGCCTTCTTCTCTTCAGTGTTGCCCCAGACTAGGAGCTTCTCTGCGCAGGGACCCCGGTCCAAAGGACGCGCTCTGCTCCCGGCACTGCTTTCTTGATGGTATGAGGTCCCCTGTCTCACTGCTCACTCCCGTCTTGTATATTTCAAGAGATTGCCTCAGGACACAATCCAGTCTTGTAGATCAGGTCCTGCCTTACTAACACAACTGCCACTCATCCTCCCTCATTAACATCATAGAGGCAGGTTTACTACATACAGGAAAATCACACAGTACCAGGAATCATGGCCTAGCCAAATTGACACACACATTTTTGGGGGGACATAATGCAAACCATGACAACATCTATCACAAAAATAGAATAAATAATATAGTCATCAGCTCACACAAGTCAGAGAAAGGCACAGCTAATAAGCATCGGAGGGATCTTCAACTCTCTCAACAGGAAACCTAATTTTATGAGTTAAGTAAGGCGGAGAAATTAGGCTAATTATTTAATGAAGACACAAAATTTTCCGATGTGTTTTATCCCCCCATTGCACCTGCCATTCTACTCTTGCTTCTAATACCACTCTTATTTAACTATCAGGATTTTTTAGCCATTGACATTTTTTTTTTTTTAACTTGGAATTGTATGGCATATCATGGGCCATGAGATCATAGCAGTCCAGTTACTGTTGAGTCATTTCTGACTCATGGCGACAGCATATGTATCAGGGCAGAATAGAGCTCCGTAGGATTTTAAGTGGCTGATTTTTTTTGTTTTTGAAAGTAGATCACTAGGCCTTTCTTCCAAGGTGCTTCTGGGTAGACTTGAATCTCCAACCTTTTAGTCGGCAGCTGAGCAATGCCTGGGTGGTGCAAATCGTTAACATGTCAAAAGGTTGGAGGTGTGAGTTTCCCTAGAGGCACCTTGGAAGAAAGTACTGATGATCTATGTCTGAAAAATCACCATTGAAAATCCTGTGAAGCATAGCTCTGCTCTGACAGGAGGTCACCAAGAGTCAGAGTCAACTGAACAGCAACTCGTTTGGAAAGAAATTACAGCAGGTAAATACATCCCTTAAAAGTGTATAAACCAATATATCTTACAATGATTAAGCAGACACTGAGGGAGTAAAAAAACATTGGGACTCCATGCATCATCACATGATCTTGCAAATCACCAATTCTTTGTTCTGATCTAATTTAAATATACTTCAAAATTGTTTATTGAGAAACATATATTTACTTATTTATTTATATTTATTTTTAGTCTTAATGCACTCTGATCATCTCACTGCACTCTGAACTATCTGAACTCCTCTGTGGTCAAGGCAAGGAAAAATACAGCCCCCGTGAGGATACAATCAATGAAATCCAATCTGTGCATGAGAGATCAATTTCATGGTGTCTGTGAATGCTTGCTGTATACAGAATAGGTCTTGTTTATTACTGTGAGAAAAAGAAATCTGCATAATTTCTTCTTAAAAAAAACAACAAAACTTACCCAAAAGCAAAATATCTTTATAAACCATGGACCTCTTTGTAGCTCCAAGCAGTAAGTGTTCTCCTGCATGAGCTCTCAACAGTGCCACCTTAATGAAAAATTCCAAGTTTAACAATTAATTATAAAACATAATGATTAAACATGGTATAATATTAATCTGACTAATTTACAGTCTTCTGTAAGCCTTGGTTAGGTTTTTTGTTTGTTTTAACAAATTACAATACTCAGAGATACTTGCCATCGTTAAGCCTCTAGTTTCCTCTTACCAAGCCAGTAGAATTTTGCCCTTCTAATTTCAAAACTATCTAAAAGGTCAATATAATGGAAGCAAAAGTGCACAACAGTCAAATGTTTTGTAGTGAAACAGAATCAAACAGACCAGAGTTCAATCCCCAGCTTGGTCACTTACGTACTAGCTCTTTAGCCTTGGGTAAGTTAACTAGCATGTTTGGGACTCATTAATTTTTATCTATAAAATAGAGGTAGTGGTAAAAATCTCAAAGTATAGTCATGAGGATTAAATGAGAAATGTATGTAAAACACAATCTCCTACACATAATAAACTGAATAAACATGAGCAAAGACAGGACTTGTGATCAGTAGAAAGAGAATCAGCTTGCTTTCTCATGGAGCTCTGAGTTCTGCCACTTTCTAGATTGGACGCCTAACTCTTTGCACTAAACTTTGAACTCAGCTTCATTTATATACTCAGTTGCCTACTGGACGTCATCACTAGGAAGTAGAGTAAACATTTCAATTTTAACACATTCCAAAGTACTGTTTTGCCAACACTTTCATCATCTCAGTAAATGACACCACCATCCAAAGTGTTGGTTCTCATCAAAACCAACAGTCTATTGCGATTCCTGTTTTCTTCATCTCTCTCAGTTAATTCCACAGAAAACTCTGATGGTTATTTCTCCAAATATATGCCAAATTGATCCACTTCTATCCATCTCCATTGCTACCATGCCAATCCAAGCCCTCATCATTCTTCCCCTGGATCATTGCAATACATTCCTAGTAGCTAATAGGTCTCCATGCTTTCCTTCTCTTTCACCCTAAATCTTTCTTGACAGAGCTTCCAGGGTGATATCTGTAAAACAGGGTTCAGCTAATATCACCGCTGTGCTGAAAATTCTTCGGTGGTTTCTTACTGTTCTTAGAATAAAATCCAAACTATTTCTTAACAATGGTCTCCAGGGAGGGGCCAGGGGATCTTGTTGCTTTGGCCCCTGCCCACATCTCTGACCTCATTTTGTCACATCCTCTTTCTCCAGGCCCATTTTTCCTGCCTCCGAGACTTTGAACATGCTGTTTCTGTACCTCTAATGCTTTCTCCTTGGAACTTGGGGTGCTTTGCCCTTGTCATTCAGGTCTCAGTGAAAATCTTCTCTGAACCTCAATTTAAAGTATCTCTTATCACCTCACCCCAGTTCCTCCTGGACAACTCATCCTATTGAGTTTTTACAGCACTTTATAGAACTTATCCCCACCTAGAATTAACTTACTCATGATTTGTAAATTTATTTATTGTCCATCTCTCCCAAATAAAATGCCAACTTATGAGAATAGTGAAGCAGTCAGTATTTTTACTGCTGAATACCTACAGTATTTACATCTTACCAGTAGGCACCTAATACATACTTATTTCATGACTTTACTGAGTAAATTTACCTGACCTAGGGTTGAGTTTTTTAAAAACTGTAAAATGGAGGTAATAATACCTATGCTACAGGGCTCCTGAGAATATTAAATAAGATCACGTAATTTATAATGGAACCAAAAGCTACTTGCCCAATACCTTATGCATGACAGACGTTTGCTAATCCGTTGCTATTAACGTTAAATGGTTAACATTAAAGTGTTAGTAAATAAAAACTAATTTTGACTGGTTACTGGGTTTCAATTTACCAATTTTTAAATTCTTGTCCTCATATATAAGTGAGCAACTTCTAAAGAATGGTGGTGATAAAAATATGAAACTGATAAATAACTTATATCACTTAGGGTGAGATTAGTGGATTTTGGAAATTTACAATTAATCGATCTGGCATGGATTCCACCTTCATTATGGATTACACTTCAACTTAAAGAAAAACAGAAATCCTCACAACTGGACCAATAAGCAACATCATGATACCAAAGCCCAAAAAAGCCATTGCCAATGAGTTGATTCCTACCCATAGCGATCCTGTAGGACAGAGTAGAACTGCCCATAGAGTTTCCAAGGAGCAGCTGGTGAATTCAGACTGCCAATCTTCTAGTTAGCACCCAAGCTCCTAACCACTGTGCCACCAGGGCTCCCAAACATCATAATAAACAGAGAAAATATTGAAATTTTCAAGGATTTCATTTTACTTGAATCCACAACCAATGCCCATGGATGCGCAGTCTGGAAACCAGATGATGTATGTACTGGGCAAATCTGCTGAAAATGACTTCTTCAAAGTGTTGAAAAGCAGAGATGTCACTTTAAGGACTAAGGTGCTCCTGATCCAGCCGTGGTATTTTCAATTGCCTCATATGCATGTGAAAGCGGGACAATGAATAAGGAAGACCAAAGAAGAATTGATGCTTTTGAGTTATGGTGTTGGCAAAGAATACTGAATATACCATGAACAAATCTGTCTGGGAAGAAGTACAGCCAGAATGCTTCTTAGAAGAGAGGAAAGCGAGACTTGTCTCACATACTTTGGACATGTTATCAGGAAGGACCAGTCGCTGCAGAAGGACAACATGCTTGGTAAAGTATAGAGTCAGCAAAAAAAAAGGAAGACTCTCAGTGAGACGGATCGACACAGTGGCTGCAACAATGGGCTTAAACTTACCAGTGATTGTGAGGATGGTGCAGGACCAGGCAGTGTTTGGTTCTGTTGCACGTAGGGTTGATATGAGTTGGAACCGACCAACAACCAACTAACAACCAGACCTTACCACAGCAATAACTCTGGCATAATCTCCTGTGCCAAGCTATCTTTATGATATGTCAGTAACAGTGACTCATACCAGGAAAGTAGCTACAAAACATTTTAAGAATGATCTCAGAATTCAGAGTACCCCACCCCCAAAACTAGATGAAATGCTTTCTGGAAATTTAACTGCTAACTTCCCATATTCCTTTTTTTGTGATTATGTAAATATTTTGCCCTACTTTGTTTTTTAAACAATCGTGTCTTTTTCCATTTTATTGTTTCTTTGTTCTTTATATGAATGATAAAGAGCACTGATTAGAGCGTCTACAAATATACACTGGGTATAACAAATATCATGGTTTTTTAAATGTGGGAGAATTGGAAGTTTTCAAATTATTTTTATCTACAAAGAAGTTATACACTTCTCATTATGAGGAGTTCTAAATGAATCTGCAACTAATACTTTAATCTTTATAGACTAATTAAGAAATTAAAGTTCCTAACTATTTACTGGGGCCCTGGTGGCGCAGTGATTAAGCATTTGGCTGCTGACCAAAAGATTAGCAGTCGAATCCACCAGCCCACTCCTTGGAAACCCCGTGGGGCAGTTCTACTCCGTCCTATAGGGTTGCTATGAGTTGGAATCGACTTGACTGCACTGGGTTTGTTTCTTTGTTTGTTTGTTTAACTATTAATTAAAATGTTTTAATGCACAGATGACAAAGTATGAAAATATATGTGTTAGGAACCAAAAAAAAAAAACCATTAAATCTGAATTCTCTCTATTTCTCTGTAGATTTCCAAATATGATACTACAGGCTGAGTTTCCAGATATATAATTTTTATACACTAAATGCTAGACTAAAACAGACAACATGACAGGTAAAATCACTCTATTTTTCATAAAATGCCCACAAAGACACCAATAGATCCTGTGTGACTTCTGTCTAAGAGTGACCTGGTATTTCTAAGAAATTTTATATGGCACTTTCAAATTTTATATGGCACCAAGACACAATGGTACAACTTTTGCCTTCCACACACTTACCTTCCAATGCTTTGTCTCATAATGCCAATTACGTGGAATCTGTCTTTCACCTCACATAAACTTTTTAAACCCCAAAAGGACAAAACAGTGTAGGTCTTGTTCAACTTCTGTCTAATCAACAAGTTTGTTAGACCCTCGAAGTAGAAGGTAAGAAGTTGTGCCTCTTGATAGAAGCAGAAGATAAACAGATGGGAAAACCAAATCTTCTTCTCAGGCGATAATTTAACCTTTGTCAAATATACTAATTTTACTACAAGTATAGTTAAAAGAACACAAATCTCAGCAAAATTTTTTTCAAAAGTAAAATCATTCATAATTTCTTTAATTTATACCTGATCATCCAACGGTAATTCGCAGAAGGCAGGAATATATTTAGCCCACTCCACCAGGACTAAGAGTTGCTGTTTCATAGATTCACAGACATCACCAATACTTGCAATTTTCTTAACATTTATGTCAGTGCTTGCCCCAGGACTTGAGGCAGAGATCTAACATTAAGAAGAACATTATATTGATTTAGCTTTTGAAATAATACACGCCCTATATTCCTCTTTCTTCTATTATTGCAATAAGTAAATGCCATTGAAGTAGGCACTCTCATTGTCATAGTATCTTGAAATATACTAAACACTGTATAATTGATAAAACACTTATCAGTTTATAAGTTAAATTGAAAATACTTTATGTCTACCATAATACTTTGGGAGCAGTATCTTACTATAACCGTTAAATCTGTATATCAAGTTACTGCAACTTTTGGGGGAGTTTTGTTAATTCAAAATGGCCACAAAAAGAGCTATTGGATAAGCAAATGAAATATGCTCTGTGATTTTATTTTTAATTGAAAAAATAGTATTTCCATGAAGGAAATCCATCTTTAATTTGTTGAAGCTTATGAAAAAAAAAATGCTTCCATTGGTTAAAGTTTACCAAACTGCTAAGTAAAGATTTAGACAGGAAGCCAGTGCTACCGATGTTGTTGCATGTCATGGATTGAACTGTGTCCCCCCAAAATATGTGTCAACTTGGCTAGGCCATGATTCCCATTATTGTGTAGTTGAACTCCATTCCGTGATCTGATTATCCTCCATTTTGTGATGTGTTGTAAATCCTAGACTCTGTGCCTGTGGTTATCATCCCATTTGGGAATGAACTGTCTGTTATGTTAATGAGACAGGACTAGGTCATATTAATGAGGATTAGATTATGTTTGTTATGTTAATGAGGTAGGATTAGGGTAGGATGTATCTTGAGTCACTACTCTTCACTGCCCTACAACAGATAAACGCTGAGAGAAGTTAGCAGAGAGGGACCTCTTATCACCAAGAAAGAAGGGCTGGGAGGGGATTGCATCCTTTGGACTTGGGGTGCTTGTGCTGAGAAGCTCCTCAACCAAGGAAGATTGATGACAAGGACCTTCCCCCAGAGCTGACAGAGAGAGAAAGCCTTCCCCTACAGCTGGCGCCCTGAATTCGGATTTCTAGCTTCCTAAACCATGACAGAATAAATTTCTGTTTGTTAAAGTCATCCACTTGTAGTATTTCTATTATAAGAGCACTAGATAACTAAGGCTCTGCATTAAACGGAAGCTGATCAAAATAAAATTAAGAAATCAACTATTGGCTCAGTAGCATTGAAGAGCTTAGCATATAACAATAAATATTTAAAACTGCATATGATTTTAAGCTTTATAAAAATACAAGCAGTGCTAAAATTGTCTTTTTGTTGAGAAACACATCATCTAAAAGTTCTTACAAACTTACTGAACATGCATGCATGCGTGTGTGTGTGTGTCTTTATGTATGCATGTATATTCCCTCATAGCTACCTTTAAGTCATCTTATAAATGCTTTATAGGACTATCAAGTAATGACGGTAAGAGGGATGTTAGCTTTATCATATTACCCTTGTGTTATCAAAAATGAAAGTAGTTGTACTGACGCATAGGAGCTGATGAACTACTTAGCTATTTCATAACTGGCTTTATAACAGAGCAATATCATTTCTAATTGGGAGAACGCTAACATAGACTATTTTCTTTGTTTTCCTGATTCCCCAATGATTTAATTTAATGTATATAATCAATAGTCTATTTTGTTGTTGTTATTTAGAACTGATATTCTCTCTCTAGAAATTCAAAGTAATGAAGCACTCTTTCATGCTTTCTGAATTCTATCTCTTTCCTTAAATATCTGTTTCTAAATCAGGATGCTAAGGTGACTTCTTGAGCCCGAAAGTCATTTCCAAGGAAGGAAGCACTGATGACAGCTCTGATCTAAACTCCATAAAAGTTGTGGTAACTGATTTTACAGATTCAAGCAATAAAATAAGATACTTCCCCCAGAGCATCGTCACATAAAGTATTTTTCATCAACCACGTAAACAGACTTTTTAAAACAATCTTACACTTGAACGCATTTCATTCATCCACTCAAAAAAATAGTCTCATCCAGGGAAGGTCAAAACTAAAATCAGTAGTCCCACTAGTACTTTCAAACTAAAGCTCTTGAATCGGAGTCAATGTAACTGATGTGAGTAATAAGTTCACTTGGATGAGCTAAGACGATTTTAACATTATGCCTAAATGAACTTATTAAACAAGGCTGGATGGTGGTGGGCAACAGATACCTGGCGAGACAGAACTTCAGCTTGTGCCAGTGTGTTAATGGAAGGGATGTTGCTGCCATCTAAGGTGCTTCTTCTGGTGCTTATTCTGTCACGTTCATTTTGCACAGCTAGGGGGAGAAAATCACACAGTACTGATTGATCAGATCTCGTCAATATATGTCGGGACATACAGTTTTAAGTAAACACAAAGAGTGAGGAGTGTGAGAAGGGGTCCCTCTAAAGTCCCATGGTAGGGGGAAAGTATGACTGAAGATATTTTTTCATTCTGTACCACTTTCAAAAGGAGGAAGAGCAAGGCTTGTTACTGGAGTTCATAATCTATCATCGTTTAGAACTTCATGATGGCACGCATGTTGGAAACTGTTGGATCAGCCAGTTCAGCCACGCTGTATTTTTAATAGGATGTTTTTTTCTTCTCTCAAAGTTAATAAAACCATTAAGATAACTAGAGAAAGAGTATTGCCTGAGAGTTTGACCAGGTCAAAGATAAGAGTATATTCACTGTCAGAAGATATGAGTCATAGAAATTCGAAATTTCCATTTTCTTTTTCTTATAAAACACTAGCAAAAAATGGAAAGTAAAGTGATCTTATTCAAGGTGATTTGAAGGTTGCGATCTTATGATCTCCTATGAAACACTGTCCTTTGGGCAGTTTACAAACATGAATAAAGCAAAAGTTGCAGCAGGTAAGGGCTCCCTTTAGATGATAGAGTTTGGAATACTAGTATTCTGGAAAGGTTAAAAAATCGTAAGTATCGTATAAAATGCTTCCAGGAGGGAGCTAGGTCTCCCTCCTTATTTCTGAAAGGAAAGACTGCATAATGTATTTTCTAAAATTTCTTACTGAAAATTATACTCTTAAATATAAGGAAGAATGTGAGAGGGATTATTAACTTGTATATTTGTTGTGTAAGAATAAACTAAGTTAGATATTGAACTTGGATTTCAAAACTTAGGTGGGAAAATTATATTCCTTGACCCCCCCCCCCAAAAAAAGGACAGAAGACCTGTAGCCCCTAAACTATTTAGATAAATGCTCTACCCTGTTTTGCTGGAAAGATAAGGCATTAGACTCTTAGAAATTTGTTTTTGCAATTATTCTTTAATTATAGAAACCTACCAGTTTTCTACATCAAGATATAGCAATATAAACCCCAAACTTGCTATTAACTCTCAACTTCGTTAAGTTGCAAAAGAAAATACTGGACTTTTTGCCTTTAAGAAAGTTGGCATGAATCATTATTTTATTGTAAAATCATATTTACTGAAAACTCACACTTTTTTTTTCCAGAAATTGATTTTCAATTGATTATTGATTTTCAGCCTAAACTGACTCATGTGAAAATGCATATGTGGAGATAAAAGATTAAGATATTAGCTACGCTTTTAAGAATTTCATTTACATGATCAATCTTTTAAAAAAGCTAAAAAATATTATGAATATTTGTAATCTCCTCACTACTATTATTTTGACAAAAAACTATGTTTATATATACATATATCCGTCTAATTAATCTTGATATTATTCTATTACAGTAAATAAGAGAAATACATCTACTTTGAAATTCAAATTTTACTTCCTAATCTATTTAGGACAAATTAATTCATTATTTATTCTACAACAGTAGAAGATACAATTTTCCTATTTTTGAAAATAATTTTGTTTCACAAATATTAAAAATCACATAAGAAATATATTATTGTGATTTGTTTGCACTTTTGTAGAGGTCAGTCTGGGGTTCAAGTAAAAATGGATGACAATGATTGACAAAGAATGTGATTAATCCCACAAATTACCAAACTGAGCTTTTATAACATCAGAAGTAAGTTGTTTTGAAGTGAGAAAATTCTTCCTTAATTTTGTAACATTCATTTTTCCTTCTTTTTTGGGGGGTCTCGCAATCTGAACAAAATTAATAAAATTTTCTATCTCTTCTAAATGTTGAGTGACAAAGGGAGAAAAAATGCTATGTTCAAGATGGGTTTTTCTGATAAGCTTCGCACTTCTGTAGTATAAGGAGCTGACTTAAAGAATTGATTTAATTTGCTTTTTTTAAGTTTGCGAAATAGTTTGTTAAAAACATCTCCTTGCACATGATAGGCCTAGGCATGTGGCAAAACTGGAAAGCATACAAATCATGTAGCTGCTAAAACAAAAAAAAAGAAATGAAAAAAAAAACCATTATCGTTGAGTCAATTTGTAGTTGCTATTCCCTGCCAAATATTCAGAATATGTTCAACATACTGGCTTCTAAATTAACCGTATTTAGAATGTAGGGTATTACAATCAGATTATTTAATATGTTCAGAATGAAATCAGTGCACACTGAAATAGAGTATCTAGTCTATCGTCTCTGTCCCCCAATAGAAAAAGTGGGGAGTCGTTTTGTCTATTTTGTTCACTACTAGAAACCCCAGCACCTAGACCAGCATTTGGAAAGTAGTAATGCTCAATAAATATGCACTGAATGAACGAATGGATGAATGAATGAAAAGTAGATGGTCACTTAATTTTTATGAAATGAATAAAATAGTCAATTGTTATTGAAAATAAAGAAATGAATTTAAAAATTCATTTATAATTTACAACTCATTAATAGATTTTGCCATTCATTTTTCAAAAGGGACATTGGAATGTTATTTAGGCAATATATGTGTTTTTTTTTTTTTTTTGCCAGGGATAACATAGTGGTGGAGAGAATGGTCTCTGGAATCAGACAGTTCACCAAATTTAGACTGGCTCCAACACTTACAGCTGGGTGACCTTGGGCTAAATTTTTACTTAAGGAATCATAGATTCTTCATCAGTACAATAAGGAAAAGCATAGGACCCACGTGAAAAGATTATTGTGATTAAAGGAGAATATGTGTGTGTTTTCATTTTTCATCAATAATACTATCATTGTTATCATTAGTATTACCTTCTTTTTTCATTCCTGCTCTGAAACACTTTCTTAATCGACAATATCTACATTGATTCCTTTTGTCTTTGTCAACAACACATTGCCGACTGAACCTATAATATCAAACAAAGATATATTAGTTTCCAGAAAACTATTTTTTATCAAAAAAGCAAATAAACATACAAATAGACTTTAAATAAGCGCGGTCAAATTTGCTCACTGGAAAGAATGTGTAAGAACAATTACCTAGGACCTTTCCATAGGGTCTCTTCAACAGCATCTACGTGGAAA
Organism: Trichechus manatus latirostris; assembly: GCF_000243295.1. Lineage (NCBI taxonomy): Eukaryota > Metazoa > Chordata > Mammalia > Sirenia > Trichechidae > Trichechus > Trichechus manatus. The sequence goes on from NW_004443954.1 coordinate 2,086,957, forward strand.
TACAAGTCCCACCTCTCATGCAGTCTTCAGAATAAATAAAACTGAACGCCATCTTATAAAACTACAGCATGAAAATACTAATTGTTTCTTGCTAAATGATTTTGAAGACTCTATCAGAACCTCATACTCCTGACTTCCATGGTATCCTCTTTGTAAACATTCTCCTCTTACCATCTAAGATACTCCGCTGGTCTCACGCCATCAGGAGCAAGGGAGAATGAAGAAAACTAAAGACACAAGGGAAAGATTAGTCCAAAGGACTAATGGACCACAACTACCACAGCCTCCACCAGACTGAGTTCAGTACAACTAGATGGTGCCCGGCTACCACCACCGTCTGCTCTGACAGGGATTACAATAGAGGGTCCCAGACAGAGCTGGAGAAAAATTAGAATAAAATTCTAAATCACATAAAAAGACCAGACTTACCAGCATGACAGACACTGAAGAAACCCCGAGAGTATGGCCTTTGAACACCCTAATAGCTCAGTAATGAAGTCACTCCCGAGGTTTACCCTTCAGCCAAAGATTAGACAGGCCCATAAAACAAAACAAGACTAAGGGGGCACACCAGCCCAGGGGCAAGGACTAGAAGGCAGGAGGGGACAGGAAAGCTGGTAATAGGGAACCCAAGATCGAGAAGGGAGAGTGTTGACATGTCGTGGGGTTAGTAACCAATGTCATAAAACAATATGTGTACTAACTGTTTAATAAGAAGCTGGTTTGTTCTATAAACCTTCATTTAAAGTACAATAAAAAAAAAATTCTCCTATTAAGTATACCTCACACCCGAATAAGGTTTACTCTAAATTCTCGGTAACATATCAAAAGGCAGTTGAGAACAGCTTTGAGAGTATAGACTATGCACCCACTAGCATGGATATAATAATTTGGAAAAAAAGTGTTGGTGAGGATGTGGAAAAACTGGAACCCTCATAAACTGCTAGCTGGAATGTAAAATGGTGCTGCTGCTTTGGAAGAAAGTAAAGTTTGGCAGTTTCCAAAAGTTAGACGTAGAGTTACCATATGATCCAGTAATTCCACTCTTAGGTATATGCCCAAGAGAAATGAAAATATGTATCAACACAAAAACTTGTACAGGAATGTTCATGGTGGCATTATTCATAATGGCCAAGAAATGGAAACAATTCAAATGGCCATCAACTGACAAATGGATAAACAAAATGTGGTATATCCATACCGCGGGATATATATTATCTGGCAACAGGAAGGAAGTACTGACACATGCTATGACATGGATGAACCTTGAAAACACTATGCTAAATGAAAGAATCCAGACACAAAAGGCCACGTATTGCGTGACTTCATTTATGTGAAATGTCCAGAGTAGGCAAATTTATGGAAACAGAAAACAGACTAGTAGTTGCCTCAAATGGGGGTGGAGGACGTAGTTGGGGGAAAATGAAGAGTGACTGTGAAAGGGTACAGGATTTCTTTACAGGGTTATGAAAGTTTCTAAATTGATTGTAAAGATCTGTAAATATACTAAAAAGCTAAATTGCACATTAAAAAAAAAAAATAAAATGTATAGTCTCTGGATTTAAACCAAATCTTGACTTCCAGGTATACCATTTACTATCAATCCAGCTTCCGCACATTAATTAATAAAAGGTAATTTACAATTGCAAAATAGGGAGAAAAGGAGAATTTGCCTTAAAAGGCTGTTGTGTTAATGTATTTTTAACTTTAAAGAGTTTGGGGCAAATTTTAATCACATAATAAACAATATTTCTTCAAAACTCTGGCATAAGATTACCCATAAGTATTGATATTGTTGTTGTTGCATGCTGTTGAGTAGATTCCGATTCATAGCAACTCTATATGACAACTGCCCTGTAGGGTTTCCTGTAATCTTTATGGGAACATATCCACAGGTCTTTTCTCCTACCGAGCAACTGGTGGGTTCCAATGGCCAGCCTTTCTGGTTAGCAGCCCAGCGCCACCAGGAATCCGTTAAATATTGATATATCCCTAATTATTTGTAGATGATTGTTAATTATGAGAATAAAGGAATATATTTTATTGCCTATAAAAGAAGATATTGATTCTAAAAAATATGAGTGTCTACCTAAAAGTCAATGAAATCTAAAGCCTACTATGAATCAATTAAGCTAGAAGAGTGTTATGCTATTGTGGTAAGGAAAAGACAAAAACATTGTTCGTTTGGGAAAACATGGCTCAGAAGACCAGTTTACCAATAAACATAACAAGAGAACACATCCAATAAAAATTAAATCAATAAAATAGTTGAATAAACATATTGGAGCCCTGGTGGCACAGTAGTTAAGAGCTCGGCTGCTAACCAAAAGGTTGGCCGTTCGAATCCACCAGGCGCTCCTTGGAAACTCTATGGGGCAGTTGTAGTCTGTCCTATGTGTTGCTATGAGTCAGAATCAACTCGATGGCAACGAGTTGTGTATGTGATCCTGGTATAGGGACTAAAGAGAGAAATATTACCTGTCTCCTCCTTTCAAGGAAACTACTAATGTGCACATACAAGCTTACCAACAGTCATAAGAAAAAGCAAAATGTGAGAAGTATTAAAACCAGTAATTTAAAGTGCCCTGAGAGGGAAAGTTCATTTTAGCATGATAGAGCAAGTGAAGAGAGAGTGGAAATGGATTTTGTAAATGTCAGGAATGAATGAACTTGTGATGAGCAGCATGTAAGCTTAAAAAACCTTTATGCCCTTAAAGGTTGCATCAAATACAATAACTTAAAACCCCAAATGGAAAATCATAGTTTGCTTAGTACCAAACTACATAAAGAAGGCTAGGTTGGCAGGCGTCTCCATGATGGGAACGTGTGAGGAAATAAACTGTACACGTTGTTGGAATATTTTTTAAACTTCCAAGAGTTGCTGTGGAAACACTCTTTCCCCCTCATCTCATATAGGAAGGGAGGAGACCCTGAAAGTCCTTTGTGCTACCATTCTCTGATTCTTACAAGTTCCTGTGGATTCAGCTGAGTCACCGTGTTTCATATATTTTCACTCTTAAACAAACACGATTCAAAAAAGTGTTGTTTACATATTATTGTGTATTTATTTTAGTTGTCAATTTTTTCCAGAAGGCTCAATATTTAATATAATCAGAGAGAAATTGCTTTTCATGAGGGAAATTGATCTATTTTTTTACCTCTAGACTTTTTGTGTGTGTAAGAGAAAGACCCACCTATATGCCTTTTTTTTTAAATCAATAAGGTTTTCAAGTGGGTGACTTACATTTTTTTTTAAAAAAAAACTTACTTCAAGGTCTCCTGGAAAAATTACTAAAGGACACCAGTGAGATATTTGGGGGGTTGTATATTAACTTCTTTCACACCTCTAGCAATCAACCTGTACAACCATGTTGTAAAGAGTTAACTTATTCTCAAATGTCCAACTTGTTCTTGTCCAACAGAATAATAATCTTCCACATGCCTTTCATAGATTGAGCAAACACAGAATTTTTTAAATACAAATCAGACATTTTTTTAATAGCCCCTATTTAACCTGGATATAATCTGCCTTCAAGAACTGTCATACTACACAATCAAGGTGCATTATCTAAATCTAAACTGTACTACGATTTTGACAGATTTTTTTTTTTTAAAGAAAGGGTATTAGAAAAGTGTGATGCATACAATATAGTTAAGTCAGTTTTAGGCATTTAAATTCAATGGCAAAAATTGTGGCATAAGGAATATATTTTAAATTTTAGGAAAGAAAATTAATGTTCACTCACTAACATCAACAAGCTACCAATATCATTGCATTCTGGTAATTTCGTTTTCAAAGAACCAGAATGTGGTGACGCAAAAAAGAAAGTCAAGTTGAAGAAAAAGACACGTTATGATACCATTTAAACACAGATTCAAAATGTTCAGTGGTATATGCACATGCAGTAAAACAATGAAGAAACACAAGGAAGACATAAACACCAGACTCCAGAGGATAGTTAACTCTGGAAACAGGGGCAAAAGAGGAAGTGATAGGAGAGGCATCCACCAAAGGCTTCAACTCTCTTGGTCTAAACTGGTGGAGGGTACATGATTTCTTTTTCCACTGTACCCTTTCACAAGTCTAAATGTTTCCTTAAAAAAGGACTACTTGTGTGAACGCAACTGTACACATATCCACAAAGCCTCAATTCTTAATGTAGTTTACAGATTTTGTTCATAAAGAAATAGGAAAGTTCTGCATTTAATACCTTTATTTCTTGCTAGCCATTTTGAAACATCACGAAAAGGAGCATTTCAAGTACCTGCAGGAATAAATGTGACTCTTGCGTATGCTGCGTCTGAAGAATCCCTTGCACCCATCGCAGCTTGATGCTCCGTAGTGCTTTCCTGTCGCTCTGTCCCCACATATAGCACATAGACAGTTAACACCGTTGTCTGTGGTATTCATACTTGTTGTCTCTGGGGTAGTACTATCTATTAAAGAACAGAAAGAGTACAGTTAATTACTACTGAGTATTTCTTGATTAAATGGCCCCACTAATCCTCCTTAGACCTGAAGCAGTCCATTGCTTAGCTTCTGGGATGCACACACCACTGCTTTCCTTTCAACCAATGGCTGCTCCTGCCAGTTTCCAAGTTTTCCTCTCAATTTCAAGGACTATAGGGCTCGGCACCCAACTGCACTCTTTCCCTAAGGAAGTTCATCTAGTCCCATGACCTTAAATAACATCTGTTTGATGATAACTCCCCAAATTTTGTCTTGGGTCCTGATCTCTCCCATGAGTGTCTGTCTGAAATATCCAAAAACCTATTTACCATCTTCACTTTGAAGTCTAATGTTGTTGTTGTTAGGTGCTATCCAGTCTGTTCTGACTCAGAGCCACCCTACAGGACAGAGTAGAACTGCCCCATAGGATTTCCAAGGAGCAGCTGGTGGATTTGAACTGCCAACCTTCTGGTTAGCACCAGAGCTCTTAACCACTACGCCACCAGGGCTCTAATAGAAATCACAAATTAACGTATCAAGACCAGAAATCTTCGATTTTCCCCTAAGACACGTTCTTCCCTCGGTCTTCTCCAAGTCCACTAATGGTACCTAGGGCCAAAACCTTGAGTCTTCCTTGAATTCTCGCCTTCTTCCTTCATAGCCAACCGATTAGTTAAGTCTACATTCAAAATATATATCTAATTCACTTCTCACCCTTCACCACTCTACCCTTACTTTGTGGACTATCATCTTCCCCCAGGGATTATCGTATTAGTCTCCTAGCTGATTTTCCTGTTTCTACTCTTCTTCCCCTACTGTTCACATATTACCACAAAACCTCCAGAGTGATCTTGATGTAAGAAGTTTCACATCACATCACCCTTTTGCATCCCATCCTACCATGACTTGTCATTAGATACAGAATAAAGCCCATGAAGCCCTGCAGGATGAAGCCCCCTGCCTACCTTCCTGGACCATCATCTGGTCTGGTACCACTCTTCCTTCTGTTAACTCTTCACCAGCAATGTTGTATTTTTTTTTCTTGAAGCCCGACCCACCTCAGACCCTTTATACTTGCCAGCCCTTCTGCCTGGGAGGAAAGTTCTTCCCCAAGATTTTGTCTGACTTAGCTATCAGGTTTCCGCTCACATCTCACATTTTCTATGAGACCTTCTCTGAACACATATTTAAAAGAGTCACTTCCCATTTGCTCCTCTACTAAAACACTGCTTCATTTTCTATTGCAATTTCATTGTCTAAAATTATATAATGTATTGGTTTGCTAGGTATTATCCATCTTTGCCCACTAGAATTTAAACTTCCTGATGTCAGAGATTTTATTTGTCTTATTCAGTTCTCTGTCTTCCAGCCCTAGTAACAGTACCCAGCATGTAGTGGGCATCTAAAACAATATTTTTGAAGGAAGGCAGGGACTTTAAAAACATGCATGCATATATTTACACTAAGTATTTCTTAAATGAGTTAATATTGTTGATTACATCTTTAAAAATCTGTATGCAGTCAAAAGATATTGAATATGATAATGTAATATATTATAAAATTTAATTTGTTTAATCATAAAATTACTCTAATGATATACATATGATAGCAATTCACTATTCTACCTATAATATAATAAAATGATAAAATTGAAGGCTGTCATGTCCCAATTGCATTCTACTTACTAATGCTTCTATTTAGACAGATATTGTCATCTATAATTTCATAAAAATTGAAAAAAAAACTTTACTGAGAATGTGCTTAAGGCAAATCATGTAACAGAATTTAATGCTAGGGATTTTTATGTTGGTAACATTAAAATAGGTAGTAGAAATATGGTAGTAAGAAGTGTTCAGGATTGATTGTATTATGGGAGATTATATGAAAATATTAAAAACAAATTCAACTCTTGCTTCAAGTTTAATGTCATATTTATACATTATTAATGGCATTATTACTCATTAGACAATATTTTGGAAATAGCTATAAAAGTTAGTTGTTTTAGTAAATATGTATGGTAAATCTGTCCCTACCATTCATTATTCTATAGTCTTTTTTTAAAAGTCATTATTATAGTGAGATAAACACTCTATTAAATATCTTTAAACATAAGGAAGCAAAATAGTGACTTCCTAAGAGTAGCACTTCAAGTTCATTTTAACTCTTGTTTTTGTTAAAATTTCAGAATTTATTTTCTAACAATTTTTAAAAATTTTTCCATTAATAAACTCTTCTGTTCATTGTAATATAACAAGAGCACCAGTCATACAAATTGTGCAGTGTATCAAAATATCAAGATATCCTGAGTCCAACATGCTTTCTCAACCCCGAATTAAACACATACACACACACACACTCACACACACACACACACACATACACACATATTTTCCAAATTACATAATTACTAGATATGAGGGTTCTAACAACTGTAACTCATCTTGGACAAGATTTTTTATGTGGATAAAAACGATAAATCCAAAGCCAGTAGTAAACTATATTATGACATAAAGACACAAGTACTCAACAATTCATGTCTTATTTAAAGTTAAAATGTTACAGTCAATAAATATCAAGAGCTTTGTGTGGCTAAACATTAGCCTGTCGGGGAAGGTTATAATATAAGCCTTTATTTCCCTTCATATTTATGTTCCGTGCAAAAACTTGACAGTAAATTTAAATGCAGTTTCTCATCAGCGGCAATTGAGAACAATAATAATGAAAAGGGAAGGCAACCAGTACAACCCCCCTGTGTTATCTGGAAACTTTGTCCCACATGTCATTTTCAATATTGCATAGAAAATATACTTTCAGAGCCAAACTGCCAATATTACTTATTACTATGATTTACAGCAAATAAACTAACAGCTGAAACCACTCTTTTTACCTTTCTAACTGGCTCATGCCAGAACTCAACATTTACTTTATTACACATAACTAGGCTTCTGCCACCTCAAACATAAAACAGCTGTAGCATTAATTTAAATTTAGCGATGAGGTGTGAATACTCAGGTCTGTGGCCTCAAAAAGCCAGGCCTGAATTCTCCAGCAATAAAACACGGAGCTACCCCTTCGGGAAGCTCAGTTTCACTTCTCCCACTTTTCTTTATATCTATGAGCAGATGAGAACTCACCATTTGAATTATATAGAATCTGCATCGTTTCAAACTCCAAACTTGCGTAAGTTGGGTCCAGGACTTCACTGTAATTTGCCATGTCCATGTCCAGTATGGGTTCCGATATCCTCATCATTGATTTAGAAACACACATACAAATGCCACCACAGTCCCTGAGGAGGGTGTGATGACTTCCAGTCGGTGAGTGATAACTCAAAGTTAACTGTAACTGAGTGACTTATGGGCTACAGTGGGAGGGGCCGTAAAACTGTAAACTCCTTCACGAGCTCTATCCTGCTTATTTCTCGTTCGTTTATGGGCTAAGAAAGCAATTCCTTATGAAAATCTTCAGATAAGGAAGCGCCTTATCTGAAGTGCTTATTGGACTAACGTGATTTTCTAAATTTATTTCCAGCAGACAATATATGAGGTCATTGAGAGAAGACTAAAAATAGAAAAGGTATGTTCTCAGGTTTTATACTGTAATTACCGTGTGATTTCTCCCATGGAAGGGACTGAAATTAGGTTCTGAAAAATGGCACTTAGTTTATTATTACAAACGTGGTAAGTCGAGAGCATTAGTTAACATTTAATATTTCAACACTTAGCATAAGTGATTTCAAGTTTTCTGACATGTACGGTAAAGATAACATTGTTTACCTATGGGTAAAACAAGTCTGTGATTTGGAATGACAGGGATTTATGCTGTCTTCCACTAACACCCTGGGCATAACTCTAACGATGCTGCCTTTAACTTATTCTCTTTAACTGTCAACTTTAGAGTATATTTCCCTTGCATGTTTATAAACTTCCCAAGGGCAGAAGCAGTACAGCTCATTGTACATTGTAGGCATTTTAATAAATACTTGTTACATGACTATGGATTCATTTCTCTTAAATCCAGACGCCTATTACATTCTAGGCATAAAACAGAAGTAAAATTATTCGTAACATATGTGGGTTTAAACATCCTTGTCACTAGCCTCCTGATATCTAACATCTATATAGCACCCTATAACTTTTATGTATATCTGTGACAAGGAGCACATATATGCTTATATTTTGGTGATGTTGAGAAGATAGTCTTCAATGAGTATATTTTATACCTGATAATATGTTCATTGATTTTATCTTCCAGGAAAGAATTCCAGCTATATTTACATGATAAATTCATAATTTGATTTTCCACATTTGTTAAAGATTACAGCATAACAGTATTTTTTAATTCAATTTCCTATTGCCATAAATCTCATGCATATTGTATCTTAGATTAGAAATTATTGTATTTTTTGTCTGGGAAGGCTGACCTCTTACAATGAACTCAAAACCACATAAACTGTGAAGAAAATAAGAGAGTAATTTTAGCAGGTAGGTTCACTAAACATCAGTGATCACTGGAATTGTGCTCTTTTTCTCACATTCTGATGTACTATTAGTCGTGAGGATAATATTTTGGGGATAAATTTCAGGTTCTTATTTTCTTTTAAGTAATGCTCAGTATGGTGATTCAGTTCTTGAAGAAGTGGACAAGTAAATCCCATCCAAATAGTGCAGTGGTTCTCATTTGTGGTGAAGTAGCACAGACGTCTTTCTTGTGGGAACCAGAAGGGTGAACTGTGCATACATAACCTACAATACTTCTCATTATGTACCAACTAAAGGGCTTGGCTGCTAATCAAAAGGTTGAATACTCAAGTTCACCCAGAGATGCCTTGGAAGAAAGGACTGCCAATTGACTTTCAAAAAACTCAGCCATTGAAACCCTGTGGAGCACGGTTTTACTCTGACACACGTGGGGTTGCCATAAGTCAGAATCCACTTAATGGCAACCGGTAACCACTTGTCCCAACAGAAGGAAAGAAAATAAACAAGAAAAAGAGAAAGCTGTTCATTTATAAGACTTCAAAAGACTAAGAAAAATGTGGATATAGCTTAGGAGAACAATATGGTCACATCTTTATTATTCTACCCCATCCTGTGCTTACGGATGACATCATTATAAGATTAGGGTATTCCATTATAAGGTGGATGGAACAATAGCATTGTCTCAGCATAGATCTTTAAGTAGCCATGAACAATTAATCAAAGTTGGCTTTAAGATGAAACCTGCTTCTCATCTATATTATTGTAAATTATTTCCCTCATTTTATAGAGCAAGAACTTGAGAATTTCTAGAAGATAAAGCAGATATGAATAGCAGGCATCTCTTCTCAAGTGGGCAGTTTGTCTCTTTGATGATATTCAGAATGGAAACTCCTAGAGAATTGAGTGAGGCTCAGTATAGCAAAGAAAGGATTCCCTTTAGGTATTTTCTCAAAGAGATTACAAATCTTAATACAATATCTAATTACAAATCTCAAATACCCCAGAAGCTCTCTTTTCTTAAATTTTAGGATACTAATCTTTTGATGCAGGAGAAAGATGTGGCAGTCTGCTTCCGAGAAGATTACAGCCTTGGAAACACTATGGGGCAGTTCTACTTTGTCCTACAAGGCACTATGAGTTGGAATCGACTTGATGGTAGTGGGTTAACAGGTTAGTCCTTTACTGAACTGGTTAAGCAAATAAAATAATGAAAACATAATTATTTAAAAACCAGTACATCCATACTCAATAGCTTATTTGTTTTATATATAAATATTACTGTTTTGTTGAAGAACCAAGTCGTTTTCTTTGAGTAAGAATCAGGGGATTAGAATTCTTTATTAATTTATTTACCTAAATCTCATGCATTGCCTTTGATATCAAGTAAGTTTTCTTTAAAATGGAGGAAAAAAGTCAAAGGTACTTCTAAAGCAATTTGAATACAAGAGCCTTTTTGAAATTTATGACTTTTCAAAATATTTTGTATGTTTCTATTAACTGGCCTTTATCCACTTACAAATTATTTCCTTCAATTTTTGTAGGGAAAAAGCTTTTAACACTCATATTTCATTAGATTATATGAGAGTTAACTAAATTATGAAATACAATAACGAGAATAAATGGTGTCTTAGGCTGGGTTCTCTAGAGAAGCAAAATCAGTAAAGCGTATAAATACATAGAGAGAGAGATTTATATCAAGGAAATGGCTCATGCAGTTGTAGAGGCTGGAATGTCCGAAGTCCGTGAGTCAGAATAGAGGCATCTCCTGATTCACGAGGTCGCAGGGCTAGCAAACCCAAGATTGACAGGTCAGAGAGTAGGGCCCTTGCTCACGGGCTGGGAAGATCAACGAATTCCAAGATCGGCAGGCAAGACCACAGTTAAGCAAAAGCCCAGGAGACTTACCAGAATTTCAACTTATATTCAATGCAGGTCACACACCCAAGGAAGCTCCCTTTCAACTGACTGACTGCTCACAGCAGATCCCGTCATGGACGTGATCACATTATATCAGATCTCATCATGGTAGTGATCACAACATCATACAACCGCCAAACCACTGAGGATCATGGCTCATCCAAGCTGACCAACAACCTTAACCATCACAAATGGCATTAACGTTACAGGTAAGAAATGCAAGTGACTACTGAGAAGTATATGAAGTTGATGAGATGTGCAGGGGATAAATAAAGAATGTCTACTACTGAAGGTAGTGGGCAAAAACAAGTAAACTACAAAATGAAAACAAATAAACAAAAATAGGCATTTTAATCTTTCACTTACATGCAAGCAAAGTTTTGAAGCTGTCTGTAATGATGGGATTCTATTTTCAAAGGGCTTCACCAGCCTTTTCTTAAAGCCCAGATTTTATTATATATCACTTTTAGATAAATAAAAACATTTTTCCTTGTTCTTTGATCTAGCAGGTGATCAGGCAGTAGCTTGAGGAACCATATGAACTCCTTCCCAACATCTAAAAATGTCTTTTTTATTACTATTTTTGAAACCTATTCCTCTCCTAGAATTGCTAAACATTTCTTAATGTTAAAATGAATTTCCATAGATTTTATTTACTTAGATTTATAACTCGACTTAGAGAATTCTCTTATTCCATAGCTCATTTCTCAATTCATGTTTTAACCCTTATTTTAGTTTTACATCTGATCCATATATTTCTTATGATCAATGCAAATAATTCACATCACTACTAGAAAATACCATTTTGTAGTAAAATCTGCATAAATTAGAGATACACGTGCGCCTTGTGAAATGGTTAAATTAGTGTGGAAAGATGGTACTATTCTTTACTATAATTTAGCTCAAATAGTCATGTTTATTTTACTTGCTCATGAAAATACCAAACTTTATTTAAAATTAGCTGTATAAATAAATGTAAAATGCAAAACTAAAAAGGAAGAAAGTGGTAACATAAGTAATCAAGTATTGTTAGGATAGGCAAAAGGAGCATTGGATGGCTGAGACCTAAGTGTGTCCAAGAAAATGAGTAAGAATTTGGAGGTAATATAAGAAATATGCATATATTAAACCTTCCTTCAAGGTCACTTGCCTTGTGATTCAAAACTGACTCTCCTTTTCAGAAGATAAGGAGCTGATTAGAACTAAATTATTAACTGGAATATAGATTATATTGGTAAAGAAAAAAATGTGGATGTAAGCAACAAGTTAGGATTTGACAGTCACTATTTCTGCATTACGTTTTTACAATGGGTATTACCGTTGTCACTGCAAACTCAGCAAAGCTAGTCAGAATACTTAAGATTGTGGAGGCACTCCAATACTAAAGTTACTGCATTACACAAAATGAAGGAAAGAAAATTATCAGTTTGGGCCTATTACAAATATGTTTTGAAGAGGTATAATGTTTAAGAAAAACAGTAGCAGTTTTACTATGCTGATGTGCACATTCAGACTTGAACACTTTGAACAATTGCATATTAATGACCATGAATGTTAGCATCTGGGAGATATACAAATAAATGAATAAACAAATATATAATAGGGTTTCCAGTTTCGATTAAAATATTCAGCAGTAGATATTATACATATAATAGGTAACTCTAAACAGCATTCTATGGAGTGGAAATATAGTTTTATGAAAATCAAGTATCACGTTAAAATATTGTCCTCCTTATGTATCACGAAATTCTGCTCAACTTTTCTGCATACAGAGTTTGTGATACTTAGGGAGGACAATACTTTAATGTGATATTTGGTTTTGATAAAACTAAATTTTATTTAGGAGCCCTAGTAGTGCAATGGTTAAGCACTTGGCTAGTAACAGAAAGGCTGAGGGTTTGAACCCTCCAGCTGCTTCTTGGGAGAAAAGACCTGGAGATCTGCACCTGTAAAGATTACAGCCTAGGAAACCCTATAGGGCAGTTCTACTTTGTCATACAGGGTCGCTTTTTGATATTCAGAGTAACTATGTGATGTAGCTAGACCAGGTGTTCATAGCCTTCATTCAAAAAGAAATTTTTTTAGTATGTTTTATTGAGGTTTTACATAAAGTTGAAGTCTGTAAACACCCAAACTTGAGTGTAACCACTCTTATGATTTCCCAAACCATAGTTTCACCACTGTCTTAGAAGTGACTCTAAAACAGGCATCTGTCAAAATACCTTAAAGTTGAAAAAATGATCTGGAAGCCTTGTTACGGCCATACTGGCATGTCAGTCTTATCAAGACAGGGATAAGACACCCATGGACTCTTCTTGGTTTCTCTCTGACCACATGCACCACCCATACACCGTCCGCCTTCCAAGCTTTAGCACCAAACCAAACAAACCCACCGCCGGCGAGTCAATTCCGACTCACAGTGACCCTACAGGTCCAAGGCTGTAATCTTTACAGAAGCAGACTGACACATCTTTCTCCCGTAGAGCAGCTGGTGGGTTTGAACCGCCAAACTTTCGGTTAGCAGCTGGACGCTTTAACCACCGCCTCACCAGGACTCCTGAGCTTTAAGAAGGAACAGATAAATGACACGTGAAGGAACACGTTAGACCAGAAAATTGCAAAATGCTTGACATGCCCTCTACACAAACAGAGTTAGAGACCAAGGACTTGATGTGGAGTTTAAAGACTTTATTCAAGATTCACAAAAAGTGTCAAAGTAGACGAGTTCACCGATTTCTTTAAGCTACTAAATTCTCTCCAAATAACAGAGAGCTCAAGAAGGTTTTTCTTAAGTCAGAAGAGGAGCTCTTGAATGTTACCTAATTTACAAAGACACGCAGAAGCCCTAATACAGAATCACTCAAAGACAAATTTTATAAATATGAGACAATCATAGTAACTGAAAGATATTATAAACCAATATTTGTAAAATTTCCTTACTATCTGCTTGTAGGACAAAAGTCTGTGGTATTAAAACAGCTAAGAGGGACATCAGTTTTAGAGGTAAATATTCAACCAAATTATTTGAATTCTGATTGTGGTTAGTAAAAAGAAACACATTTGCTATTTAGTTAACTTATTTGATGGTCAAAATATGTTTTCATTTTATATTCTTGGAGACTATAAAGAATACCAGTATATTATGATTTTCTCTTTTTACTTCTTAAATGCAAAATGGATACACATACAATGTTTATATACATACACACGTATATACCTATATGCATTATTACTGGGTTTTTAAATATACAATAAAAAAAAGCGATTCACTGGGCTGTGTAATGTTTAATTACATTTTGAGGCAAAAAAAAAAAAAACCTATCTGAGAATTACAAAGTTCTTTGTGAACTTTTCAAATATTTTCACATTGTTTTAGATTCTTGTTTTAATTTGTTAATAAACTAGCAACCTAAAAACAAAGCCATGTGAATATTTTTTTTTGTAATTAAATGTACAGAATAATTTGATACATATTAACAAATTCATTCCCTTTCAGGTTAGTCCATTTTTGTTGAACCACCTCTAAAAGCTTACAAGTCATATTTTTTGATACAAGAAACCAAACAATAACCTTTCCGTTTCAGGACCCTACAAGTAAAAACCCTATTTCTAAATCTTTAATAAAATTTGCAGCTAGTAGTTTCACTGCAACATTGGGCCGTGACAATAAATGGAATGTTTGCTCAGCTCTGCACTGTTACACCCAGATAAATTAGGGCAATTAAAATTGTTAGTGATAACTATCCATTATGACTGTAAATATCATGTGTTTCTGTTTTCCTTTCGGTTGTGGTTTAAAAAAAAATAAGGACTCTACTAAATGCAGATTTCTAGAAAAGTTTAAGCCATGAATATACAGAAATAAAATAAATTTGATATATCTGCAATATTATGCTTTACTTAAATGTTAAGACCATATCAGAATAATTGCCATGGCATTACTAGCACTTAAAAAGAAAAAAAAAAATTCATACCAAGTAGAACAACACTGTTTACTATAGCTGACCTAGCTTTTGTGAGGCTGAAGCTTATTAAGTTTTGAGGGCCCTCTTGAGGGCCCCTTCCAGACCTTAAAAGAGGCTCACGATGGGCCCTGAAATGTGTTTCATTAGCTTTACTTGAAAGCAAGGTTTCGAACCAGTTCGTTCCGGTTTGAACCCCTGCTGAGAATTTGCATTACTAATAAGTTCCATGCTGAGAATTTGCACCTCCACCCCAAATATACTGAATCAGAATCTACATTTTAACAAGATCCCCAGATGATTCCTATGTATAATTTCCTGGGAACTTGTTAAAAATGCAAACTATCACGAAGGAATTTATTAAAAATGCAAATTCTCAACGGGGGTTGGCACTGGAACGAACTGGTTTGAAGCCTGCTTGAAATCCATCATCCAGGGACTTTTACCTCCAATGTACCAAATCCAATAGCTATTTTTATTTAATATTGTATTACCAAGATTCCTAATCTACCTGTATGACCATTACTTCTCTTTTTCTCTTCCTCATCCACTTCATAAATACCGATATTCTCCAGGATTCAGTCACCAAGTTGCTATTATTCTCTTTCATTTGAAATCGCATGCATTTAAAATTATTATCACTATTTAGAAGGATTATGCCCCCATTTTTATTCCAGCGATCACCTAACTGCACAATGTGAATTTTTTATCCTTAATGTTGATTAATCCTTTTTCCCCTGAAATGCTTTTAAGCCAAATACAAATCCAATACCATACAGTAAAACTTTACTAAAATTCTATTAGTGGAGACCAAATGTTCAATAGAGCGAAACACTGACCCATCCTGCACCATCCTCACAATTGTTGCTATGTTTGAGCCCATTGTTGCAGCCACTTTGTCAATCCATCTCATTGAGGGTCTTCCTCTTCTTTGCTGACCCTCTACCCAAGCACGATGTCCTTCTCCAGGGACTGGTCCCTCCTGATAACATGTCCAAAGTACCTGAGACAAAGTCTCACCATCCTGGCTTCTAAGGAGCATTCTGGCTGTACTGCTTCCAAGACAGATTTGTTCATTCTTCTGGCAATCCATGGTATATTCGATAATCTTTGCCAACACCATAATTCAAAGGCATTGATTCTTCTTGCATCTTCCGTATTTATTGTCCATGTTTCACACGCATATGAGGCAACTGAAAATACCATGGCTTGGGTCATGTACACCTTAGTCCTCAAAGTGACATCTGCTTTTTTACACTTTAAAGAGGTCTTTTGCAGCAGATTTACCCAATGCGATACATCATTTGATTTTGTTTTTGTTGTTTTAATTTTATTTGTGCCGTATGTGAAAGTTTACAGTGCAAATTTGTTTCTGATTCAAAAATATGTACACAAATTGTTTTGTGACATTGGTTGCAATCCCCGTAATGTGTCAGCACTCGCCCCCTTTTCTTTTCCACCCTGGGTTTTCTGCATCCATTCATCTAGTTTTCCTGTCCCTTCCTGCCTTCTCATCTTTTGGACAAGTGTAGCGTATTTGGTCGTATATACTTCATTGAACTAAAAAGCACGTTCCCCATGTGTGTTATTGTTTGTTTCATAAACCTCTAATCTTTGGCTGAAAGGTGGACTTTGGGAGTGGTTTCGGTTCTGAATTAGCAGAGTGTCTGAGGCCACAGTCTCGGGGTTCCTCCAGATTCTGTTACACCAATAAGTCTGGTCTCTTTTTGTGAATTTGAATTTTGTTCTGTATTTTTCTCCCACTCTGTTTGGGAACCTCTATTGTGATCCCTGTCAGAATGGTTGTTCGTGGTAGCTGGGCACCATCTAGCTCTTCTGGGCCCAGGCTGGTGAAGGCTGTGGTTCATGTGGTACGCTAGTCTTTGGAATAATATTTTCCTTGTGTCTTTGGTTTTCTTCATTCTCCTTTGCTCCAGATGGGATGGGACCAATAGATGTATCTTAGACGGCTGCTGGCAAGCTTTTAAGACCCTAGACACTACTCACCAAAGAAGGATGTAGAACATTTTCTTTATGATCTATGTTATGCCGATTGACCTAGATGTCCCCTGAGACCATGGTCCCCAGCCCTAAGTCCCAGTAACTCTGTTCCTCAAGGTGTTTAGATGCATCTAGGAAGCTGCTATGACTTTTTCTTGGTCACGCTGTGCTGCCTACCCCTATATTGTATTGTCGTCTTTCCCTTCACCAAAGTTAACACTTTTGTACTACTAGTCAGTGATTTCATCTCTTCACCTGGTCCTTCCTCGTAACCATCAAAGATTGTTTTTTTCTGTGTGTAAACCTTTTCTTGGGTTTTTATAATAGTGGTCTCATACAATATTTGTCCTTTTGTGATTGACTTATTTCACTCAGCATAATGCCCTCCAGATTCATCCATGTTGTAAGGTGTCTTGCAGATTCATCATTCTTTATCCGTGTGGAGTATTACATTGTGTGTATGTACTATAATTTATCCATAAAGTACTTAGGTTGTTTCCATCTTTTTTGCTATTGTGAATAACGCTTCAATGAATATGGATGTGCATATTGATGGTTCTTATTTCTCTAGGATATATCCCTAGGAATGGGATTGCTGGATCACATGGTATTTCTATTTCTAGCTTTTTAAAGAGGTGCCATATTGTTTTCCATAGAGGTTGTAGCATTTTATATTCCCATCAGCAGTGTATAAGAGTACCAGGCTTCCCACAACCACTCCAACATTTTTTATTTTCTGTTTTTTTTGATTGGTGCCAGTAATGTCAGGGTGATGTTGTTTGATTTCTTGACTGCAGCTTCCACAGGTGCTAATTATGGACCCAAGTAAAAAGAAACCCTTGAAAACTTCAACCTTTTCTCCGTTTATAATGATGTTGCTTATTGGTCCAGTTGTGAGGATTTTTGTTTTCTTTGTGTTGAAGTTTGATCTACATCAGTAAGTGCTTCAAGTCCTCTTCACTTCTAGCAAGCAAGGTTGCATATTGAAGGTTGTTAACGAATCTTCCTCCAATCCTGATGCCATGTCTTCTTCATATAGCCCAGCTTCTCGGATTATTTTCTCAGCATACAGATTGAGTACGCATGGTGAAAAGATACAACCCTGACACACACCTTTCCTGATTTTCAATGATGCATTATCACCTTGTTCTGTTTGAACGACTGCCTCTTGGTCTATGTACAGGTTCCACGTGAGCACAACTAATTGTTCTGGAATTCCCATTCTTTGCAATGTTGTCCATAATTTGTTAGGATTCACATAGTCGAATGCCTTTGTATATTCAATAAAACACAGGTAAACATCTTTTTAGTATTCTCTACTTTTGGCCAAGATCCATCTGACATTAGCAATGATATCCGTAGTTCCACATCCTCTTCTGAATCTGGCTTGATTTCCTGGCAGTTCCCTTTGGATGCACTCCTACAGTCGCTTTCAAATGATCTTCAGCAAAATTTTACTTGTGTGTGATATAAATGATATTGTTCAATAATTTCCGCATTCAATTGGATCACCTTTCTTTGGAAGGGGTACAAATCCAGATCTCTTCCAGTCAGTTGGCCAGGTAGCTGTCTTACAAATTTCTTGGCATAGATGAGTGAGCACCTCCAGCACTGCATCCATTTGTTAAAACATCTCAATTGGTATTTAGTCAGTTCCTGGAGTCTTGTTTTTTGCCAGTGCCTTCAGTGCAGCTTGGACTTCTTCCTTCAGTGCCATCAGTACTTGATCATATGCTACCCCTTGAAATGGCTGAACATCAACCAGTTCTTTTTGGTACAGTGTCTCTGTGTATTCCTTCCATCTTCTTTTGATGCTTCCTGCATCGTTCAATATTTTGCCCATAGAATCCTTCAATATTGCAACTCAAGGCTTTAATTTTTTCTTCAGGTTTTTCAGCTTGAGAAATGCTGAGCATGTTCTTCCCTTTTGGTTTTCTAACTCCAGGTCTTTACACATTTCATTATAATACTTAAGTTTGTTTTCTCAAGCCACCCTTTGATATCTTCCATTGAGCTCTTTTACTTCATCATTTCTGCCATTTGATTTAGCACCTCTATGTTCAAGAGCAAGTTTCAGAGTCTCTTGTGATATCCATTTTGGTCTTTTCTTTCTTTCCTGTCTTTTTGATGACCTTGGTCGTCCTACAACTCATCTGGTCTTTGGTTATTAGTGTTCAATGTGTCAAATCTATTCTTGAGATGGTTTCTAAATTTAGGTGGGATATACTCACGGTCGTACTTTGGCTTTCATGGACTTTTTTTTTTTCCTTCTGTTTCAACTTGAACTGGCATATGAGCAATTGATGGTCTGTTCCACGGTCAGCCCCTGGCCTTGTTCTGGCCAATGATACTGAGCTTCTCCATTGTCTTTTTCCACGGATATAGTTGTCTGGATTCCTGTGTATAGTCACCATTTATGTTGTTGAAAATGGGTATTTCCAGTGAATAGGTCATTGGTGTTGCAAAATTCTATCCTGCAATCTCTGCCATCATTTCTATCACCAAGGCCATATCTTCCAACTACTGATCCTACTTCTTTGTTTCCAACTTTTGTATTCCATTCACCAGTAATTATCAATGCATCTGAACAACATGTTTGATTAACTTCAGACTGCCGAAGTTGGTAAAAAATCTTCAGTTTCTTCATCTTTGGCATTAGTCATTGGTGCATAAATTTGTATAACAGTCGTGTTAACTGGTCTTCCTTGAAGGAATTTACAAATTTACAAATCCTTGTATGGATGTTTTCCTGTCACTGACAGGGTTGTACTTCAGGATAGAATTTGAAATGTTCTTTTTGATGATGACTGTGACACCATTCCTCTTCAATTTGTCATTCTCAGCATAGTAGACCATATGATTGTCTGATTCAAAATGGCCAATACCAGTCTGTTTCAGCTCACTAATTCCTAGGATATCTATCTTCAAATATCCCTTTTCATTTGTGAAAATTCTAATTTTCCTAGATTCATATTTTGTCTATCCCATGTTCCAATTCAACTGTTTCTTCTCATTTTGAGTCATGACATATCAGCAAATGAAGGTACCGAAAGCTTGACTCCATCCACATCATTAACTTCGATTCTACTTTGAGGAGGCAACTCTTCCCCAGTCATATTTTGAATGTCTTCCAACCTGAGGGATCATCTTCTGGCACTATAGCAGACAATGTTCCACTGCTATTCATAAGGTTTTTTTATAAGTAGACCACCAGGTGCTTCTTCTTACTCTGTGTTCCACTGAAACCTGTCCACCACAGGTGACTCTGCTGGTATTTGAAATACCGATAGCATAGCTTCCAGCATCACAGCATCACAAGCCACCATAGTATGACAAACTAAAAGAAGGTTGGTGGTTGGATAATAGATTTCTTACTATTGTCATAAATGTAAAATGTTGGATAATGAGATGGTCTTTATGTGAGGGGTAGATGTATAGTTAATGCTCTCAAGACATTATACAATTACAAAATAAATATAAGCTGAAGTAGAATGTTTAATGTACCAATGCATACCTTTAGATCAATGAAAGTTGATATCACAAAAAGAAAGAATCTGTTAAAAATATTCATGGAAACTATCATATTTTAGTTCTGTCTAGAAGACAGGTAAGATTTTGACAAACAAGAAGAAAATGGGAACCCTAGAAGAGGAAAATCAATCAAAGTCCAGTGCCACTTAATTGGCACCCTGGTACCTAAAGAAAAATCAGAAGAGGTAAATATACAAATAAGATTTGGATAAGATGTTAAAAGACTTCTATGCTTCATTAAGAATATCTAGACTTTAATCAGCCAGCAATAAGAGAAATTTTTAAGCAGTGACTGAATGGTCAATATCTAAAGTGTTCTTGATACTAGGATAGTGCATGGGTGATTACCTGGAAAGAATAAAACTGCCTTCCTCTTCTAACAGTATGGCAAACCTGATGTCCTGAAACACTTTAATCAAAAACTACCTAAGAATGTTAAGTAAAAAAACAAAAACAAAAACTAATACCCTTTTAAATGCATAACTGAGCTTCTTAACACATTTTAAGATTCTTCATTGTTTGGAAGGAGGGTAAAGATACTAAATAATTTAAACTTTGTGAATCGAAAATGCTTGTCAAAATTGTGGTAATGGAACTAAAAGGATATAATGATAATTTTCAAACCAATAACAGAAAAGAATGTAGCTACTTCTCATACATTATTTATCAATAGTAGACAATTCTTATGTAGTATTTTTACTGTGTGCCAGACTATAGGTATAGATATAGATATTTAAATTACAAAGAAAAATACATATACATGTTTTTAGTACTTGAAATATATATGCAATATGTAAGAATATATATATTCTTAGTACTTTACATATACTGTATAATATAATCCACGAAAAAAAACTAGATACCGTTATTACCCTCATTTTACTAATGAGGAAACAGTATCAGAGGGAGATTAAGAATTTACCAAAAAAAAAAAAAATTACAGAATTATAAAAAATAAGTCAACAGAGCAGGCAAATGAAAGCGTAAAAGACATTCAAATAAACACAGGAAGGCAGAAAGAGGAGAAAAAAGAAACAAAAAAAAAAATAGAAAACAGAAAAAAAGGTAGATTTTAATTAACTATATTGATAATCACTTTAAATGTGAATGGTCTAAACATGCCAGTTAAAACACAGAGAATGTCAGATTGGATAAAAAAGAAACACTCAACTATATGTTGTCTATAAGAAACCCACTTTAAATATAAAAAACATATACATATTAAAAGTGAAAGAAGAAGTAAAATACACTATATAATCATTAAATAAAAGAAAGCTGGAATAGCTATCTTGACTTCAGATAAAGTATACTCCAGAACAAAGAACACTATCAGGAATGTATAACGATAAAGGGGTCACTTCTTCAAGAAGACATAACAAATCGAAATGTGTATGCACCAACAACAGAGATTCAAAATACATGAAGCAACAACTGATAAATCTGAAAGTAGAAACAGACAAACGCACAATGAAAGGTGCAGACTTCAGCATTCCTCTCTCAGTAACCGATAGAGCAAGAAGGCAAGAATTCAGTAAAAATGTAGTTGAATGGAACAACACAAACAACTTGACCTAATTGACAATTACAGAACATTCTGCCCAATAACAGCAGAATACATAAGCTTATCAAGTGCCCATGGAACATTTACTAAGATGAAGCATATTCTGGGTGATAAAACAAATGTTAGCAAATATAAAAGGATATAAACCATCTAAAGTATGTTCTTGGAACAGCAGAATTTAAACTAGAAACACAATAATAGACTACATCGAAAAAATCGTCAAATATTTGGAAATTAAACATAATGTCTCTGAATAAGCCATAGATCAAAGAGAAAACCTCAAAGGAAATTGTTAAAAAAAAAATTTTTTAAATATGTTTTGAACCAAATGAAAATACAGTGTATCAAAAGTATGTTGTTGTTGTTAGGTGCCGTCAAGTCAGTTCCGACTCATAGCGACCCCATGCCCCACAGAATGAAACACTGCCCGGTCCTACACCATCCTCACAATCGTTGTTATGCTTGAGCCCATGGTTGCAGCCACTGTGTCAATCCATCTTGTTGAGGGTCTTCCTCTTTTTCACTGACCCTGTACTTTACCAAGCATGATGTCCTTCTCTAGGGACTGATCCTTCCTGACAACATGTTCAAAGTATGTAAGACTAGTCTCGCCATCCTTCCTTCTAAGGAGCATTCTGGTTGTACTTCTTCCAAGACAATCAAAAGTATAGGATAAAGTTAAAGCAGTGCTTACAGGAAAATTTATAGCATGAAATGCTTATATTATAAAAAGTGGAATATATATTGTCAGTAACTTCCACTTAAGTTACTAAGAAACTGAAGAAACTATAAACAGAAGATCAAATTAAACCCAAAGTAAATAGAAGGAAGAAAATAATAAAGAATATGTACAGTCATACAGCTAATAAACTGTGCAGTTGGAAATAGAATCTAGGCTGTCTGCTCTGGAGCCAAGTGTACAACCAGGATAGAAATACAAGAAAAACTAGTGAGCAAAGTCCCATATAGACACTGATAATCATAACTACAATAAATAAGGTACTGGTCAATGATAACATTTAACATGAGAAGAAAGAGATTCAGAAAACATTTTAAAGGCTTATATTGACAGGTGTAGTGATGGATGAATTTTCAACTTCACCTACTACAGTTAACAAGTTAAAGAATTGTAAGTTAAATAAGTTAAATTATATAGACATGATATTTAATTTACAGACAAGAAAGACTAAAAGTTGGGAAGAGGGTAGAAGGGAGGGCCATTAACTAAAAATGGGTGGGAGGCTGGAAATAATTTTGGGAAAAAAAGCATAACTAATCAAAATAAGAAGACAGATACATATTAATAATCATTAAAAATGTAACTTGCCTTTAAAAAGACATGCTGATAGATTTGCTAAAATGTCAAAGACAACAGTAACAAAATACTGCTTTATGCTTTTTTTATCTGCTTCATCTATCAATTGCAAAAAGAAGCATCAAGCCAAAGCTACTGCCTCCGTGGATCATGTTCCACACTGAGGTCATGCTTCCCCTAGGCTGCTCCTAGCCACTGACTGAGAACAGCAGGTATGCTAGGTCCAGCCCATCCCTGCAGGATGCCGGACTCTTCTACCAGACGGCTTTTGCCCAGGAATGCTTCATGATCTGGCCAAAGCTTTTTCAGAACTGCACTACAGTATGAGGCTCTTCCTATGCAATCCTTCCCTCTGTCATTCCTTCCATGGGTGTGAGACCTGCACTCCTGTCTGAAGTCTCTCCCTCCTTCCTTCCCTCCCTTCCACCCCTTTTACTCTTCACAAGTGTTTCCCCCAATAAATCTCTTGCACGTTTAATCTCATCTTGGTGTCCGCTTCATGGAAAACTTAAACTAACACAGCCACCGATTACAAAAAAAAAAAGTTGCCGTCCAGTCGATTCCAACTCATAGTGACCCTAAAGGACAGACTAGAACTGCCCTGTAGGGTTTCCAAGCAGCGTCTGGTGGATTTGAACTACTGACCTTTTGGTTAGCAGACGAGCTCTTAACCACTGCGCCACCAGGGCTCCGATACGAAAGAGGTCACCATTATTTTTCTTCTGAATAATTGCCACGACTTCCTAGCTGCTCTTCCAGCTTCCAATCATATTTGCTCCCAGTGTTGCCTCCTCTAACCTGTTCCTTGTAAGGTAGCCAAATGGAGCTTTCAATTCTCATCACATCATTCACTCAAAACCCTTCAATGGCTTCCTACTGCTCGTAGAAAGCAGCTCAAATTCCTCAACATGGATTAGAAGACACTTCAAACGCCTTCTCAGCTTCATCTTTTGTCTCCTGCCTCTTTCCCTCTAAGAGACAATATTAGTGAACTTCGCAGCTCATGTTCTCTCTTGCCTCTGTGCCATGTACATGGTTACAGCTTCTTCCTTTCCCTTCCTGTCAAACTCTGTTCTTCCCCTAGCATAAAGATCAAACTTTCTTATTGCAATTTCTTTGGCTGTCTTTTTAGCTGTACTCCAAGCTCTTGGAACATTCCATTTTTTGTCTTTTTACAGGTGTAAACTTAATACCTGACAAAATTGGTTTTCAATAAATAATTTATGAATAGAGGAATAGTTTAAACTTAGAAAATTCTTCTTCATCCAGAGATTTAATAAATGTTCTTGCAGTTATTATGGCATAATTTTTCATTTAACTCTTTAATGTGTTGAGAGTTTCTATGAGGTCATGGTGTAAGATGGAATCTAACTTCTTTTTATTTTTTAAAATAAATACATTTGTAGCCACATATGCTAATTTTTATATTGATATGTAGTAAAACCCTGTGAAAACATACTTTATTTCAATATTAAAAGATTAGCAAATGGTTCACCTCCTCTGCCTAGCCTCCCTTCTCAAATAAAAACCCAACTCATAATGACCCTACAGGGCAGAGCAGAACTGCCCCATAGGGTTTCTAAGGAGCGCTTGTTGGATTTGAACTGCCAACCTTCTGGTTAGCAACAGTAGCTCTTAACCACTACGACACCAGGGTTTGCCCTTCTCAAATAGGGTGTGTTAAAGTCCTTGTGATATAGAGGGAGGTAGAGGACAGGAACTCCCAGTCCAATTTCTCTCATTATTCTGGAAGGATGGATTGTTCCTGTCTATGCGAAAGGTTCTCCATCTAGACTTTCGATTTGTTACATTATTCTCTCCTTTACCATCCCAATGTCATCAGCATAGCCTTACAATGTTTAACGTCTGATATGGTTAGTATCAATTCACTTTTCTCCTTTAGCAAAACTGCTACTTTATTCTGTTCATCATGTTAAATGTCACTGTAGAATCCTTTTGGCAAGCTTTGTTCAAACTATAGATTAATCCAAAAACTTGTGAATGCTTTACACATTTTACTTTTCTTATCCAGGAACCTCGTAATCTCATTCAATCATTTTTATGCCTTCTTTTAAATAACTTTATAAGTTTATGATTGTCTTAGAACTGGCACATTTCTGCTTAAGGTTATTTCCATATACCATTTATTTTTAATACATACAACTGCTTAAACTTTGATGCAATCAGTTAATACTTTTTGAGCCAGTTTTCTAAATATAAATATTTTTGTCAAAACCTGCTATTTGTAAAAAGAATAAAAATGCACATCATTCCCTTTTCCCTTGTTTTTTTTTTTTAATTATAAACATCATGTAAGCTCAATTGTAAATAATAATAGGAAAGTTTAAATGTAAATTAAAATTTGAAGTTCACTTCTTTCCTTTCCCAACCTCTCACTCACCAGTGACAGAGATATAAAGACTGAAATAAAATAGGAAGGTAAGTAGATTGATTATATATAGAATTCTACTATAATTTCTATATATAATCTATATATAAATATATAAAATATATATTTAATAAACAGTCACACATTAAGCATACATATATACATATACAATTTTTATATACATAACCTTCTCATATACCTACAGAATATTCCAGCCCAGATAAAATTATACTGTGTTCAATACTCAGGACACAAATAACTTTCTATGTTACTACATGGACACCTATCTCATCTTTTAGTGACTGCATAACCCTGTTGATTTTACTCACAAGGCATTTCAGTGGTTCCACCTAGGCCACAGAGATGTGTCTTTGCATCTTACTATAAAATTGTCTGGAAGGGAAAAATAATCCTTACAAGCTACTCTTGGTATTGTATGAGAGGAGAAAAATAGAGTCCAGAAACAGCCAGTGTAAAAACAGCATACTCAGAAACCATTTAGGAACCATAATTAAATGTTAGTGATCCAGTCCCATTGTAAAATATAATAAGCTTTGAGTTAGAAAGGAGGTCAAAGGGAATGATGTGGTAGCAATCAAGATATAAAGCTTCCTTGTAAGAATTAAAGGACGGGAGAATGAGGTGGCTTGTTAATTATTTTCTTTGATTAGGTTACCTATTTCTCCCTTTGTACATTTAAATATTAATCAGAGATTCACTTTAGTACAGTATTGTTCAAAAGGACAAAATGAGGGAAGAGTTCAAGTATAAGATAAAACAGTCACTTAAAATGGAAGACAACATTTTCCTGCTTACTAAACCTAGGATTTGATAATTACTAAAGATGGTTGTAAATTTTATGATAGATTTTAGTTTTGCTATCTTAGAAACTGAAATTTTATGTTTATGAAATTAGAGTAATATTTATTTAATTGACTCTTAAAACAGATTCTTATAAAAATCACTAAATCTTTTCTTTCTGAACTATTATTATTTAACTTGGAGGCTACATAGTTTCTAATACAATACAAGATTGGTATGCAGTAGCAGAGAGAAAAGGTACAATTCTCTATATAATATATGCCTGAACTTAATTCCTTACATAATAATTTTAAAAAGCACAACCACATTTTTCACATGCAAAACACTTTCACTTCTATTAAGAGAGAAAAATTCACTCAACTAACCAATTTTAAAAGTAAAATTTAAGAATCAAACTCTGGAGCTGTCTTTCTGTCTTTTCCTAATTTAAAAAAAAAATTAATTAAAATGTAGTGTGTTAGTTATTACGAACAGACTATCAAGGGTCATTCCACTTAAATCACCGAGCAGTAAGCAGAGTTAATTATTCAGAACCAGTGTATCTACAAAATATTTAAAATGTAACTAAGAATGAAATGGATTCACCACATTTAATCTCAGACGATTTTTCAGTAGATGAGAAAGTAGCAAGAAATTCCAAATATATATGTGACCTTTATATCATGTACTTTTTGCAACTCTGGTATTATGGCGCTTGCAGCGCAACTCTCTCTAGTATAAGGGACATTCATTTTGTTTATGATTGACGGGAAGGAACCTGAGGCAAAAAGACTGGAAGATTAAAAAATATGTTCTTTCACATTTTGCTTTAACTTTGTCCATATTTTCAGCGAATGAGTATAATTTAAAAACATATTCTGTTCTTTGGGTCCCCAAGTTTTAAATCCTTTGTACTGTTTATCTGGTGCCGGCTAAAGAA
Organism: Trichechus manatus latirostris; assembly: GCF_000243295.1. Taxonomy (NCBI): domain Eukaryota; kingdom Metazoa; phylum Chordata; class Mammalia; order Sirenia; family Trichechidae; genus Trichechus; species Trichechus manatus. The sequence continues at coordinate 2,114,305 of NW_004443954.1, forward strand.
TGAGGCAGAATGGGAGGCCAACTCACGGTGGATGATGGCCAATCACAAATGCACTTGAATATAACAGAACTGTAGCTGGAGGCAAGGAGACAGTACAAATGAATCAGAAAGGTGCAGCTGGCAAGGAGCTTAGAGACATCCTGGACTAACGCTCCATTTTGCAGCTGAGGAAACAAAGAGGTTAAGTGACACGTCAGAGGTTCCCCGACAAGTTAGCAGGGAATCGGGTTAAGAAATCAGTAACTATGACAAATATTAAGCAAGTAAAACCAGTACTTGCATTAAAAAACGAACACATTTTCAGAAGTCAGCATAGAAAAACAGAGATTTTTTTCTCCTAAATCCTAAAAGTTATTCATAAATTTCTCTGAAAAGAATATTTCTCAGTGATAGTCATATTGAGTGTTAACAATTGAGCATACCCCAGATTCTGCTAGAAGTTTTTATAATCATCTACACTAGTGGGTAGAATTAAGAAACATCTACACTCTTTTCCGTTTGGGCACACCAAATAAAATAGGTATTAATTCAAAAGTATGGCATTATGGAATTAGACAGGTAAATGGCTCAAAGTCGCTTCTACAATTTACTTTGTAAGTTTCCAGGATTACTTAAATGTAAGTAATAAAGAGATCATTTTAATTTGTAAGAAAAACACCCAAGACCTCAACAAATGGTCATTGGCAGAATGTTGTTGTTGTCGTTACGTGTGTTGAGTTGGTCTCAACTCATAGCAACCCTACGCATCACAGAACAAAACACTGCCGAGTCCTGCACCATGCTCACAATTGTTGTTATGCTTGAGCCCACCGTTGCAGCCACTGTGTCAGTCCATCTTGTTGAGGGTCCTCCTTTTCTTTGATGACCCTGTACTTTACCAGGCATGATGCCCTTCTCCAGGGACTGATCCCTCCTGATAACATGTCCAAAGTATGTAATACGTAGTCTCCCCATCCTTGCTTCTAAGGAGCATTCTGGTTGTACTTCTTCCAAGACAGATTTGTGCGTTCTTTTGGTAGTCCACGGAATAGTCAATATTCTTCCCCAACACCACAATTCAAAGGCATCAATTCTTCTTTGGTCTTCCTTATTCATTGTCCAGCTTTCGCACGCATATGATGAGATTGAAAATACCATGTTTTGGATTAGGTGCACCTTAGTCTTCAAGGTGACATCTTTGCTTTTCAACACTTTAAAGAGGTCTTTCACCAGCAGATTGCTCAGTGCAATGCGTCTTTTGATTTCTTGACTGCTGCTTCCATGGGTGTTGATTGTGGATCCAAGTAAAATGAAATCCTTGACAACTTCAATCTTTTCTCCAGTTATCATGATATTGCTTATTGGTCCAGTTGTGAGGATTTTTGTTCTCTTTATGTTGAGGTGTGATCCATGCTGAAGGCTGTGGTTTTTGATCTTCATCAATAAGTGCTTCAAGTCCTCTTCACTTAAGCAAGCAAGGTTGTGTCATCTGCCTGTCACAGGTTGTTAATGATTCTTTTTGATGCCCCATTCTTCTTCATATAGTCCAACTTCTCAGATAATTTGCGCAGCATACAGATTGAATAGGTATGGTGAAAGGATACAACCCTGACACACACCTTTCCTGACTTTAAACCACACAGTATCCCCTTATTCAGTCCAAACAACTGCCTGTTGATCTATGTACAGGTTCCTCATAAGCACAATTAAATGTTCTGGAATTCCCATTCTTTGCAATGTTATCCATAATTTGTTGTGATCCACACTGTCGAATGCCTTTGCGTAGTCAATAAAACACGGTAGATATCTTTCTGGTATTCTCTGCTTTCAGCCAGGATTCATCTGACATCAGCGATGATGTCCCTGGTTCCATGTCTGCTTCTGAATCCGGCCCGAATTTCTAGCAGTTCCCTGTTGATGTACTGCTGCAGCTGCTTTTGAATGGTCTTCAACAAAATTTTACTTGCATGTGGTATTAGTGATATTGTTCTATAATTTCCACATTTGATTGGATCACCTTTCTTGGGAATAGGCATAAATACGAATCTCTTCCAGACGGTTGGCCAAGTAGCTGTCTTCCAAATTTCTTGGCATAGACGAGTGAACACTTTCAGTGCTACATCCATTTGTTGAAACATCTCAGTTGATAGACCCCAACAAATGGTCACTGGCAGAATATAAATATACAGTTTACACACAGAGGAACATAAATAAAATGCATGGACAAATACAAGGGAAAGTGTCTAAATTTAATAATAACCAAAGAAAATTATCCTCAAAATATAATTTTATGCCTAGCAAATTAGCTGATCTTTAAAATGACAATACTATATGCCTCAGATAACAGTGTAATTGATATTGCTCATAGAATGCTGATAACAATGTAAATTCCCCCCCACCACCACCAAATACTGTCAGATAGATATATACCATTGTTAGCCGTTGTCTAGTCGATTCCAACTCACGGACACCCTATGTGTGCTCTATAGGGTTTTCAAGGTTGTGACCTTTCAGAAGCAGCTCACTAGGCCTATCTTCCAAGACTCCTCTGGGTGGGTTTGAACCACCAACTTTTCAGCTAATAGTTGACTGTTTAACAGTTTGCGTCATAGAGAGAGAGATAAAGAGAGAGACAGACAGCTAGACAGATAATCAAGAGCCATTAAAGTGCTAACTTTTGGCCTAGTAATCCCATTCTAAGAACTTGTCTTCTTGAGATTTGATAACCAGAACTGCACTTGGTATTTTAAGGGCAAAAACACCATTGTTTAATATAGGAAAGTTTATATTTTCTCTTTTCTTTCCTGATCATGCTCAGAATTTTATTGGCTTTAAGATCACAGAAGCAAATCAAGCTGCTGTATTCTGAAAATAGTCTACAATGACTCCTATGTCCTTAGATCACCTGGGATCATGTGTACTGACTTATGAAGATGTGAATTTCCCACGCGTGGAACACTCCCACTGGCACACCCAGAGTTGCCAGCAATTCTCGGCACTTTTTGTTCCCACTCAAAATATCATTTCCGAATTTAAGAGCATGAGAGAATTTTTATAGATGTAACACCCACTCAGCTCTAACATGAAGACACAATACATCTAAAAAATGTGTATGTATAACCTTGTATACTTCTAATACAGATACATCATACTATATATATTGTTCTGCATGTTTCTTTGTTTGCTTAAAAATTTACCCAGGAAATGTTTCCATGTCAGTATCTATGGGCTTCAGAACTCCTGCTGGACAGTCAGATTGATTCCATGTTTTTGTTATTACAGACAATGTTATAATGAATAATTTACAAACATCTTTGCAAACAATGTGTAAGTCTTTCTATAGACAGTATTCCTGAGTCAAAGGATATGGATTTTTTCCTTCTAGAGAGTTAATGTCAAATTATTCAAAAGAGATTGTAACAATTTACATACACATCAACAATATGTGGTAGTAGAATACTTGTTTCCCCACAACCTTATCAATATCAAATATTAACATTTCTATTTTTACTAAATTGATAGGTAGAAATGTATTACATTGTTTACACTTACATTTCTTTAATTACTTGTATAGTCCAGACAACTTACTATATGTTTACAAGTGTTTTTAACTTTTCTTTGAATTACATGTTCATGTCCGTTGCCCATAATGGAATTGATATTTTCTTATTGGTGTGTAAAAGCTCTTTATGTATTAAAATTAATATGTGTCTGAAATGTTATAAACTACTATTTTGACACGGCCATTAAAAAAATTTACATAGTCAATTTCATTCTTCATTTGTTGCTCAGGTATATCTTACTGTGTTTGTGTAGGTAGTCCTCACTTGAATTATAGGAAAAAGCCTCTTGATCTCTCTCTTTCACCTTTCTTAGAACAATTATGTCTTTGTTGTTTTATGTTTAAATCTTCACTTCATCTGAAATATATTCTGAGATAAGGAATGAAGTCAAGATGCAATCGATATTTTTTTATCTGATGGAATGATGGCTTATTGTCTATATACCATTTAAAGAATAAAATGCTTTTTTAATTCTTTAAATAAAATAAATAACATTCAATAAAATACAATGATTTGATATAGCCTCTATGTTAGGGAAAAAAAAAAAAAAGAACTCTGTGTGTGCGTTTAGGAATATGTTTGGACTCTATTTCACCATTTTATCTTATAGATCTGACTATTATGTACCAAATAGTACCAATCTTTCACAATTACTGTAGTTTTATAGCAATTTTTTAAATCTACTAGTATTTATTATTCTCCCTTCATTAGTATTATTTATTAGAATCTCCTTGGAAACTCTATAATATTGTATATGTTATACACACAAATACAATTATACATACACAAATATATAATTCAGTGGGTTTCAGTATACTCCAAAGATTGTACAACTAGCACAACTATCAAATTCCAGAACATTTTCATCAAACAGAACAAACAAAACATGTACCCATTTACAGTCACTCCCCACACCCCAACACCACTAATCTGCTTTCTATCTCTATAGACTAATCTATTCTGGACATTTCATATGAATGGAATCATGCAATATGTGGCCTTTTGTCTGGCTTCTTTCACTTAGCATAGTGCTTTTAAGGCTCATTCATGTTGTCGCATATATCAGTACGTCATTAATTTTTATGGCCTAATATTCCAAGAGCCCTGGTGGCGCGGTGGTTAAAGTGCTAGGCTGCTAACCAAAAGGTCTGCAGTTCAAACCCACCAGCTGCTCCACAGGAGAAAGGACCTGGTGATCGAACCCCATAGAGACTACAGTTTAGGAAACCCTATGGGGCAGTTATACTCTGTCTTATAGGGTCACTGTGTTGGAATCAACTGACAGCACAGAACAGTAATAACAATAATATTCCATTGCATGGATATACCACATTTCGTTTATCCATTCAACAGATGATGGACTTTTGGGTTGTTTCCATTTTTTATCCATTATGAATAGTGCTGCTATGAACATTCATGTACATGTTATTGTGAGGACATAACGTTTTTATTTCTTTTGGGTATGTGCCTAGGAGTGAAATTGCTGAGTCATATGGTAACTCTATATCTAACTTTTTCAGAAATCGACAAATGTTTTTCCAAAGTGGCTGCACGTTTTACATTCCAACCAGGAATGCATGATAGCTCCATTTTCCCCACATCCTTGCCAACACTTGTTTTTGTCTATCTTTTTTATTTGAGCCATCTTAGTAGGTATGTATAAGAGCCCTGGTGGTGCAATAGTTAAGCACTAGGCTGCTAACCAAAAGGTTGGCAGTTTGAACCCACCCAGCAGCTCCATGGGAGAAGGACCTGGCAAGTTGCTCTGGTAAAGATTACAGCCTAGCAAATCCTATGGGGCAGTTCTACTCTGCCACATGGTGTCACTCTGAGTTGAATTCAACTCACCTACACCTAACAACAACAATAGTGGGTGTGAAGTGGTATCTCGTGATTTTGGTTTGCATTTACTTGATGATTAAGGATGTTGTGTATCTTGTATGTGTTTATCGGCCCTTGTGTATCTTCTTTAGTGAAATGTCTATTCAAATCTTTTTCTCCCTTTTAAAAATTGGGTTACTTTTTTTTTTTTTTGGTATTGTTGTGGTATAAGAGTTCTCTCTATATATTCTAGATACTAAACCCTTATCAGATACAAAATTTGAAAATGTTATATTGCATTCTGTGGGTTGGCTTTCCACTTAATTATTAATAGTGTCCTTTGAGCCACAGAAGTTTTTAAATTTGATATAATCCAATTTATTTATTTTTTATTTTGCTGCTTGTACTTTTGGTGTTGTATCTAAGAAATCATTGCCTAAACCATGTCACTAAGATTTACTTCTATTTATTATTCTTAGAGCTTTATAGTTTTCACCCTTACGTTTATGTCTTTGATCCAGTTTGAATTAATTTTCACAGACGGTGTGAGTATAGGTCCAACTTCACGTTTTTACATGCGGAGATCCAATTGCCCCAGCACCATTTACTGAAAAGACAATACTTTATCCATCAGATATCCTTGGCACCCTTGTCAAAAATAAATTGACCACAAATAAATGAATGGGCTTATTTCTGGATTCTCAATTCTATTCCACTTATTTAATATTCTGTCCTTATGCTACTACCTCACTGTTTTGATTACTGTAACTTAACCCAGCTAGAATCTATGTTGAATCTGCAGATCAATTTTGTAAGTATTGCCATCTCAACAATATTTATTATTCCAATCCATGAACATGGGATGATGCCTTTTCATCTATTTAGGTCTTAAATTTCTTTCAATGATGGTTTTTAGTTTTCAGTGTACCAGCCTTACATTTATTTTGTTAAATTTATTCCCAAATATTGAGTCTTTTTATTGCCATTGTAAATGTAATTGATTTATTAATTTCACTTCTGGACTGTTGCTAGTATAAAAAAGTGCAACTGACTTTTATATTGGTCTTGCTTGCTGAAATTGTGTTATAGCTCTAATAGTTTTTTTTTTTAATTGAATGTGTGTGTATTCCTTAAGATTTTTTTTTAATTGAATGTGTGTGTATTCCTTAAGATTTTCTGTATTCAAAATAATGTCATCTGTGAATAGAGATAGTTTTACCTCTTTTATTTTCAATCTACATGACTTTTATTTATTTATTTATCTGGTCTAATAATCGTGGCTGGAACTTCCAGTTAAATATTAAATAGAAGTGGCAAGAGCAGACATCCTTGTCTTGTTCCTGATATTAGGAGGAAAGCTTTCACTCTTTTACCACTGAATATGATGTTAGCTGTGGGTTTTTCGTAGATGTCCTTTATCAGCTGAGGAGGAAGTTCCCTTCTATTCCTAGTTTATTGAGTGTTTTTGTCATGAAAAGATGTTCAGTTTTGTCAAATGCTTTTCATGTATGTATTGATTGATTTCCGTATGCTGAACCAATCTTGCATTTCTTGGATAAATCCCTCTTGGTCATGGTGTATAATTGTTTTTATTTGTTGATGGATTCAGTTTGCTAGTACTTTGTTGAGGATTTTTGCAACTAAATTTATGAGGGGCATTGGTCTCAAGTTTTGTTTTTTTGTGATGTCTTTTTCTGGTTTTGGTATCAGGGTAATACTGATCTCATAAAATTAGGTCAGAAGTGTTCCCTCCTCTTCAATTTTTTTGAAACAGTTTGTGAAGGATTAGTGTAAATTCTTCTATAAATGTTTGTTAGAGTTCACCAGTGAACCTGTTTGGGCTTTTCTCTGTGGGAAGTGTTTTTTTTTTTTTAATTAAATAATTATTATTAATGCAATCTTTTTAGTTGTTGAAGTCTATTCAGGTTTGCTATTTCTTCCTGAGTCAATTCAGTAGTTCGTATCTTTTTAGGAATTTGTCCATTCCATCTAGGTTACCTAGTTTGTTGGCATACAATTGTTCAGAGTGGAGTGGTGGTGCCTTTTCTCTGCCCTGTGTTACTTTACAGTTGCTAACATCTGTTAACATTAAATTGTTTACATTTACAAGAAACAGGTACAGGTTTTGAATAATATGCTCCAAAACACAGAATCAGAGCTGAGAAAATAGGATTCTTTTAGAGAAATTTGATATATATATAGTGTTGTTGGAAGAAGAGCGTATTTACCTCTTGCACTGTTGTTGTTATTGTTAGGTACCCTCAAGTCAGTTCCAACTCATAGCGATCCTGTGTACAACAGAACGAAACACTGCCGGGTCCTGCTCCATCCTCATAATCATTGTTATGCTTGAGCCCATTGTTGCTGCCACTGGGTCAATCCATCTCATTGAGGGTCTTCCTCTTTTTCACTGAACCTCTACTTTACCAAGCATGATATCCTTCTCCAGGGACTGATCCCTCCTGATAACATGTCCAAAGTATGTGAGACATAGTCTCACCATCCTTGCTTCTAAGGATCATTCTGGTTGTATTTCTTCCAAGATAGATCTGTTCGCTCTTTTGGCAGTCCATGGTATATTCAATATTCTTC
>NW_004443954.1:2122359-2171664 GCF_000243295.1 Trichechus manatus latirostris
TTTCACATGCATATGAGGTGATTGAAAACACTATGGCTTGGGTCAGGCCCACCTTAGTCTTCAAGATGATGTCTTTGCTTTTTAACACTTCACAGAGGTCTTTTGAAGCAGATTTGCCCTACGCATTGCATCATTTGATTTCTTGACTGCTGCTTCCATGGGTGTTGATTGTGGATCCAAGTAAAATGAAATTCTTGACAACTTCAATCTTTTCTCCGTTTATCATGATGTTGTTTATTGGTCCAGTTGTGAGGATTTTCGTTTTCTTTATGTTGAAGTGTAATACATATTAAGGCTGGGACGTTTGATTTTCATCAGTAAGTGCTTCGAATCCTCTTCATTTTCAGCGAGCAAGGTTGTGTCATCTGCATAATGTAGATCTCGTTTATTAAACATGCCTTTTTTAGGTTGTATGTCGATAACATGAGAGAAGAGAATCTACGGTGGACTTTATGGTAGAATGTATGGTTCTCAAATGTCCCCAGCGTTCTCCTGTAGTATGTATGCTTGTTTTTCATTTCTGGTTGTTGTTGTTGTACACTGTCAAGTGGATTCTGACTCACAGTGGCCTATATAACAGAGTCGAAGTGCCCCCATAGGGCTTCTAGGCTGTCATCTTTACAGGAGCAGGTTGCCAGGTCTTTTCTACAGTGGAGCTGATGATGGGTTCCAACTGCTGACCTTCTGACCTTTAGGTTAGCAGCAGAGCTCTTAACCATTGAACCACCAGGGCTCTTTTTTCATTTCTAGTGGTGTCTACATTAATATGTATGTTATAATGATCATAAGACAGTGTATTTTAAGAAGGATCTGTGCATTTTTTTTCAAAAAATTTAAACTGAAAGTTGAAGACACCACAACAATATTGAATGCAAGTTAATTGTAACATCCAAATTGAATTAGTTTATTATAGTAAAAGAATCTTTCTTAAGATTAAAACAAAATTCCAAAGAATTCTGTAAATAAACTCTAACATAGAGTAACAAACTCTAGCAACACAGAACTATCTGGGCAGACTCTTGGAGCACTGTAAAGGAAACAGGGGCAACTATGAGGGAGAAGACTGAATGATCGTAATTGATTGAAAGAAAGATTTTGAATTTATATTCATGCACTTCTTTTCATCAGCTACATTAAACAAACAGGAGTCCAGTGGTTAAGCGCTCAGCTGCTAACCAGAAGGTTCGCAGTTTGAACCCACCAGCCGCTCCATGGAAGAAAGATGTAGCAGTCTACATCCATAAAGATTACAGCCTTGGAAACCCTATGGGGAAGTTCTACTCTGTCCTACAGGGTCACTATAAGTTGAAATTGACTCAAAGGCATATAAGAAATGAAAAAATATACATGTATTTTTTTTTTTTCTTAGTGGGTTATTTGTTAGGTGTATTACTTACTGAGATTTACACCTCTTTTCATTTCTTTATTATGCCCAGTCTTCTGCCCTGTACTGTGTCTAGCAGTTAGGACTTCCATCCGCAAGGAGTTAGATGTACTGTCCTCTGCCTAATGAAATTAAATGCCTTTTAATGATACACACTGACACAGAAAGCAATGCATGGCTTTCTTTCCATAGAGAGAACAGACTTTGTCTCAAAACACTTAAACAGTTGTGGTTGGCTCTCAGTTTTTAAACCCTTGTCACATGTACAGTGTTTATATACTGTCAAATCCAATGGAAAACAAGCCAAAATCTGTGGACCCTGCTCAACCAGGCTATTGTGAATCACAGGTCATTTGAACTGAAAAGGTGAATTTTTTGCAATAAAATTTGTACTTGGTTGATAAGATTCTCTAAATCTAGTAGATACTGCTGTTTTTGATCTTCCCTAAAGCCACAATTACCAAAGTCACAAGCTTTTAGACTGGTCATCGGAAACATGAGAAACTCTTTTCTTTACTTATTTTTATGTTATTTGCACATACAGTAATGACGTATTTGATGCTGCTCCATTATAGTGTCATTTCCACATATGACATTGTTTCTATATCTTATTCCCACTTTTCTGGTTGCAGTAATATTCTTGTTGCTGTCGAGTTGATTGCCACTCATGGTGACCCCATGTGTTACAGAACAATGCTCCACAGTGTTTTCTTGGCTGTAATCTTTTACAGAAGCAGTTCACCAGGCCTTTCTTCAGTGGAATCGTTGGGTGGGTTTGGAGCACCAACCTTGAGATTAGTGGCCAATCAAAAATGCTTGCATCACCAGCAACTGTGCAGCAATATTAACCCGTTACTGTTGAATCAATTCCACCTCTTAGTGACCCTATAGGACAGAGTAGATCTGCTCCATAGGGTATCCAAGGCTGTAATCTTTACGGAAACCAAAACAGCCAGAATGCTCCTTAGAAGCAAGGATGGCAAGACTTGTCTCACACACTTTGGACATGTTATTCGGAGGTACCAGTCCCTGGAGAAGGACATCATGCTTGGTAAAGTAGAGGGTCAGCAAAAAAGAGGAAGACCCTCAATGAGATGGGTTGACAGTGGCTGCAACAATGGGCTCAAGCATAATGACGATTGTGAGGATGGCACAGGACCAGGCGGTGTTTCGTTCTGTTGTACATAGGGTTGTTATGAGTCGGAACAGAATGGATGGCACCGAACGACAATCTTTATGGAAGCAGACTGCCACTTCTTTCTCCCGTAGAGCTTCTGGTGGGTTCAAACTGCTGACCTTTCGGTTAGCAGCTGAGTGCTTAACCACTGTGCAACCAGGGCTCCTTGTGGAGCAATATTAGTTCTGTTAATTTTTGTGGACTAAAAACCAAATGTGATAGAAATTCTATCATGACAAGCAGTTACATGAATTGAGCTTTGGGGACGAATTCTTTAAGAACCCTAATATACAAGAATAAATCCTCTCTGAATGTTTAGAGATGGGGAATTCTGATGCAGGCCACCCAAAATAGCCAGTAGTTTGAAAGTGTCAAAAGTGTCCTGAGAAAAACCTATAGTAATGTACAACTTTTTTGTGAGTAGCTAAGAGTTGAAGGCTGCTGGAAACATACCGAAAAATATCTCTACTGTTGTGAAGTTAATGTAACATCAACTAAGTTGAAAAGAAATTAGAATAATGAGATGCATTCAGGAAGCTACTAGAATCCTGTCAGTAGATGTCAGATAAAATTCATGATAAGAAGTGAGAAATATAGAATGACAGAGACTAGAATGTTATTATAAAAAAAAAAAAACCACTTTTAAAAAGTGTATTTTACTGCATATTTTGTTTTATCTTGTGAATAATTTTCTGTATCTACTAAATTTTCTACCTACTATATTGAAATTGAATTTAAACATAAAATCACTTTTGAAGAAGTAGCCTTTTTTTTTTTAATCGTGTTTAAATGAAAGTTTACAATTCAAGTTAGTCTCTCATACAAAAATTTATACACACATTGTTATGTGACCCTAATTGCTCTCCCCATACTGTGACGGCACACTCCTCCTTTCCACCCCTGATTCCCCGTGTCCATTCAACCAGCTCCTAACTCTCTCTGCCTTCCCATCTCGCCTCTGGACAGAAGCGGCCCATTTAGTCTCATGTATCCGAAGTAACCATTTTTAAATATGAGTTTTGATATTATGTTCTTCTCCTCATGGGTACTTCAAATGTTGTCCAAATATAAGTTAATTGCAAACATAACAGTTCACAAAACCCAAAGGCATTGTTGCGGAAGAAAGAAAAACGCCACTGATAAACACAAGGGGCAAAGAGGAGAACACAAAAAATATTGATTCTGTTGTATTTCTTAGGTTGGACGGGAGTTATTCTGTGCCTATTTAGCATATATAGTCTACATGTTAATTTTATGTATTAAATATTTCATCATGAAAAATGAAAACAATTCTGTCTGTGTGCTATTACACCTGCCTTATACAAGTCGCAAAGGTGCCAGTTTGCTCAGGCACAGACACGCAAATATCAGGAACGTCCTGGCTCCTAAGCAGAGTGAACTCAAAGGCCTAAAGTACTCTTACTAGCTAGTCCTTCATGCCACAGTCAACAACTACCTCCTATTCTTAACAACTGTAATAAAAGTGATAATAGTGAATGCCACCACAAGGGGACATTAAAAATGGAGATTTTAGAGATACTGCAACTGTTTCAAGTTTTCTGTCTGCCTTTGCATGATATGAAATACCAGGGAGGGGACAAGATAAGAGGGTTAAAAGGACACTGGGTAAAAGGGGTCAGAAGGAACATTCTTAGGTATTACCAAAGAGAGGACCATCTCTCGGGCTCCTCCGTATTTCTTCCCAGCCTCTTCAGATGAGTTTTCTGGTCCAATCTTTAAAATGCATTCTTTATTTAAATTATTATTTAACCTTTAAATCTTAAAAACACCTGTGAGTTAGTTGCAAAAGCTTTTCTAGGATGAGCATAAAACCATTTTGTTCCAAAACCACTGTCCTTGTTCCTCCTCTGCGGCATCCATCTCAATCTGTCTTCAGTTTTCGATGTTTAATGGCACGTACCAGCTCACTACTGAGCTCATCAATTACTCACTGAGGGAGCCCAAACTTTATGAAATGTTAGAGCTTCCTTAACACCAAAACATTACTTGTACATAAATGGCACACTATAAATTTGCAATCGATTTAAATGACAATTACTATTGCTACCTTTTCAATGTAGATGTTTATTGTTAAACTAAAATACATATTTCTATTATTTTGTATTTACTACTTGTTTATTTCTGTAAGCAACAACAACATATTTCTATATATGCTGAGTTAATGGCACTATCTAATTTTCAAGCCTTAGAATTATTACATTCCACCATGATTCATTCATTAAAATAATAATGATGATTACTTATTATGTTCCAGGCACGGAGCTAGGCAATGATTTCAAATATTGATAAAACGTAATAGCTGTGCTTGAAAAAAAAATTCTAAATATATGTGATTCATACCATTTTAAGATGCAATCTTTATTTACTACATCTGATAACAATAAATTTAAAATCTAGTCAGTAACAGTGTTCTCAATAATCACAAATTAAAGCCCAATTTATGGAAGTCTAATAAAAGGCTGGATTAATGCTTGTCTTGTTATTTCAGGCAATAAAAACCGCTTAAATTTTCGCTTATCTTCTACATGATTTTTCCTTAGTCTGTTAGGAAACTTAGGGGCTGTCAACCTAGTATGTGTGTGTGGGGGTAAGTGGGATGGAGAATATTGCTTTTTCCTCACTCTCTGCAAAAACTCTCACTTTATTGTTCATTTATTTCATACTGCCTGTTAATTTATGCAATAGATGTACATAACTCCATTACACTGTCTGCCCTTTGCAGGAGGATAAAATACTTTAAACAATTTAGAATTCCCCAAAATTCTTTAGACAAAGTATAAACTCAATGAGTTTTTAGAAATGAAGTGAGAGTTCATAATCATTTAGTAGTCATAACATAGTATATTATTATCATTTAAATACCAATACAATGCTGCTCAGAGACCACACATTTGAAAAATATTAACATAGAGGGTGTAGATTCTATTATTTGGCATTGACATCTATATCAGCAAATTTGCTTGGTGTGGGAAATGTAGCAATAGAGAAAACAAAAGAAAGTATATTCCCAATTACATGGAACAAATTTTCAAATATTTTTCTTGGAAATGAATCAAAATAAAAACATAACCAGTTTTAATAAAATCAGTATGTACAGCAAACAAAACTTTCTAGTTCTTATTAATATCAGTGGTAATTAATCATGCTTGTCAAATGTTAGTTAAACAGGTTACAAAACCTTATGAAGCCTGTAAAAGTTGATAAGAAAAACACAGTTGGTAAAACAGACAAAACCTGAAAACATAAGAATATACAATTTGGATAAACCTAACTAATGTCACTGAATTGTACACCCCTGAAGACAGCTGAAAAGCCAAACGATTTGTTACATATGTATTTACCACAATTAAAAAAAATAAAAAAGAATACATAATTTTGAAAGAAAGGAAATGAAATTTGTAGACACAGATATAGAAATTTTTCTCTCTAAACTGAAAATGATCAGGAAAATTTGTTTTTCTACTTTCAAATTAGCATTGATTTCTCAATTACAATACCCAGGGCTGGTGAGGATACAGTAAAATGGGCAATCTTTTATATACTTGTTGGGACTACTTATTAGATATAAACACTTTGTATCTAATACACGCCTTCATAACCTTTGCCTCAATGATTCTTTCTGTGAGAAACAAAGGAAGCCCTTTTCTAGGAACTCTTCAGGGTGGAGAAGCCTCGGTCCCATCATCCCCCAGTTCTTCCCAGAACACAAAACTCAGTTTAATTGGTATAGAAGATCTAATAGCTCCTCTCCCTCCAGGTATTTACCTTGCTTCCGCTTCTAATTTTTTTTTTTTTTTTTTAACACGAATCAGTTCCATTCCAATGTTGAGATTTCTCCTTCCATCCCAAATTTTACTAAATGTATATAAATAGAGATAGACACACTTGGGGAGTTCCTGGTTGGTGAAAGTGTTTTGACACCCTTGGCTGCTAACTGAAAAATTTGAGGTTCAAATCCACCCAGAGGCACCTCAAAAGAAAGGCCTGGCAATCTAATTCCAAAACATCAGCTACTGAAAAACTCTATGGAGCACAGTTCTACTCTGACACACGTGGGTCACCATGAGTCAGAGTCGACTCCATGGCAACTGGTTCTTTTGATTAGATGTACATGTCTTTCACACATGTATTCTATTAACGTTTTATGATTCATATATCATGTTCCTTCATACGTCTCTTGTAGGCAATACATTTGCAGCCTCCCATCTCTTTTTGTGCCAAACCAATCTTATTATTCAGAGAACCTCCCTCTCCCTGCCCCGAAAAGGGAACAAGGGCCGCTAGGATGTGTGGTTCTCTCTCTCTCTCTCTTTTTTTTTTTTTCTCGAAAAGAATTGGCCTGATTGCTTATAAATCAATGTCAACACTCTCTCTGGCCTTCTCATGTACTTCCTTTGAGGATGCCCTGAGTCCCTACATGAGGTCAGCTGGGAGTGATAGAACATTGGTTATTATTAGATGAGAGTGTGACATATACATAAAATTTGCACAAACATACGGGTTTATTATAAAGCTTCTATCTGGTACTAGTGGTCCCTGGTTGGTACAAATGGTTTGAAATCAGCTACTAGCCTAAAGGTTAGTGGTTCAAATCCACCCAGCTGCATCCTGGAAGAAAGACCTGGCAATCTTCTTCTGTAAAGATTACAGCCAAGAAACCCCCATAGAGCAGTTCTACTCTTCAACACGTGGGGTCGCTATGACTTGCAATTGACCTGATGGCAATGGTTCTTGTTTTATTTTGTTTAATCTGGTGCCAGAAAGTACATTTTATCCAAAAATATAACTTGCTGTGAAATTAGCATATTTTCTGTTTTAAACAGACTTTGGCTTCTACTTTTGAAGGGATAGTAAAAGAATCTTCCCTGCCCTTCATGATTCTAGCTGGGTAGATAGTTTTATAGGAAATGATTATTAAACAAGGTTGGAATGTAGCTAACCTCAGATATTAGATATCAGTGATAGGAATGCTATCAATGCTGGAAAAATGTAGAAAGAGAAGAGACAAGTGGGTGGGAACAATAAGGATACACGGGGTGGGGGAGGTGGCCCTTCAGCTGGGCCTTGACACCTTGAAATAACCTTCAGAGAGGACCACTCCAAGCCAAGCGTATGAAAATGAGTAGATGCCAGACTGAGTCCGGTACAACTAGATGGTGCCTGGCTACCACCACTGACTGCTCTGACCGGGATCACAACAGAGGGTCCCAGACAGAGCTGGAGAAAAATGTAGGACAAAATTCTAACTCACAAAAAAAAGACCAGACTTATTGGCCTGACAGAGACTGGAGAAACCCCGAGAGTATGGCCCCCGAACACCCTTTTAGCTCAGTAATGAAATCACTCCCGAGGTTCACCCTTTAGCCAAAGATTAGACAGGCCCATAAAACAAAATGAGACTAATCGGGCACAACAGCCCAGGGACAAGGACTAGAAGGCAGCAGGGGACAGGAAAGCTGGTAATAGGGAACCCAAGGTCGAAAAGGGAGAGTGTTGACATGTCGTGGGGTTGTTAACCAATGTCATAAAACGATACGTGTACAAACTCTTCAATGAGAAATTATTTGGTCTGTAAACTTTCATCTAAAGTACAATAAAAAAAATTAAAAAAGAAAGAAAATGAGTAGAGAAAACTCATTTTAAGGTCTTCAGTACACAGAAAAATAGTGAAATGGGTTATAACCACACATAGTGACACAAAGCAGAACCGCAGGGGACAGGAAAATCAGCCCTGCATTGGAGCCAGCCTTGCCGGGAGAGGTGAGCCCAGCAACAGGCTTGAAGCCCACGGCCATGATGCTCATTGTCTAAAGCCACTTGCTGGTTTCCAGTTCGTTCTCCCTGTGCCCATCTCCTGCCCATGGCAACTTGTTGTGTGGGAATACCCGGCTTCTCCACTTACACGTCTTTATGATTTCTCTGAACTATAAACTGTTGCCCTGGAGCTGGCTTGTATGTTCCATTTCATTGAGAAGTAAAGGAATCTTAGAATTTTTCTTTCCATGCACCTCCAACGTCTGCAGTTAAAAGAAACTGCCTACAAGATGGTATAGTTGTCATGTATAATTATTAACTGCATATTTGCTTTATTCTCAACACGTTAACTATTGGAATTGTATAAAATATAATAATCCAAAGATTAAATTCTTAAGCAATAATTTATATATGAACATGTCATAACCATGACTGATACCTAATATGTGCCTACGCTAAGAATTCTAAATACAGGCAGTCCCCGGGTTACAAACAAAATCCGTTCCTAACTGTGTCTTTAAGTCAAATTTGTAGGTAAGTCAGAACAAGCGCATAGAGTTCTTATTTAGCCTTCCTTTAGTGCAAGAAAAGACTCGAAGCCTTCTCAATGATTTAAAAGATGCATGTGCAGCAAATGAAGGTGATTGTGATGAAGAATTTGTTTCGAATAGGGGTTGGTTCAATCATTTCACAGTGAAGGCAAATTTACATAACCTTAAAAGGCAAGTACCAGTTGTCCGTAAGTCGGACATTTGTAACCCGAGGAGTGCCTGTATGTTATCTCATTCATTCTTCCAACAACCATTTCAGGTAGATGATATTATTATTATTATGTCATTTTGCAGTGTAAGGTATTTAGAGGAGATAAGTTACTTGCCTAAGTCTCAGAGCTCATAAATGGCGGAGATGGGGTTCCAAAGCCCACACGCGTCAAACGTAATCAAATAATTTTAAGGAATGAATGAGAAGAGTAGCTTCTTGGAGTTCCAAACTTTATGCTGTTGTTTTGCCGTGGAGTAGATTCCAACTCCTAGTGACTCCATAGGACAGAGTAGAACTGCTCTGTAGGGTTTCCTAGATTACAGCCTTGGAAACCCTATGAGGTAGCTCCACTCTATCCTATAAGGTCACTATGAGTTGGAATCGACTCTATAGCAACGGGTTTGGTTTTGGTTTTAATATTTAAGGGAACAGATCCCCAGAACTTTTCTCCCACAGAGATGCTGGTGGGTTTGAACAGCTGACCTTTCTATCAGCAACCCAGTGCTTAACCATTGCACCACCAGGGCTCCTTAAAAACAAACAAACAAACAGAAAAACCAAACCCATTGCCATCGAGCTGAATCTGACTCATAGGGGCCCTATAGGGTAGAGCAGAACTGCCCCTTAGGGTTTCAAAGGAGTGGCTGGTGGATTCAGTCTACCGACCTTTTGGTTAGCAGCAGAACTCTTAACCACTGAACCGCCAGGGTTCCAGGGCACCTTACGGGGCACTAAAACAGCTCTAGCCCTTTCTGCAAAGCATACAGTAGTCCTGAGCCTACAGTGTCGGAAGCCAGAGGGAGCAAGAGGGGAAACACATAGTTTTTAAGCACTGACTTCTTTCTGTGGAGTATTTTTACAACGTGTGTGCAGTTTCGGTTAGCTAAAAGTAGGCAGTAATAACCTCAAATTTCTCTGTTTGCTGGACACAAAAGTATATTTTTTATATCTAAATTATAAGGATTTTAAATATTATAGGATTCAGAAATCACAGAAGAAAATCTAAGACAATAACTCCAACAGATAAGAAAGCATTTGCAGTATTTTTTCTGAACACTGACTCTATTGTATCAGTGCTAGCGAATTACATGTGTGCATTTGCTTTGGTTAACAACTTTATTAACAGAAAATGTTCTTCCCTCACCAAATAAATGTTCACCAAATATTTTAATTTTTTTAGCTTGAAAATGTGGTATTTAGTTGCCCCATGTCGGATTCCAAATGATTAGCCTGCCTAGTTGTCAGTCTGAGACATCTGTATATATCCATTTGTGATATTTTGTAAACAATATATCAGAAATCAGAATCAATGGCAAAAGGCATAATTATAATTTGGGCAGGGCAAACCATATTTGCAATATGAGACTGGAAGGAAAGGTGTTCCATAAGAATTTGTGGTTAGTACACATCCTGAGACCTTTCAATCTATACGAGACCCTAGGAAGGACAAGCAAGTCAGACAAGAAGAAAAGAGGTCTTTACAAGGTGTCCAAGTAATAAATAATTTACAAAGCAATTCAGTAGCCTCAGCAGTAACCACTTACAAGACTGTGGAAGGGAAGGGAGTCTATATTTGTTGAGAAGAGTAGAATCAATACGAGAAGTAAGCTGTCAGTTTATTCTATAGTGTCAATATCTCAGACTGACTGCTTTCACTGGTGCTCCTGTGGAAATGATTTCCCAAAGTATACTACTGAATGACATGCTGCATGGATGAAATGATTTACTTCAATCCCCAAACAGTGTGTTGAAAAGACCAATAGCCCACAAGGAACACTACAGAGCCTAAGGACAAAGCAACCTATAACAACAGTACGATTTTGGAATGGTTTATACTTAAGAAAACACTCACGCCACAGCAAGTTCCATCTGGAACAACAGGTAAACATGAGAAGTGGTCCTGACAGGCTTACAGCGTCTGGCTACCAGGAGGATCATTCCCAGTATTGAGAGATCTGATTAAATTGATTTACTGGTCAACTTTTCCATTTGCAAGTCATCAGATAAAAGGGTGATTTGATCTTGGGACAGCAATGAGCTCTCTGGATTCCCTTTTGGTTTGTACCTATGTGATGAGGATTCTGAAAAAAATTTGGAAGTGTCTTATAAAACTCAAATGTGGTATATTTAGGCATAATGAATACTTATCTCATTACATCCCAAAGTTATAGAATTAAGTTCAATGTAATTGTGGAGCAATGGGCAGAATTCAGCTGAATATAAGTACAGAACGGTGAGCAGTTTCAGACACACGCATAGTTGAAAACTACTGCAAATACAGTCATGAAGACAGGTTAAAAAAAAAAAGATGGCTCTGCAACTCCATCGCTACGTGACTTAGAAGTTTTCAACGAAAAGATGGGGTTCAGTTAGCTCTAGTCCACCCCAGTGCTAAAGAACTCTATTGTTATAAACTTCAGTTCTTTTCCAGTGTTACAGTAGATGGATAATCCGTGACCTATTGTGACCTGTGGGAGCATTCGCCCTTAAGTTGAAAGGCGCCAGGCTGTTGAGATAAAGAATGAAGGTGCAAATAGGAGCATGTTTTCTTTTGAAGCTCAAATTCTGCCATTTAGGGACACTCACATAACATTTAGGAGGGGCAAGGGAAGCGGAAGCGTTATCGCTCCTCCCGCAGCAGCAGGAAAAGAAGCTTGAGTTTCACCAAATCTGAGGTTCTCTAGTGGCTCTAGAGGGTCGCCACGACTCAAACCAACTCGGTGGCACCTAACAACAACTAGTGGCCTCTGGGTATTTTCTTGAATATCTGTCACCTTGATGTTGGAGGCAGTCTGATCATTGCTGGATGCATTCTGAGGTCCCTGGGTGGTGTAAACAGTTTGCAGTCGACTACCAACCTAAAGGTTGGGGGTTCGTACCCACTGAGTAGTACCACAGAAGAAAAGCCTGGCCATCTGCTGCCGTAAAGATTACAGCCAAGAAAACCCTAGGGAGCAGTTCTACTCTGTAACACAAGACTCGATGCCATGGGTTTTTTTGTTTGTTTGCTTTTTGGTTGGTTGGGACCTTTCTGACCCTCTAAAGTTAGGAGGGGAGCAGTGACGGCTCAGTGGTAGAAATCTCGCCTTCCATGCAGGAGACCTGGGTTCCATTCCTGTAAACGCATCTCAAGTACAGTCAACACCCATCTGTCAGAAGAGGCTTGCATGTTGCTATGATGCTGAAAAGTGAGACTCAGACTGACTCAAAAGACAAGCCTGGTGATCTACTTCGTAAAAATCAGCCAGTGAGAACACTATGGATCACAATGGTCTGATTCCGTTGTGCATAGGGTCATCATACACTGGAACCGGGAGGAGACAATTCAGTGGAAGCTAACAACAACGAAGTCAGAGAACCTGCAAGCTCGTAGAAGTCTCCCTGAAGTTCATCTCTCCAGCCCTTCCGATGCCTTTGTCGGTACTTTGTTCCTTAAATTTCTTCCTGTTCAAATTCTAAACTTATTTCTGCCTCTTAATATTTTTAATAGAGAGAAAATACAACACCACACGTATTCCATTTAAAGTTTGAGGAGGCAGAATTAAAAAGGACATCGACAATGCTGGGACAAACTATTAAGAATGGCTGATGCTCACGGGCAATTATATGCGGGAAAGAAAAAAAAAACCTGTCTGTGAGTTGACAGCACAAAATCAGAAAGGAAACTAAAGACCGTGAAAATAAGTTTTAAAGCATTTATATTTGTGAAGTCAGGGCCAAGAAGTCCAATACGGTGGTCGGGAAAGTGCTAAAAATTAAGAATCCACTTACAGCAGGAATTGTCATTCATTCTTTCAATCATTTATTTATTGACAAGCTTGGCCCTATGCCAAGAGTAAACAGCCCCCCTACCTAATCACTCAGGATTCAAGTTTGATGCATGAGATTTAGGGTATAGTGCTCAGTTGGAACAGATCTAGGAGGTGGCTCAGTAACTGTGACAATCACCAGAATCTGTGAGTGAGCAATATGACTTAACTCCAAGCACTATCAAATGCTGTTATCTCAACATACACTTCCACGTTCTAGGATCACTAAGGTGATCTGCGCTTAGAGTTGTTCAGGGCTTTTATTCATATGAACCCACTTTAAGAGCAGGGAAGATCAAGGCAGTAATCACAGGAACAGAAGCAAAAAGAAAAAGGCTGATAGAGACTACATAGAGTTTTTAATTATGTTGCCTTGGTGAGTTGCAGGAACAAAATGAAATTTTGAAAGGTAAGTTAGTCTTAAATACCAAAGTTTATAATAAATAAAGCAGGTATTTTTAAAACTGTATGATATACTTCAACAAATAGTGTTGGCAAAACTGGTTTTCCACAGGCCGAAGAATGAAACAAGATCCATACCTCACACCATATACGAAAACTAATTCAAAATAGATCAAGGGTCTAAATGTTGAATCTAAAATCATAAAGTTCTTGGAATAAAATATAGGAGCATAGCTTTGGGACCTACTTTTTTTTTTCAATGATAGATAATCAAACACAAAAATGAATGCATGAGCAGCAAAAAACAAAATAGATAACGGGACCCCAGAAAATTTAAATACTATGTTCACTGAAAGACTATCAAAGACTAAAGAAACAACCAACAAGCTGGGAAGAAATCTTTGGGCATGATATAACTGATAAGGGTCTAATATCTAAAATATAGAAAACTTCTATAACTCAACAACAAAAATGCAAATAACTCAATCAAAACTGGGCAAAGTTTGTTAATGAGTCTTTCTCCAATCCTGATGCCTCATTCTTCTTCATATAGTCCAGCTTCTCAGATTATTTACTTAGCATACAGATTGAATAGTTATGGTCAAAGGATAGAACCCTGACACATAACTTTCCTGACTTTAAACCATGCAGTATCCCCTTGTTCCTCTTGGTCTATGTACAGCTTCCTCATGAGCACAATTAAGTGTTTTGGAATTCCCATTCTTCGCAATGTTACTCATAATATGTCATGATCCACACAGTCAAATGCCTTTCCGTAGTCAATAAAATGCAGGTAAACATCTTTTAGCCAGGATCCATGTGATATCAGCAAAAATATCCTTTGTTTCACATCCTCTTCTGAATCCGGCTTGAACTTCTGGCAGTTCCCTGTGGATATACTGCTGCAACTACTTTTGAATGATCTTCAGCAAAATTTTAAATGCATGTGATATTAATGACATTGTTTGATAATTTCTGCATCCTGTTGGATCACCTTTCTTGGGAATAAGCATAAATATGGATCGCTTCGAGTCAACTGGCCAGGTAGCAGTCTTTCAAATTTCTTGGCATAGACAATTGAGCACCTGCAGCACTGCAAACATTTGTTGAAACATCTCAGTTGATATTCCATCAATTCCTGGAGGCTCGTTTTTCACCAATGTCTTCAGTACAGCTTGGACTTCTTCCCTCAGTACCATAAGTTCTTCACCATATGCTATCTCCTGAAATGACTGAACGTCGACCAGTTCTTTATGGTACAGTGACTCTGTATTCCTTCCATCTTCTTTTGATGCTTCCTGCATCATTCAGTATTTTGCCCATCGAATCCTTCACTATTGCAACTTGAGGTTTGAATTTTTCTTCAGTTCTTTCAGGTTGAGAAATGCCGAGTGTGTTCTTCCCTTTTGGATTTCTAACTCTAGGTCTTTTCACATGTCATTATAATACTTTACTTTGTTTTCTTGAGCCGCACTTTGAAATCTTCTGTTCAGCTCTTGTACTTCATTATTTCTTGCATTCACTTTAGCTACTCGACTTCCAACAGCTAGTTTTAGAGTCTCTTCTGACATCCATTTTGGTCTTTTCTTTCTTTCCTGTCTTTTTAATGACCTCTTGCTTTCTTCATGTATAATGTCCTTGATGTCATTCCACAACTTGTCTGGTCTTTGGTCATTAATGTTCAATGCATCAAATCTATTCTTGAGATGGTCTGTAAATTCAGATGGGATATACGCAAGGTCATACTTTGGCTCTCATGGACTTGTTCTAATTTTCTTCAGCTTCAACTTGAACTTGCACATGAGCAATTGATGGCCTGCTTCACAGTCAGCCCCTGGCCAATTCAAAATGGCCAATACCAGTCCATTTCAGCTCACTAATGCCTAGGATATTGATGTTTATGTGTTCCATTTTATTTTTGATGACTTCAAATTTTCCAAGATTCATACTTCATACCTTCCACATTCCAATTATTAATGGAGGTTTGAGGCTGTTTCTTCTCATTTTGAGTCGTGCCACATCAGCAAATGAAGGTCCTGAAAGCTTGACTCCAATCACGTCATTAAGATCGACTCTACTTTGAGAAACCATCTCTTCCCCAGTCATATTTTGAGTGCCTTCCAACCTGAGAGGCTCACCTTCTGGCACTATATCAGACAGGGTCCCGCTGCTATTTACAAGGTTTTCACTGGCTAATTTTTTTCAGAAGTAGACTGCCAGGTCCTTCTTCTTAGTCTGTTTTAGTCTGGAAGCTCAGCTGAAACCTGATCACCATGGGTGACCCTGCTGGTATTTGAATACCAGTGGTATAGCTTCCAACGTCACAGCAACATGCAAGCCATCACAGTACGACAAACTGACAGAGGCAAAATTACGCATAAGCAATCACTTCATGGAGTTAGCTCCCTTTGTTTAGGGCTTAGGACCATGATCTAGTAGGACAATCCAGTCAATTGACATAATATAGTTTTTAAAGTTTATGTTCTACTTCCCAGTATGGTGAGTACTGCTTGGGGTCTTAAAAGCTTACATGCAGCCATCTAAGATACAACTATTGGTCTTTTTTCATCTGGAACAAAAGAGAAAGATGGAAACCCAAGAATCAGAGAAGGAACTGGACTACAGGGATAATTGTTCCCATGAACCATTGCCTCCTCCGTCTGGGACCAGAAGAACTAGTTGGTGCCCAGATACTATTACTTAATGTTCTGATCAGGGACATAATAGATGAATCCTGATAAAAGGGGAGAAAAATGTGGAATAGAACTTCAAATTCTTAAAGAATCCAGCCTAACTGGACCTAGTGAGGTTGGAGGAGTCCTTCAGACTATGGCCCTCAGTTGCTCTTCAAATCTTGAATTGAAACCACCCCTGAATTCACCTTTAAACTAAGTAACCTTTCACTCAAAGAGTAAAGATTTGGGTATTGTGTAAAAAAAAAAAAAAAACTCTGTAAGACCAAAGAGTCCAACAGCTATTTTAAAGCATTGATGAGAATGTTGGGGGCAGAGAGTTTAAATGACTGGAACTAGAACAGAAATAACAAGAATGTTGACACAATGAGAAGAATGTAACCAATGTCACTGATCATTGTGTCTAACATATAGAATGGGAGCAGATTTTGCTGTGAATATTTTCATCAAAAATAAATTTAAATATTAAAAAAACAGTATAGGATAAATTTGCTTGCTAGCAGTATCATGCTAGATAATACTGGAAAGAATAAAAGGTATTTAGAGAAAGACATGTATTCAGCCAGATCAAAATGGTAATTAATATTTCTATGGTACAGAGTTAATGTGGCTTCTGTTCTGCAGTTCTTAAGTAGAGAGATAATTATATTTTACATAGAACTTTCTATTTAAAATCTTAAAAATATATTTAAAAGACTGACTTTGGATTAAATTACCAGAAAAACTATTTTCTCTCATATCAATGGTCAATTGTATGCCAAGTCATAAGAAGGTTATCAGCTTTGCAATACGTAGGAATCTGATTTTTCTTTTAAGATCTATTTAATCAATGAAAACTCTTTGGTATTTGGTGTCAAAAGAGTTTGACTTGAGACCTAGTCCCACCAGTTTGGGGTGAATAAATTTTAATAATTTTCTTTCTTTTTATAGAAAGTGATAAATACTTTGTGTAGAAAATTTGGGACATGTAGAATTGCTTGAAAAATTAAAACCATGGCAATTCTACCACTATTTACATTTTTATATATTATCTTTGGTATTAAAGATATATTTATAAATTCATTTTATTAATATATTATTAATGTGAAATTGGTGATATTTCACCATATTTGTTTTACAAGCATGGAGATTAAATGCGGCTTACCAAAATGTAGTGATCTTAATACAGACAGTCAGTGCAACCACTTACAGATTTGGTGGCTAAGAGTCTGGGGAACAGGATTTAGAGGCATCAGGTCAGATTCAAGTGGTCCACTCACTTGCTATATAGCATTGGACACTTTACACTAAGATTTAGTTTTCTCATTTATAAAATGTGATGAAGATGCTACCTACTTCATAAGGTGTTTGTGGTACCTCAGTGAGATTACGTGCAAATTGTTCAGCCCAGTGACTGGCATTCATTCATTCATTTACTCAACAACTGCTTACTGTGTTCATTCTACGTACCAGTCGCTGTGACAGGAATTAAGTGAACAAGGCTAACACAGTTACTGCCCTCATGAAGCTTATAGTCTTTGGGGGGAGACAAGCATGATAAAGATAATCACAAGATAATTCATCATAACTGTAAAAAATACTATGCAGGAAACGTAGAGAGTAGTATGAAAACATACAACTGGGGACGTAACCTAATCTGAAGTGAGCCTGAGGATCAGAAAAGGCTTTTCTGAGCAAGTAACATTTCAGCTGGAACGTGAAGAAGTAGCCAAAGAGGGGAAGGGAAAGAGTTAATTCCAAGCAGAGAGAGCACAATGTGGGAGGCTCTGAGACAGCGAGAAGCATTGGTGTGCTCAGGCTCAGCACACAGAGGTATGTTCACATAATTGCAATCACATGCACTATGTGTATATCCTGTTCTTCTGCAAAACATTAACCTGTGAGCTTTTTTTCCATGTTATTAAAACACATGATCTGTAACAGTGGCTTAACATTCATCATGAAGATAGACAATAAATAATATACTTAATCATTTGGTCATTTAATTTGTTTCTATTTCTGTTTTCAGTAATGCTGAGATAAATATGGTGATTTTCTTGGGATAAATTCCTCATAATGATATAATGGATCAAAGGGAAAACATACTGTCAGTTTTGCCAAATTTCATATCATTGAAAAGGTAAAAATTTACATTCTGGAAAACAGCCATCCATCTGGTTTCCTGAACTTGAATCTTCCTTCACTTTTTTATAATCTATAATATCTGTAATAATAATATTAATAATAATAACAAAATTGTGATAACCCAATGAGCTATTTCATGTGAAAAGGTCATGCATATAGATAATTGTGTTAAAAGGTTAGTTACACATTTAATCAATATTATTAATTTTAAAAAGAATTAGCCAGTGAAAGCCTTATGAATAGCAGCAGAACATTGTCTGATATAGTGCCGGAAGATGAGCCCCCCAGGTTGGAAGGCACTCAAAAGATGACTGGGGAAGAGCTGCCACCTCAAAGTAGAGTCGACCTTAATGACGTGGATGGAGTCAAGCTTTTGGGACCTTCATTTGCTGATGTGGCATGATTCAAAATGAATAAGGAAGACCAAAGAAGAACTGACGCCTTTGAATTGTGTGTTGGTGAAGAATATTGAATACAGCATGGACTGTCTTAAAGAACGAACAAATCTGTCTTGGAAGAAGTACAACCAGAATGCTCCTTAGAAGCAAGGATGGAGAGACTACATCTTACATACTTTGGACATGTTATCAGGAGGGATCAGTCCCTAGAGAAGGACATCATGCTTGGTAAAGGGTCGGCAAAAAACAGGAAGACCCTCAACAAGATGTATTGATACAGTGGCTGCAACAATGAGCTCAAGCATAACACGATTCTGAGCATGGTGCAGGACCCGGCAGTGTTTCGCTCTGTAATACACAGGGTTGCTATAAGTCGGAACTGACTCAACGGCACCTAACAGCAACAACAATTAATTATCATTAATCACAATATATTAACACAGGTATAATAGTTCTAAGCCACTGTAACTAGTAATACTTATTAAGATGTAAACCTGTCTAATGTCATAATAGATATTATTATAATAAATACTTAAGAGAAATATCCTTTATATATTTAATTTTAAAACTATTATTTTCTCTTCAAATACCATTAGCTTGCTTAGTCTTAAAGAGAGTAGAACTATCATTGGACAACCCTGACTTTACATGAATGATATTGAATTTTAATGAAAAACTGCACTAACTGTACACTTTTTAGGGTAAAAAGAATGAGTACCTTGAGTAATCTAGACTGCAAGCCCATTTGGTGAGATGCAGGGGGCAGTGTAACAAAGGCTGAGGAAAGACAAGGCAGGACTCTCCACGTCCCTGTAGGGAGCAGCCCGGCACCATCAGGAACATCCCTGGGCCTGACAGGTGCAT
The DNA here is from genome assembly GCF_000243295.1 of Trichechus manatus latirostris. Lineage (NCBI taxonomy): Eukaryota > Metazoa > Chordata > Mammalia > Sirenia > Trichechidae > Trichechus > Trichechus manatus. The sequence goes on from NW_004443954.1 coordinate 2,141,748, forward strand.
TGTTCTTTTTAACAAGAGGACATCTCTTATCCTTTATGCTTAGACTTCTGTTAAAAAAGCGAAGGTGCTGAGTGGTGCAAACAAACTCACGGTCAACCACTAAAAAATCACATTTTTTGGAAAAAGAAAGTGAATATCTCTTGACTGACTTATTAAAATAAAATTAAAGAAAATTCTATCTGACCTATTTGAAATAAATGAATATGTTTTAAAAATCAATGCTCTTTATTATGTTTGTAAAGAAATATATTTAAGTTTACATTTGTTTTACTAAAGTGTAACATAATAAACTATTAGCTATTTCCTCATAATTTAAAAGCTATCCTCTTATCATATGTAAGTCATTTCAGACTTAATTTTGTGATGCTGTGCATGTTCGGTTCATATGTCATTGAGTTTAGAAATGTCCAGTCATCACTCCTGAAAGTCTCATCACTACTGCATACTCTGTTATTTAGTGATAACTAGGATTAGACTAAAATTTTAACCCACACATGAAAAGTTAATTAGAAATAACTTTAAGCAACAAACAATGATAAAATGATGCCATATATATGTTATAAACACTATTTATCAATGTTAGATACAGAATCAAAATATGAATGCTTCAAAGTTTGTTTGCACCGTTTATAATGAAAAGATGTTCATGAAGGAAAAAAGAGCAGTATTTAGAAGAAAAACTTTTCAGTTTTCTAGTGCGTAGTGACAAACACACTAAGGAGCTCAGGAAAAGCATTTAAACAGAAGAACTGACTCCAAGATCAACACAAGGAGGTCACAGCAAAACCCTCTCAAATTTCCAGATAAGACGTTTGATCTCTTCTAGGCAGCTGGCTGGTATCTGCTTTTTATATTACTGTAGCATTACTGTGGATTGTTCCTTAATCTCACTCTTGTTCTGGAAGGCTTTTTCTATTATACAGGCAGTCTCCAGGCTACAAACTGCAGACTTAAAGGCAATTCGTACTTCAGAACAGACTACCATAATGCCTATTATATTAAAATTTTGATTTAAATACGTACAATGATTCATAATAAGAATGCACGCACTACTTTGTGACGCTCATGAAAACCTTGTAAGGTTTGGAAGTATTTTTTAAGTATTTTATACACATGTTTTTTTGTTAGGTGCCTTCGAATCAGTTCCAACTCCCGTGGACACTATGTACAACAGAAAGAAACACTGCCCGGTCCTGCGTCATCCTCACAATCAATGTCATGCTTGAGCTCATTGTTGCAGCAACTGTGTCAATCCATCTCGGTGACGTCTTCCTCTTTTTTACTGACCCCCTACTTTACCAAGCATAATGCCCTTTTCCAGGGACTGGACCCTCCTGATAACATGTCCAAAGTATGTGAGATGAATTCTCACCATCCTTGCTTCTGAGGAGCATTCTGGCTGCACTTCTTTCAAGACAGATTTGTTCATTCTTCTGGCAGTCCAGGGTATATTCAATATTCTTCACAAACACTATAATTCAAAGGCATCAATTCTTCTTTGGTCTTTCTTATTTATTGTCCAGCTTTCGCACATATGTGAGGCGATTGAAATCACCACAGCTTGGGTCAGGCGCACCTGAGTTCTTAAAGTGTCATCTTTGCTTTTTAACACTTTAAAGAGGTCTTTTACATCAGATGTGCCCAATGCAATGCGTCCTTTGATTTCTTGACTGCTGCTTCCATGGGAGTTGTTTGTTGATCCAAGTAAAGTGAAATCCTTGACAACTTCAATCTTTTCTTCGTTTAGCATTAGTGTGAGGATTTCTGTTTTCTTTATGTTAGGGTGTAATCCACACTGAAGGCTTCGATCTTCATCAGTAAGTGCTTCAAATCCTCTTGACTTTCAACAAGCAAGGTTATGTCATAACGCAGGTTGTTAGTGAGTCTTCCTCCAATCCTGCTGCCGTTTTCTTCTTCGTATAGTTCAGATTTTCGGATTATTTACTCAGCATACATCTTGAATACGTATGGTGAAAGTACACAATCCTGATGCACACCTTTCCTGACTTTAAGCCACGTAGTAACCCCTTGTTCTGTTCAAATGACTCCTCTTGATCTATGTACAGGCCTAGGTACGATTGTCCTCATGAGCACAATTAAGTATTCTGGAATTCCCATTCTTCGCAATGTTGTCCATAATTTGTTATGATACACACAGTCGTGCGTCTCTGCATAGTCAATAAAATACAGGTAAATATATTTCTGGTATTCTCTGCTTTCGGCCAAGGTCCATCTGCTATCAGCAATGATATCCCTCATTCCACATCTTCTGAATCCAGCTTGAACTTCTGGCAGTTCCCTGTCGATGTACTGCTGAAACTGCTCTTGAACGATTTTCACCAAATTTTACTTGCATGTGGTATTAATGATAGTGTTTGATAATTTCCACATCCTGTTGGATCATCTTTCTTTAGAACTGGTACTAATACAAATCTCTTCCAGTCGATGAGCCAGGTAGCTGTCTTCCAAATTTTTTGGCAGAGATGATTGAGCACTTCCAGCGCTGCATCCGTTTGTTGAAATATCTCAACTGGTATTCCTTCAGTTCCCACGCGGCTGTCAGTGTGTTGTACTGTGGTGGCTTGTGTGTCGCTGTGATGCTGGAAGCTATGCCGCTGATATTTCAAATACCAGCAGGTTCACCCATGGTGGACAGATTTCAGCTGAGCATCCAGACTAAGACTGACTAGGAAGAAGGACCTGGCAGTCTACTTCTTTATATGCATAGAAAGGTAAAATATATACTATATACTAAGACAAACATTTGACTCACTGATGCTAAGTAAGAATCATATGTATCTGTTCTGACTTACCTACAAATCGACTTAGAGCAAACTTAGAAACTGATCCCGAGGACTGCCTGTGCTGCAAAGCATCAAGAAGGGCACCCTCTGAGGTTAAGAGCAAAAAAATGTAACTTTGAAGATAATTCACTCACAATCTGATCATCTTGAGGACACTGTCACCCTGCTCCTGAAGCCAACTTAGCCCTAGTTTTTATCACTATCATGATTTTGTTCACACTTATATCAAAAAGCTATCTGAACATTCCCAGTAAAATTCAGCACATTTTTCTCAACGAAGATGCAGGTTAATAGATTATGTCCAATCACACACATTTATCTATTTATTTATTTTGCTTTGGTAGATTATGTTTGTTTAATTTCTGAATGAGTTTCCAAAAGCTAAAAATTTCACATAAAATGCAGTGTACAATTTTTCTTGAAATAGAATTTGGCAATGTTGATCTTAAATTTTCCTGAGGACACAGCCTCCAGGAACCCCGTTATGATTGCCCATATCCAACTCCGTGATGGAATATGTGCTCTGCAGTGCCCTGTTGTTGTCATTAGGTGCTTTTGAGTCAATTGTGACTAACAGCGACCCTACAGGCCAGAGTATAACTGCCCCACAGCATTTCCAAGGAGCGGCTGGTGGACTCGAACTGCCAACATTTTGGTTAGCAGCCGTAGCTCTTAACCACTGCACCACCAGGGCTCCTCAGGGAAAATAAGTAAAATATTATTCAGATATCGCATTTTAACATGAAGAAATATTGGACAGTTTTTTTTACCTCAAACTGAATTTTGATTTATTTCAGATGATACCTTTATTATTCACCCTTGATTTCACTGATGACATTTATTTTTTAATGTAAAACTGAAAATCAGAGAGAAGATCTGTTTCACTTATCAAGGTGCAGTAATGCTGCAGGATTTAGTCTGAGCTTTCAGTGTTGCTCTTTGACAATTTTAACACAGAATGAACATATGGGATCCACTGTGGCACACAAACATACAGTCAAAATTTAAGCCCTGCTTAAAGGTATAAAAACAAAGTTTGCCCAGTTTAAATTTATTTTCTCTGCATATATTTCTTTCCAGTCCAACCTTACTACTGGTTTGTGTTGCCATTAAATTCTTAGTACATTTTTTTCATTATTTAGAATAATACACTAAAAAATACTTTCTATGTCACATAAATAAGTAAAATATTGCCTATTAGACAATTAAGCATGCATTCAATCAGAATTATATTTTTAAAAACTTCAACATGATTTTTCCAAAACAAAACTCATATTTAAACTCCAAAATATCTAAAAATTAGAGACAAAAAGAATAAATCTTTTTCTCCACATTTTTTTCAGCTTATTATAAAATCCTCCTTCAGGCCCACAGCAATTTAGCAATTACAGAACATTTGGCATTATCCAGTTTTTCATAAATAAAATGTTCATTGAACAAGTAAAAAGCTACATACAGCAGTTATTTCTTCACACAAAAAATAAATAAATAAATGAAACCATTCAAAGCAAGTGACGGTATTTTGTTAATGACATAACCTTGGTATCATTTTCTCGGTTGACTTTATCTCTGATTATTTATTGTGTCCTAGATAAGTTTACGGGCTCTAAAAACAGTCTACCCAAGTTCAAATGCTGGCTCTGCCACTTAATAGCTGTGTGACCTTAGGGAAACGTACCTAAATGTTTTGTATCTCAATTTTCCCATATGTAAAATGAGGATAATATCCATACATGAAGAGGAAATGTTAATGCACGGGAACTGCTTAGTGCAGTGATAGGCATTTGTAAAATACTCAATAAATGTGAGTTATTATTATTAGTTTAAAACTATTAACAAATCAAGAATTCATACATGCTCTTTTTTTTAAAGTGGAAGGAAATCCAGAAAACCTATATGGCTTATAAAGCCAACAAGAAAGCAGATTTTTAAAAATCTTAAAGAAATGCTTAAATCGTCGTTCAACGTTGTCATTCCCTACCGCCCCTGCTTCTTTTAGGGGAAGAAAGTGCTAAATTTCTGCCACCTCTTGAAATACTACCTGCAGGTTATTGTAAAAGGATTATATAAAGAGAAGAGAAGACTAAAAGCATCAAAAGACAGCTGAACAGTCCACACAGAGAAGACTACTAAAAAACAATCCCCGCGTAGAGACAGAGCGCTTGCTTCCATACAATCTGCATTTCAAAAATCTCACTATCAGAGACAGACATATATTGCAAGAAGTAAAACGTTTGCTTTGCACCATATGTAGCCCATTTTTTAGGTGCATGAACTGGTTGACCATTCAAAGGCAATTGTTTTTATCCTTTCAGATAAAACAACCATTTGCCTTTACTCATGACAAAGTGAAAAGATAATCTCAAAAGTCAGCATCTCTGAAGCACGCCTAAGAGTTGGCTCTTGCTCAGGGACACTTTAGAGAGTTTCATCTGAGAGAAGGAGAATGCTGTACTGAACAGATACTGAGCGCCAACGCTCTGCCAGGGGCTTTGCAAGACCTTTTAAATTTCTCACTTCATTTAATTCTGACTAGATTTTACAAGTTATATGTTATTATCCCTGATTTTACAGATGAGAAAACTGACTTAGAGGCTGAAGTAACTGCTCAAGGACATGTACTACTGACAAAACCACAATCCTAACTTAAATTTACCTGATACGAAAATGCATTCTCACGTCACCACATCACCCTTTCGGACTTCAGAACCCAAAAAGCCACGTTGTTTAATTTTTAGCATGGGCTCTTCATTTCTGTGTGCCTAGACTCAACATCAGCATAGGTTTAAACCCCTAAGCTTTTGCTTTCTATAAATTTCACTGTTTTCACTGAAAGAAAAATATTAGTTAGAAAATCCACTGCATTAAAAAACCCAAATCCTTTGCCGTGGAGATGATTCCAACTCGTAGCGACCCTATAGGACACAGTAGAAGTAAAAAAGCCCAAACCTGTTGCTATCGAGTCAATTCTGACTCATAGTGACCCTGTAGGACAGAGCAGAACTGCCCATAAGGTTTCCAAGGAGCAGCTGATGATCTGGACTGCTGACCTTATGGTTAGCAGCTAAGCTCTTAACCACTGCGCCACCAGGGCTCTAATGCATACTACCTGGATTTTAGAGTCCATTTGACAATAGGTTTTAGGACTTAACAATACCTGTGGGAGTATTTCAAAGCTTTCATAGCCATGAGTTCCCTTAAAAGGTTTTCAATTTTTATTCCTAGAAACATTTGAATTTCAATACATATTTATGTAAGCTCACGAATCGAGAAATTTTTATAGTGGTGCAAATGGTAATATAAAGAAATGCAGGGGCTAGTAGAACAATGAATCCTAGTCTTTTGGTTTCGTGTAACTTGGATACAGATGATTTTGAATAACTACATACTCAGAAAATACGGGTTTCTGTCTTGAATGTCGGTTGCCCCTGTGTTCCCTCTCAAATTTGGTCATCCAGAAATTAACTGTTCTTGAACTTCTGTACATATAAAGAGACTTCAAGGATTTGATCCTAAACACACAGGGTCCAATGGACAATAGTACTGATAAGATCTAATATTTCCCATTATCCATAGTGTGATTTTAATAAATCTTTTAGTATTTAAAGTCAAGAAACTAACCTATGAATCTTTTTGATATTTAATAGTAGGTTCTAACCACAGGGAACATACTCCTTTTAAATTTCAGGATAATTAAGGGACTTGAAGCAAAACCAGCCAAGTCTTCTCTTTTCACCCCCACAAACTTCTACTAATGTTGTTGTCAGTAAAACTGACAAGACGTTGATAAAACCAGGAGATTGAGCGGATGAATTAACGCGAAGCTAAATGTTAATGACTTCGTTTTACTTTGAAAATGGACGTGTAAGCCAAAGTATCCTCCACCTATTAATCTATTAATCTACTGATGAATGTTAGAAATATTGATACTTTGAGGGGTGGGGGCACCTACTCCTCACTGTGAAAATGGAGTTCCTCTGTCTGTAACCTGGCCTTGCCCACCTGTATATTTACCTGGCCCTAGATGAGGTGATGGAATTTACCTGGTTGAGACTAAATTACAATGCATAGTCCAACCCAACCCCTCTTTCTTTGGGGAGCAACTACCGGCAAGGTTCCCTAGGAGGTTCAACAAAAAGGACTTTCTACCATCTTTACTCTGGATAAAATGAGTCATGGATAAACTATAAACCAAACACCAAACCCATTGCCATCGAGTCAATTCCGACTCATAGTGGCCCTATAGAACAGAGTAGAACTGCTTCATAGGGTTTCCAGGGGGCAGCTGGTGGATTTGAACTGCTGACCTTTTGGTTAGCAGCCAAACTCTTAACTACTGTGCCACCAGGACTCAAAACCAAAAACAATTTTTTTTTTAAATTACACTTGAATTACTTTGTCTACTCACAAGTGCTAAACAAACCAGGTTAATTTTGCCAATAAGGTCAGCTTACTAATTCTAAAAAGAAACATAAGCCTAATATGTAATAGTCTGTAGTAAGGCATATACTCACACTAAGAAATTGAACAATTTACATTAGAAATTGAAAGTAAATTAGAAAGTCACATAAAAATCGCCAGTTATATATACTTATCTTTTAGTTCTTTTTAATAAAAATTATACTTGTATAATTAATTGTGAATGAAAAATAAGGTTGGGAACTGAGCTTTGTTTTTCTTGGAACTTTAAAAAAGAATAAATAAAAAAAATCTCTTTTAAGCTGTATGTGTTCAGTGCTTATCAATATAACTGATCCATGAGCCATTAGTGGGTCATAAAACAAGAAAGCTCAATAAAATAATCATAAACTCACATGTTTATTTAGTTGTGAGACTTAAATGATGGACCTTTGTACCTAACCATGCCTAGAGACAGTTTCATCACACACACACACACACACACACAAACACACACACTCATACACACGAACACACTGTGCTTATGCTCTCTTTTATCAATTATATAGACTCTTATACACAAGTGTTCATGAGTCAACATTTATAGTGCCATCATAGATTTCCTTTAATAAACAACAAAGGGCATTATTTGCTTTCCTTTTAAAAATAATCTAAAAACCAAACCACTTGCTGACCAGTGGATTCCAACCCATGGCGACCCCATGTGTATCAGAGCAGAAGAACTGTGCTCCATGGGGTTTTCAGTGGCTGATTTTTCAGAAGCAGATAGCCAGGACTTTCTTCCAAGGTACCTCTATGTGGACCTGAACCTTCAAACTTTCAATTAACAGCCAAGCACATTTACCATTTGTACCACCCAGGAATTCAAAAAATAACTCAAACAATGGCTTTTTATTTAAATTATAATTCTTTATAATTCTTGACCTCTGAATGTCCTCTGAATATCAAGTAAACTCAAGTCAAAAAGGAAAGTTCAACCTCTATGGGCATCTTTCACGTGTTTACAATTAGATTCCTAGCTTTCTGAACCTGTTCCATCACTATCAAATCATTTTAAGCACTTTTTAAGGTCATGAAATCCAAGATTGTCATACAATACTGTCTTCTTTCTAACTACACATATTATGGAGAATGTTAAAAGTCATAATTTCTCAAAATACAGTAGTGTATTACACAAAATTTAAGTGAATAAAGAATGTGCTTCTTACGTAGCAAAATAAACATTTTTTACATACTTAAAATGTATCTTGTTACTAACACAAAATTAGCTGGCTAGTGCCACATTGTTGATTAAAATCTATTGTCCCTAAGTCAATCTTCAACTCATAAAAAGACATGTTTATTAACTCTGCCTTTCTTTAAATTCAATTATCTACAATCAGCATCCGGCTCATCTCTGGCCTTAAACTCCAGATTTTAGGAAAAGGAAAGTCTCTTCCTTCCAAGGTAATCTCTTTAAATAGGATTTTGATGACTTCTTTAGATTCATTTCTAGTCTGTATCTAGATGTCTTCTCTACTAACTCTCCCTATTTGACCAAAGATTCTCATCTCCTCTCTATCTTAACAAAAACCTACTACCTCTATCATCCTACATTTCTACTTAATTTTTTTTTCTTATACACTGTTCCAAAAAGGTGTTTGCGCTCCATTCTATCATCACCCACTCACTTTTTTAAACTTCCTTCTTTCCTAATCATGCCCAAGGAACTAGTTTTCTCTAGGGTTGCCACCAGCCCAGGCTACCTCTTCCTTCGCCTGTTCTGCCTCTTTTGCATAGTCTCCTATGTGGTCTCCTAACTCCAACTCAATTGATCCACTCTTCATAGATTAATTTTTTCTAATCCTTCTAAAGTGTATTTGTTTAAATCCCTTTAGTGTGGAGGGTGGAGACAGTGGGAGGGGAGAGGCTTCTCGATGATTCTTCAATAGCTAAAGAACCAACATGTTCCTCTTCCCTGGAGAGACCTCCACTTGATCTCACTCTTCACCTCTGATTTAGCACAGCTGTTCAACTCACTATCCCTCCACAAAGCGCACATATTCCTGCCTCTGTGACTTAAACGTTAGTATTTCCTTTGTCTAAAACAGTATTTTTCAAAATATTTGGCCATAGCCTACAGTGAGATATACATTTTAAATGGTGAGCATGCATAAAAATAAGCATGTTTATACATCTGTGTTTTGTTTATAGGAGCCCTGGTGGCACAGTGGGTAAAATGCTTGGCTGCTAACCAAAAGGTTGGTGGTTCAAACCCACCAGCCACTCTGCAGAAGAAAGATGTGGCAGTCTGCTTCCGTAAAGATTTACAGCCTTGGAAACTCTATGGAGCAGTTTTACTCTGTCCTTTAGGGTCGCTATGAGTGGAACCAACTCGAAGGCAATGGGTTTGGTTTTAGTTTATTTTGTTTATATGTGTACTGCATATAATCTAAATAATTTTAATGACACGCTGATATACTCCGTAACTTTTTATATGTGAGTCATGACCCAATAAATTTATTCCATCACCCAATAATAAATAGCAATCTACAGTCTGAAAAACTCTAATTTGGAATCTCCCTTTCCATTAAACTCTAATTATCTAAATTCTCACTCTTTTTCTAAGTCTTGTTCAAATAGATACTTCATGAAGCCATCCATGTATTCCTTTAACTCAAAAACAGAAGTTAAGTCCATATTGAAAGTCAGGTGCTTCTTTATGCCCTAGGAATAAAATAGCAAACAAGCCCCCTGCCCTCATAGAGTTCAAAGTGTCCCGTTCAAAAAAAAAAAGCAACGATCACCTCTGCCTCCCTCTTCTTGAAGCATTTACGTATCCCACCAATTTCATAGCTAAATCACACTGCTTTACATTTTTTTCATCTAGTATATTTAAACAGTCCAATCTCTACAAACAGGCTGTAATATCCTTCAAGAGAGTAATTATAATTATAAATATTTGCACTCTGTACATACACTTAATAAATAAAAAGGTAAATGCAAAAACAAAAAAAACCTGAGTTCTAGTCTTAGCTCACCACTTACCAGTTCCGCAAGCTTGTGAATGTCACACAACTTCAACTCAAATTCAGCGTCTTCATCTGTAAAATGAAAGGATGGGGCTACATCAGTTGATTTCATATAACACTGCACAAAGTTCTCGGGATTCCATGGGGGTTCCTAAGTACAATAGGAAGGGGACTTCTCTCAGAATAGAGAGGTTCTTGAATCCTTAGGTCTTGCTTCAGCTGGAGCTTATAATTCTTTTGGGGGAAAAAAAAGAAGAGTTTCAATGCTAATTATTAAATCCCACGTTTCTGCAATCATGTTTCCCATCTTCTACACCATAGGTGAGAAGAGGCAAAATAAAACAGAAGCAAAGAGTTAGGAAAAAGAGATGGTAGGAGGGAGGAAAAGGAGAGAAGATACTTTTAGAAGAGTAGACGAGTATGTGTCAAGTGGACTGTGCTGGGACCAGTGTATGCTTTCTTATTTTCCTGTTCAACATCTTCACAAGATAGGTGTTATCATGCCCATTTTACCCGTTAGGAAAATGAAGCTCAGAAAAGTTAGACAGCTTGCTCAAATACCATACTTAAGAAGCAGTGAAGCCAAAGTCTGTTCTCTTTCCATTATCTCAAGCTACTAACACTGGCATTACACTTGCTTTTGTTTTCATTTTTCCCATATTTCACCTGACTTCTTCGTCACAACTTTGGGGAATGAACTCTGGCGTTATTCTTATTTTGTCAACTAAGGAACCAAGGTTCAAAGACATAAAAGTGACCTGACCCACCAAAGAAACTCTATGAGGCAAGGATGGAAATAATTACCTGAATTCATATTCTGCATTGTTTCCACTACACCAAACTGCCTCTTTTAAAAGAAAGAAAAAGAAGTAGGGGAACAATGAGAAAGTATGGGAGAGGTGGAAAATTACAATAATTCCACTCTACTTCAGAGGGCTGTTGAGCCAAATGAGATAATTTCATGGAAAGCACCTTGAAAAATCTGAAACACTACACCAATATAAGCCTTTATTATCAATTATTCAACCAGTATGCACTGAAGGTAGTATTTTATATTTTTGCAAAATTCCATGTGGCGATTGCAAATAAAAAGAGCTGTATTAATGAATTAACTGCTTACCCATACTATAGAAACTCACACACAAAAAAGGGCAGCAGGACACTCTTGAGATCATGATACAAGAGTTGGTTACACGTCTGCTTTGTGTTCATGATATGCAGTACCTACTGGCAGTAGAATAATTCAAATTTTCAATTTTTCTTGGATTTCATCACAACCTGAATCAAAGCATGAAAGTCAGTATTTTAATATCCTTGCACCATATGAAAAATAATCGTATGCTCCAGTATCTGAACTCTTGGAGCATTTTTTATTTTGATTGTCTTCCCATTACAGTGAGAGATTGTCAGGGCTTTATCAGGAAGATCACCCAAACAAACTAGAACATTATTAAGGTACCAGCAGTGCAGTACCTCACTGAATGTATGAGTGATTAAAAGCCATACAGTTGTGATAAGGGCCATAAGGAAATCAGACAAAGGAGTTACAAGCCTTTAAAATAAGGGGAAAAAAATCTAGAATGTTTTAACCCCTTGTATCTCTTACAGTAAGGAGCCCTGGTGGCACAGTGGTTAAGCATTCAGCTGTAAACCCAAAGCTCAGCAGTTCAAACCCACCAGCAGGTCCAAGGGACAAAGATGTGGCAGTCTGCTTCCCTAAAAGATTACAGCCTTGGAAACCCTATGGGGCAGTTCTACTCTGTCTTAGAGGGTCACTACGAGTCAGAATCAACGGCAATGGTTTTGGTTTTTTGGGGGGTACCTCTTACAGTGCTAAAGTTACAGTATTATTTGATCAATATTTAAAGCCTTATGTTACTGGATTCCTTATGGCAAATAATTTTCAAATATCAACACAGTGGAATATAAGATTAACACAGAATTATAGCATAACTTTTGCCTTGACAGAGTGCCAAGATTTGATAAATTACATTAAATACAATGCAGTGCCCTGACATTAGTAAAATAGTGCCACTTTTGTAATTTCTCATTGATTACAGTTACATTTACTTGGTTCACTATTTTTGCGTTAGAAGTATATTCCTTTTTCATTTAGTATTCACAAAACTATCAGTTAAGTGCTTTCTATCTGCCAGGCATTGCACTGAGCGCTGGAAATGGAGTGCAAACTGAGAAAAGATATTCCTTGGAGGCATGTACAATCTAGGATGGGAGAGAAACAGCCAAACTCGCTTTTATAATAGAATACAACTGAAAAAAATGCCTATGATATATTGCTAAATGCAAGGAACCCATCTTTGAAATGAAAACAAATACACAGTACCCAGATGTTAACTGAGGTGTCTTAAGCAAAAGAAGACAGTGGTTATTGTAGACTTGATTTTCTTTACATTTCATAAGGATCTTTCATTGCTTTCATATTCAAAAGTAAAGAATCCAATAAATAAATTCTTTCATGGGCATTTGGGTAGAATGCTGTGCAAACGCAGGAGAGAAGTACTGCCTTTACGTGAGAGTCAAAAAAGGCCTGAGCACAAAGAGGGCAACTGAACTGGTCCTTCAGATGACTAGGAGTGGAGTGGAGAAGATGATGGGTGATATTCAAGCTAGTGGAGGATCATCCAAAAGAGAGAAAAGTTTTGAAGTGAGTATTTCAGGTAGTTTGTTTTTGTGGGGGAGGACGTGTGGAACTTGGAATTTCCCTAGCAGAGAGACACTGGGGCCAAACTATAAAGAGTTTTAGATGTCATCCTAAGACATTTGGATTTTGTCTTCAAGTCAACAGGGAGCTAGAACTCTAACCTAAGCATGGGACACTCTCAGATTTCTTTTTCATAACATAACTGTGGCTCCAGAGGGGTGTGAGTTAAAACTGTTGGTTGATGATGAAATCTCCCAAAGGAATAATAATTGAGTGAGAGGATCTGAAATGAACGTTGAGTTGGAACTGACAGGATCTGTTGACCAATTGGGTATATGGGTGACAAAGAATGGAAAACTTAAGGATAATTCTGACTTTTCTAGTTGAAAATTGATGACAGGAAATTACGGGGCAGCAGGATAAGGGTAAATGAAGAGTTAATGAAATGACATGCGCACTGAAAATGAGGTGCCCGTAGAATACTCACTGGGCATTTTGAAACACGGTCTGACACTCAGGAGAGAGACTGAGGCCCTTTCCCCTCTGATTTTCACAGCTACCACAGTAAAATAATCAATTTTATAACACCAGTATGAAATGAGTAACCTTTTTTTAATCTTGTAAGTAGAACCCTTTTAAAAAATCTTCGAGGAAGTTTCTGATAATGGTAAAGCAAACAAACAAAACCTCACGTACACTAATAATACTCGGACACTTTCCTTCTGGGGAAGACTGGATTGTTGTTTCCAATTATTCACTTCCTTGTACTAGGATTATACATCCACACCCTGTGATATGTAATTTTACAGTGCCTCCCACTGTGGGTGGAGTATACCTCCCATCCTACTAATGCTGGGCTTGGCCATGAAACTGCTTAATGATGTAAGTAGAAAATTTAACCGTTTGAATGGTTTGGTTTGCTCTCTTGTGCACCTGTGATCTGCCACAAAAAGAATATGCCCATATAACCACTGCTTCTTCAGCCTGAACCTCAGGCCTGAAACCCAATCAGAAATCTATCCCTGACCCACATCAGCCAAACTGCGGCCTTATAATGCACAATGGTTAAGCCCTTGGCTGCTAACTGAAAGGTTGGTGGTTTGAACCCACCCAGTGGCTCCGTGAGAGAGAGACTTGGTGATCTACTCCTGTAAAGATTACAGCCTAGAAAACCCTATGGGACAGTTCTACTCTGTCACATGGGGTTGCTATGAGTCAAAATCGATTTGACAGCACTTAACAACAAGGGTAAAAATAAAAGATCAGTAGCTACTGAAATTTTGATGTTTTTTGTTATGCAGCATAATTGTAGCATTAGCTGACTAACGAAGCTTTTATTCTTTCTCTCAGAGTAAGGAAAACACAGGGCTTTTTTCTTAAGGCTGTGGTTTTCTATAAAATCATAATCCCCTTGTTTTAACTTACTTTCTAGATTATAGAGAGGTGATAACAAGGTTTAACATTTTAGGAAGGAATTATTAATGAGTAATAGTGCATAGGGAAAGGAGAACTCTTGATTGTTCAAATAGTTTCAATATTAACAAAAAAACACACTGCTGTCAAGTTGATTCCAACCTATTGCGACCCTATAGGACAGAGTAGAACTGCCCCACAAAGTTTCCAAGGCTGTAAATCTTTACGGAAACAGACCACCACATCTTTCTCTTGCAACTCGTGAGTTCAAACCGCCGACCCTTCTGTTAGCAGCCAACCACTTTAACCACTGCACCACCAGGGCTCCCTTTCAATATTAACCCATCACCGTCGAGTCAATTACTACTCATAGCAACCCTATAGAACAGGGTAGAGCTGCCCCATAGGGTTTGCAAGGAGTGACTGATGGATTCAAACCGCCGACCTTTTGGTTAGCAGCTGAGCTCTTAACCACTGTGCCACCAGGGCTCCTTTCAATATTAGAACACTCTAAATATATTTTATATAGATTTTCAATTCATCAAATGATATTAGCTGGGAGATGCTGGTTGAGCAGGGTTCTCAAGAAATTCCCGTCACTGCTGCAGAACTTTAGGTGTTGGAGAAGAGGCAAAGACCAAAAGCGGAGCCCTCCCTGAGAAACATCAACATTTAAGGACTGTTAGAAAGAAGCCCATGAAAAAGGCTGAAAAGAAATGGCTGAAGAGGTAGTTACACAACTAGGAAAACTACGTTGTAGAATTAAATGGAGTAAAGATATTGGAGTAATGGATGGAACATGAAAATGTTTTTTTATTTTAACTATCGTTTTCCTCTTAGCAGTCTATCCCAAAGAAAATGATTATCCATTATAGAGAGGCTTTACGCAGACACATGTACAGGACAACATGTATAATATGATAAAAACAAGAAAAGGAATTGACTTATAGCACTGGTTCTTAAATTTAATGTGATACAAATCGTCTAGAACATATGTTACTCATGTAGATGTCATAAGCCCATCCCAGTAATTCAAGTGAATGTAGAAGGCACGTGTTATTGGCGTAAAAATATGGTATTGGTGTAAAAATATGGTATTGGTAGTTTCATAAAATGCAGTGTCAGAAAAATGTTGGAGGAGAAAGAGTCAGGTGTCATTGTGTGACAGAAATGAGAAAAGAAGAGAGAAGGTATTAACAAAATACTCTAGGAAAGAGGATATTTTGGTATCAATGTAAAGGACAGAAGTCTAGCATTGTGAAGCTAGACAATGTGGTATTTAAAGTCTGAGAAATGTATTTGGGTATCGGAATATAATGAGCTTCCATTTAAGATTGCTTTAAACTTTCTAAACAACAGAGATATTAAAAACTGATAATAAAGTTAAAAAAAGAAGCTAACAAATAAATACTTGCCATTTATTAATTTTTATACATACCCACTTTGTACGTATAATTTCATCAGATACACACACACCATGACTAGGAAGCAACAAGTCCATGATGTGACCCTAGACTGCTTCCTTTGTTTTCAATAGAACAGGAATTCCAGAAAGAACTGTTGTCGTTAGCTCCCGTCAAGTTCGCCCTGACTCATGGTGACCCCATGTACAACGGGATCGGACTGCTGTGATCCATAGGGTTTTATTGACTGGTTTTTGGAACTACATTGCCAGGTCTTTCTTTCTAGTCTGTCTTAGTCTGGAAACTCCACTAAAACCTGTTCAGCATGACTGTAACACACAAACCTCCACTGACAAATGAGTGGTGGTTGGCAAGGAATCGAACCCTGGTCCTCTGCATGGAAAGCAAGAATTGAACCACCAAACCACCAGTGCCCTCCAGAAAGGGTTAGGAGCCAAATAAATGAATGACGGATCAAGTCATTAGGATAGAAAATGATGGAAGATAAGTTGCGAGTGACTTGAGAAGATCTGCACTATCTTTGTTATAGAAGGCTCAAGGATAAGGCGACAAGGTGCTGAGAAGTAGGTAACAGAAAGATAGCTGGGGGAAATTTACTTGAATTTCTGCAAATAACTCTGGAAAATATTGGTATTACTCAGTGTCTCTCAACATTCTATTTCAATTGTGCACCTGTGACTTCAGTGTGAAAATTAATAGTAATGTTTTTTTAAATAAAAGCATCCCAAATCTCTTAAAATGTACAGAGGCAGTAAAAGATATCCCACATACATTTATCTTTTTAAAAGTCACAATGTTTAAAAGAGTATATTATGAATATAATAATTTTGAATATTTATAAAATGGGTAAATTCCTAGAAAAAGCAAAATTTACCAAAATTAATACAGGATGAAATAGAAAATCCAAGAGCTCTATTATCTATTAAAATAATGTACCCAATTATTTAGAACCTTCTCACAAAGAAGATTCTAGTTCCATGACTTCACCCACAGATTCTTCCAGACACTTTAAAATAAAATAATACCAAATATACAAACCCTTTCAAAGAACAGGAAGAAAAAAAAAAAAAAAGGATAATTTAGGAGGTGAGCATAATCTTGAAAAGAAAACTTGACAGGGTATTATGAGAAAGAAAAATTACAGATTAATTTATTTCATGAGCATAGATGCAAGATCCATTCAATAACTTAGTATCCTCATTGTCTAATATCCATTCTGTGAGCTCCTAGGAGTCATGGGGAAAATTTGGCTCTTTTGAATCCTAAAGCCTACATGAGTCTATCTGTGGGCTCTCATGATATCCCATTGTCGTCTTGTAGCCATCCCGGGAAGTCAGCCAAATACCTGAGTTCCCATTAGAACAGATGAAGCTATTATCCCCTATATTCACAGGTGTCTTAGGAAATTCAGGGAGACTATTTTGCCTGTGTTCTACCCTAATGTAGCCAGGTATTAGGAAACAAGATTTATTACCATTACTGCTCCACAACGCCTCATTCTTTTTCCTCTCCCACCATGTTCTCCTGTTCCTGCTGTTTGCACACCGTTAACAAGTTCTCTGTCCACACTTGGATGATGCCTTTTTAACCTAGCAGTCATGAATCTGGAATATTTGTTTTCTAGTGTTTCCCTGAAAACCCCCTCTGGGAAAATTGTAACCTCATATTCCATGGTCTAGGTAGGAACAGTCAGAGGGCAGTCATGGGTGGAAGACTAATCAATCGCTAGTATTGCAAATTACTAATATACAACCTGAGGAATTCATGAAAATTAATACAACAACAAATAGACAAAATGACATGGAATTTAAGAAACTGAGGATCTCATTTAAGAAATAAAATGAAGGAATTTCCAGGATGACAGCTGTACAGCAGGACTAGAGAGGCAACCAGTTCTGAATGAAGCAGGAAAAAGATGTGTAGCTCCATGAGGGAAGTTTCCAGGGGTGTGTGTGTGTGTGTGTGTGTGTGTGTGTGTGTGTGTGTGTGTAAATATGAGAGCAACATAAGAGTTTGGGGGAAAAAATGAAAAGGAGGTAAAGGCAAATTTAGTGCCGGAAACAAAAAGAAAATTTGAAATTTCAGGATGAAAAGAAACCTGTGTGAAATATAGTCAAGGCTTGATATAAAGAAAATGTAAATTTGGAATGATTTCAAGCAATTCACTGAATTTAAAAAATTATATATATTTAAATGTGGTGGACTTTTTCCCACGCAAGGCCTAGGTTTCCTGAGAGTGGACCTACATCAAAGAATCAGCACACTAAGTGACTCAGCTTGGACCAATATATGAGGGCTGCCAACACTGTTTATACGCTCCCAACTTGTATGACCAACCCATAAGCGAAAAGGCAAGAGTTGGTGGTGGTGAGAAGAACGGAAATCTCAACCAGCTGGACAACGTATAAGTTTGACTGACCAAGAGGAAGCCTCAGGAGGGAGGAAACAAGTAGCGGCATTAATATCTCGTCTTAAAAAGTGAAGAGTATGAACACTGTAGAAAATAAGCATTTAATTGGAATGGTATTATTTTAAGTTCTAAACATAACCAATAAAAGAACAAAACTAAAAAATACATACATCAAATATTAAAAGGAAGGGCAGGGAAAGACGGGGTAGTTAACTAGGACAGATCCTCAACTTTCATGTCAGGGGTCAACGGTGTTGATGCAAATGTGATAAGCAGATGGTCTAGAATCACTGAGCAACTCCCCAAAGAAAAATAAGTAAAAACCTACAGTGAGGGGTTGCTTCTGAGGACGGAACAAGAGCGAGGGGATGATGAGGCAGAGATGCTACGATGTATCATACCTTTCTTATAATATGAGATTGTGATTTATTTAGGGGAAAAAATTATTTTTAAAAGATGGACACAGGATTTCATTTTCCATAAAACTACTGGTTGTACAATTATAATCACATCTGACATAGGGAAAACTTCATCTTGAAAAACGTTGTACCTAAAATGGAATGAAAAAAGATCATCATCAGGCGAGTGAATTAATTCAAACGCCACAATTTAAGAGACATTATAGGTCTGGGGGATGGGAATATTGAGAAGCAGAACAGTATTTGTTAAATAAAAGTAAGATCTACAAAATATTTAACATATTTAGAAAACACTTTGTGCAAGTTTAATCATTATCAGACTTTGCTTTTGACGTCTGAGCGCAGCATGGAATATTTTGCCTGACTTCTAACAATGAGGGAGAAGGAACAAGCATCTGTGGAACATCTACCAGCTAAGTATTTAAACAGGTTTTCATTTGTTCTGAGGAATAAAATCTGGAATAATTTACCACCATTTCACCTCTAAAGAAATGGCGTTAAGAAGATTTATCTGAGGTTATAGTTAGTAAACAATGGAGCAAGGGTTTTTCTGGATCCAAAGCTACTTCTATTATATTACTATAATCACTTTAGTGATCATTAATCTTAGTGTTATATTTTTTTGTCTACTAAATTATTATATTTAAATATTAATTTTAAAATATACACACAACTGCACTGTATTTATTTTACCCAGGTCTTCCTTAGTTTCTGTGGTAGGCGAAATAACGCTCCCTACAGTCTAATCCCAGGAACTTGTGACTATGTTACCTTGCTTGCCAAGAAACATGGCGAGAGCACCATGGGTTATCCAGGTGGACCTAATATAATCACAAAGGTGGTTACAACATGGAAGAGGGAGGCAGAAGAGTCAGAGAAAGAGATTCAGTGGCAGAAACAGGGATTGGAGTGACACAATTGATGGCTTTGAAGACAAAAGAAGGACCCTTGAGACAAAGAATGCAGGTAGCCTCTAGAAGCTGGAAAAGGCAGAGAAACGGATTCTCCCTTTCCTTCTACAGCTTCCAGAAGGAATCAGTCCTGCCAACATCTTGATTTTAGCCCACTGAGGCCAATTTCAGACTTCTGACCTCCAGAACTGTTATATAATAAATTTGTGTTGTTTTAAACCAATAAAAGCGTGATAATTTGTTGCAGCAGCAATAAGAAACTAATACAGCATCTGCTTCAGAATCAGAAAAGACCTAGGCCTTAGTCTTGTCTCTGCTGTGTGATCTTGGACAAGATTTCCAACAGTTATGAATCACTGTTCCTTTATCTGCAAACTTGAAAGAATAAAATCTATTCAAATGATTGTGATGATAATTAAGGCACATTAAGAGCTCATTAAAGGGTAGTTATCATTAACTACTAATTACAGAAGAAAAATAAAATAAAAATTGTAAGAAAAAAACGCTTAACATGGAATTTTGTTTCTAAACCCCCTAGAGTTACCTAGTCACATATTCTTTATAACATATTGGCTACAAGTTGAAATATGAAGGGGGAAAACTGCTCCAATATTGAAACCACTTCATGCTTTCAACTCATTCACGCCACTCCTTTAATATCTAGCCTCTTTGGGGAAGAAGCAATATCCTTGACTGGCTATAAATTTATGAGTGTAGTTGCTTTTATGGCTGTGAATGTAATAGAACCTAAGTAAATACTAATAAGTTCTCCATTCTTCTGAGAAGTTTCCACCCACATAATATTGTCCTATCATTGGAAATCCCCACAGTTTTGATAAGACTGAAGTCAAGAACTCTTGCACATATAACACTTGTCAATTAGAATCAGAACAGCATTCATCATTTTAGCTGGAAAGGCTATGGGTTTTTTAAAACCCATTTGAAGTCTATATAATGAAATTGTAAGCTTATTGTCTTTTGAGCATGTTCAGTTGCTTTGGGAGGTTAATGCTGGCTTTCAAGTTTACTTCTTTAAAGCATTCTTTACCAAGTTTTGCATTAATAGACTAAGTAGTAAACTGAATGAAAGGAAAACAACATTTTCTGCCATCACAGTCTCCCCACATACATAGACTGTGTTTAAAACCCATGTCCATCTTTTCAATGTAAGGATAGGTGCTGTCTTTATTAACTAGGTCCTCAGGGAACTATATTAATTCTTCAAACTACTTAGTTACCAGTCATCTTCAGGAACTCTCTGCATACACTATGTATTTAAAGAGATTGTTTTCCCTCAGATGCTATGTATTGATTTAAGCTTTCGATGGACAAGAACATGCCCAGCACAACTAGTATCCATGAGGCTTCACAAGTAGGCAAATTCTCACGGAAAACCATGATCATCATAAAAAATGTAAAACATAACTAAGAAAATATGATTATTTACTATGGAGCTTCCTCTATTCCATGGTGTATGATTTTTCACGGGTATGTGATCACTTCAAGACACAACTGTTGTTACTTGAAAAGTAACTTTTTAGGGAATCATTGCTGAGACTGACCAAAAGAAAATCTTGTAGATGTGACATAGTTATTTTGCTTTGGCTCTGAGTACATTTTTCCTTTGGGAGTTTCTGGAATGTGGGGTTGAATCTCAGACATGACCGAAGAGAAAAGGCCCTACATCTTACATGAAGCAAATAAGTGCTCATTAAAGTCTCATTGAGTTTTATGCAACATACGTACACACACATACCAGTTGACAGCTGAGAAATGGGAAGCTTTTCTAGACTGCTAGCCTTCCTGAGGACAAGTGTCCTGCCATGCTGTCATCATTCCATCCATGTTTTGATCACGAGAGAAATGGATAAACATGTATATGAATAAATGTATAAATGAGCAAATGTTTCCCAAATGAGCATATGTATGAATTGTTGATATATATGTTAGCTGCTGTGGAGTCAGCCCCTGACTCATGGTGGCCCTGTACACAATGAAATGAAACACTGCCTGGTCCTGCACCATCCCCATGATCAGTTGCAGGTCAGACTGTTATGATCCATAGGGTTTTCATGGGCTGATTTTTAGGCAGTAGATAACCAGGTCTTTCTTCCTAGTCTGTCTTAGTCTGGAGGCTTTGCTGAAACCTGTTCAGCAGCGTAGCAACATGCACACCTCCACTGACAGACAGGTGGTGGCTGTTCGTGAGATGCGTTGGCCAAAACCCGAGTCTCCCGCATGGAAGCAAGAATTCTACTACTGAACCACCAATACTCCCATTATATACGAATTAGTTACTTGATTTCACATGAAGACAGAACAGAGTTTACTTCTCTTTGCTAATATGAAGCCAAAGTATACCAATCATTTATAAAACTTCTACAAAAACAACATTATGAAGTCAATACTAGAAAAAATACTTCATTATCCTTGTTGTTGTTAGTTGCCTTTGAGTCAATTCTAACTCATGGTGACTCTCCGTGTGCAGAATAGAACTGCTCTACGGGTTTTCAAGGCTGTGACAGTTCAGAAGCAGATCACCAGGACTGTCTTCCAAGGCGCCTCTGGGTGGGTTCGAACCACCAAACGTTTAGTGAATAGTTGAGCACTTAACCACGTGTGTCACCCAGGGACTTCCACAATCCTATCACCTAACAAATCAACTACCTTCTTTTTCCTACTCATAATCATTTCATGACCATATTTTATTTAGTTAATTTGTTTAGCATAGATAAATCAGAGTTTCTTTTCTATATAATGAGAAAAACTCAGATAAAAATTTAAAATTCTGCACATAAATTAGGTGTTATATTCTCGACAGGCCAAATGATCTCTCTTTCCCAAGAACTTATGACACTTCTTGAATATCATACTTACCAAGAATGTAGCCATACACAGCTTGAGACAATTTTCGTATGATTATTTTAGCTTGCATTCAATTAAATTTTATATATGTGTTATTTACCTGCCTACTAGGGAATAAGGATTATGACTCTTTATATAATCCCACCCTGCATAGAAGGATGTGATAGATAGTAGATAGACAGACAGACTGACAGACAGGCAGAGAGAGCGTGAGAGAGAGAGATAGATAGATAGATAGAGAGGCAAATAAATGTCTGTGTATTTCAAAATGGATGTGGTCATTGTAAGTGACTAAAAAATAAACGGTAAAAATACTTCATATTTTAAATGATTTCGTTTTGAATACAATAACTACAAGAGCTTCTTTCATAATCTTTCCCACCTAGGATAAGGACCACCACTGTCTCTTAAATATATACACTTTTAAAGAGTCGGAATATTTTTATTAATATCTTATTTATTAAATACTAGGTAAAATACCACAAAGTCATAAGGAAAATAAAATAGAGCAAAAAGGATTATCAACATTTTTTTATATCTCTTTTTTTTTTAATTTTATTGAGCTTTAGGTGAAAGTTTACAGCTCAACTTAATTTCTCATTCAAAATTTATACAAATATTGTTTTATGATATTAGTTGCAATCCCCACAAGGTTCACCTTTCCACTCAGGGTTCCGTGTGTTCCTTCGTCCAGTTCCTGTCCCTTCCTGCCTTCTCATCTTGCTTTAGGATAGGAGTTGCCCATTTGCTCTCGTATACTTGATTGATCTAAGAAGCACGTTCCGCGTGTGTGTTATTTTTGTCTTATAGGTCTGTCTAATCTTTTTTTGAAAAGTGGGCTTTGGAAGTAGTTTCAGTTCTAAGTCAGCAGAGTGTCCAGGGGCCATAGTCTGAGGGGTTCTTCCAGTCTCTGTCAGACCAGTAAGACTGGGTTTTTTTCGTGAATTTGAATTCTGTTCTATATTTTTCTTCCATTTTGTCTGAGACTTCTGTTGTGATCCCTGTCAGAGCTGTTGGTAGAGGTAGCCAGGCATCATCTAGTTCTTCTGGGCTCCAGCGGGTGAGTCTATGGTACATGTGGTCCTTTAGTCCTTTGGGCTAATATTTTCCTTGCGTCTTTGGTTTTCTTCATTCTCCTTTTCTCCGGACAGGATGAGGCCAATAAATGTATCTTAGATAGCTGCTCACAAGCTTTTAAGACCCCAGATGCTACTCACCGAAGTAGAATATAGAACATTTTCTTTATGAACTATGTTATGCCAATTGACCTAGGTTGTGGGGAGACTGGAACTCTTAGGTACTGCTGGTGGGAGTGCAAAATGGTACAACCACTTTGGAAAACAATATGGCGCTTCCATAAAAAGCTAGAAATAGAATTATCATACGATCCAGCAATCCCACTCCTAGAAAGATACCCTAGAGAAATAAGAGCCATCACACAAATAGACATACACACACCCATATTCACTGCAGCAGTATTCACATTAGCCAAAAGATGGAAACAACCTAAATGCCCATCAACAGATGAACGGGTAAATTATGATACATACACACAGTGGAATACTACGAAATGAAAAAGAACAATGATGAATCCATGAAACATCTCACAACATGGATGAATCTGGAGGGCATTAAGCTGAGTGAAATAAGTCAGTCAATGCTCTTTTTAGCTTTCACTTTCAATTTAAAAAGCATACGTGAGATGAAAACTGTGTTCTTAACATTGAACCTGTTAAGATGCTGAAGCAACATGACCTATGCCCCTGAATGCCAACTTGTAACTAATTATTGCTTCTTCCCACAAGGGCGTACATTCAGAGTGATAAATGCACCATTGTGTATCAGGTATTTAGAGAACAAAGAAAAACAAATTCCTGCCTACAGAATAGTAAAGAAACTTTTAAATTGTCAAAATCAGAAGTTTTTTAGTAGAAATCTTGAGAATTTGACTGCCACTTTCTTTGAAAATCAGTCTGAGTGTCCCCTTGTTCTCAAGGAACTATTTTTGACAACTATTCCTCAATGATAAGTAGATAAAGGTTACCCTATTAAATCTAAACGAACAACAGTCTCCTTTCTCCTGATTCTATCCTTCCCCATCTATCTCTTCAGTTGGATTTGATGTTTTCTTCCATTTTTAACTTTGGGACTTGACCTTTAACCCATCTTGTTTCTCGATAACAAATTAATTCAGTTTACTTACAAAAGGAGCATCCACTCTTATTATTACTTCTCAAATCTATAGTGCTAATCTCAATCACCTACCAGTGATCAAGCTAGTCTTAAAATATAAATTAACACCTGTCTTAAGCTGGGTTCGCTAGAGGAACAAAACCAGTGAGATGTATATATACATATATATATATATATATATGTATATATAGATGTATATATATACGCATAGAGAGAGAGAAAGAGTTAATTCAAGGAAATGGCTCATGCACTTGTGGAGGCTAACAAGTCCCAAAATCCATGGGTCAGGTACAGGCTGGAGGCTTCTGACTCACACAGTTGCAGATGCTGATGAACCCAAAATCGACAGGTCAGACAGCAGGCTGCAGGCTTTTGGGGCTACGGAAGATAGTCAATCCCAAAATCTGCAAGTCAGGCAGCAAGCTGATGGCTCACCTCCCAAGAACTGGAGGTCAGATGATGACAAGTCAGATCCAGAGTCAGCCTTGATGAAATATCCATTTATATATTGGAGGTAGGCCACATCCCCAAGGAAATTCCCTTTCCAATTGCTTGACTTTTCATAGCAGATCTCATCATGGAGGTGATTACATTATAACAGATCTCATGATGGAGATGATTACGTTATATTACATTATGGAAGAGCAATCAGTCCAAAGTCAGCCAAACCAATGAGAATCACAGCCTAGCCAAGTTGACACATTCACATTAACCATCACAGTCCACCCTTTGTCAATTTTGCACCTGTAAACATCTCCTTAAACCATATATAATCTCTAAATAGAGAAAATTATAAAGTGTACTTGTACCTAACATGATACAACTAACATGCATACAAAAAAACTCATATACATCTTCTATTTTATAAGTGATGGGATAAGGAAGACAGAAGAAAAATTGATACCTTTGAATTATGGTGCTGGCGAAGAATATTGAATATAGGATGGACTGCCAGGAGAAGAAATAAGTCTGTCTTAGAAGAAGTACAGCCAGAATGCTCCTTAGAAGCGAGGATGGTGAGACTTTGTCTCATGTACTTTGGACATATGATCAGGAGGGACCAGTTCCTGGAGAAGGACATCATGCTTGGAAAAGTAGAGGGTCAGTGAGAGAGGAAGACCCTCAACAAGATGGATTGACACAGTGGCTCTAACGATGGGCTGAAACATAACAACGATAGTGCGGATGGCACAGGACTCAGCAATGTTTCGTTCTGTTGTATGTAGGGTTGCTGTGAGTCAAAACCGACTCGACGGCACCTAACAACAGCAACAATGGTGGGATAAGGGAGGGAAGAAAACAAAAATATTTGATATATATGTATATATATATATACATACACACACACATACACACAAGCACATATAATAATACAAGGAAGACATACTCATAACAATAATAGTCCTCGTGTTTGCAACTGGTCACGTGGTTGTAACTGGTATTTAGAACTACCTTCTTCCGTCACCCATTCCTTTTTCCCTTTGCCCTCAGCAAACACCTCGGCTGGTCATGGTTCTTTGCCTGGTGGGGTAACCCAAACCTTCATTCCTGAAGGGTCAGGGCCATTAGCAGTCATGTTGGAATTGGATTGCTACAGTTTTCCATTAACTTTAAACACAGGGCATATTAGTACTAAAAGACGTCCTACGGGATCTCCTGTATTCCAGACATACTCTTCTTTACCTCCATTATGTAATATCAATCTTATTTCCCCTTGGTAATCAGGATCAATCACGCCAGCCAATACAATAACTCCCTTCTTTGTGAGTTGATCCAGAGGCATGAGGAACCCAAAGTGGTCGGGTGACATTCTTAACTTCCAGTGCAATGCAATCAGTGTTGTACCTCCTAGTGGGAGCATTCCTCCCTTTAAAACTAAGATCTCTAGACCCACAGAACATAGGGTCTTGGGGACAGGAAGCAATAACTTTGCAAGTGGGTCACTAGGGGTAATAGTGAGTGGTGCCACTTCCCTTTCTACCCCTTGATTCCTGGACCCATGAAATGTGGCTATAACAGAAACAGCATCAGCTGGTTTAGAGCATAGAAAGCTTCCTGGAGAACTCTGCACCAATCCTACAAAGTACTACCACCTAGCTGGCACCATAATTGTGTCCTTAGAAGGCCATTCCATCATCCCATCAAGCCAGCTGCTTCAGAATGATGAGACACATAGTAAGACCAATGAATTCCATGAGCATGGGTCCATTGCCACACTTCATTTGCTGTGAAGTGAGTCCCTTGAACCAAGGCTGTATAAGATGCCATGATGGTGGATAAGGCATTCTGTAAGTCCACAGATGGTAGTTTTGGCAGAAGCACTGTGTACAGAGAAGGCAAATCCATATCCAGAGTAAGTGTTTATTCCAGTGAGAACAAACTACTGCCTTTCCATGATGGAAGTAGTCCAATGTAATCAACCTGCTACCAGGTTGCTGGCTGATCACCCCGAGAAATGGTGTCATATTGAGGAATCAGTGTTGGACTCTGCTGCTGGCAGATTGGGCACTCAGCAGTGACAGCAGCCAAGTCAGCCTTGGTGAGTAGAAGTCCATGTTGTTGAGCCCATGCATAACCTCCATCCCTGCCACCATGGCCACTTTGTTCATGAGCCCATGGGGCAATGACAGGAGTGGCTGCAGAAAGAGGATGACTGATTTCCACAGAATGTGTCATCCTATTCACTTGATTGTTAAAATCCTCCTCAGCTGAGGTCATCTTCGGGTAAGCATTCACAAGAGACACAAATATCTTCACTTCTTTGGCCCATTCAGAGAAGTACTTCCACATATCTCTTCCCCAAAACTCCTTGTGAGCAATTTTTCAATCATGTTCCTTCCAAGTCCCTGACCATCCAGCAAACCTCTGGTCACAGTCCGTGAATCAGTATACAATCACCCATCTGGCCATTTCTCCTTCCAAGCAAGGTGAACAACCAGCTGCACTGCTCCAAGTTCAATCCATTGGCAATGCCTTGAACCACTGTCCTTCAAGGAGGCCCCAAAAAGGGACGGCAGTTCTACCACTGTCCACTTTCAAGTTGTGACTGCATTCTGTGCAAAACCACTTGTAAGCTAAGCCAGGCACGAGTTTTCTCTTCCTGTCAACTTATCATAAGAAACTCTCCATGAGGCCATAGGTGCAGAATAGAAGAGGGAAGGTAATGTGACCAGAGTGGAGACCATGAGCATTTAAGCCACTTCCTCATGCAACTTACTTGTGCCTTCAAGTCCTCCTCGAGCCCAATCTCGTATATACCACTTCCATTTAATGATCGAGTGCTTTTGTGCACATCCAATTTTATGGCTCTGCAGGTCAGACAACACCCAGTTCTTGATGGGTAGCTCAGGCCACGTAGTGACTTGGTGGACCATATGTAGGTGTTCAGTCTCTACTAAGACCCAGTAATAAGCCAAAAGCTGTTTTTCGAAAGGAGAATAGTTATGTGCAGAGGATGGCAGGGCTTTGCTCCAAAATCCTAAGGGTCTGCTCTGTGATTCACCAATAGGGGCCTGCCTGAATTTCTGTTGAGTTAATTCCCCACTCTCTAGCACACAAATGTCTTACCAATAAGTCTAGAGTCATTGATATTTCTTCCTTACTAGGTAGAATCAGCATAATGTCACCAATGCAATGGACCAGTGTGACGTCTTGTGAAAGGGAAAGGTGATCGAGGTCCCTGCAGACTAAATTATGACATAGGGCTGGAGAGTTGATGTAGCTCTGAGGTAGGACACTGAAGGTGTACTGCTGGCCTTGCTAACTGAAGGCAAACTGCTTCTGAGGGTCTTTCAAAACAGGTATGGAGAAAAAGGCATTAGACAGATCAATAGTTGCATAACAGGTACCAGGAGATGTATTAATTTGCTCAAGCAATGAAACCACATGTGGAACAGCATCTGCAATTGAAGTCACCACCCAGTTACGTTTTTGATAATCCACTGTCATTCTCCAAGATCCACCTGTTTTTTGCACAGGCCAAATAGGCAAGTTGAATGAGGATATGGTGGGAATCATCACCCCTGCATTCTTAAAGTCCCTGATGGTGGCAGTAATCTCTGTAATCCCTTCAGGAGTGTGGTATTGCTTTTGGTTTACTATTTTCCTAGATAAGGGCAGTTCTAATAGCTTCCACGTGGCTTTTCCTACCATAATAGCCCTTATTCCACATGTCAGTGATCCAGTGTGGATGTTCTGCCAGTTGCTGTGTATGTCTATCTCAATTGTGCATTCTGGAACTGGGAAAAAAGACTACAGAATGGGTTTGGGGACTTACTGGACCCACTGTGAGATGGACTTGAGCTAAGACTCCATTAATAACCTTACCTCTATATGCCCCCTACTCTGACCAGTGGGCCACAGTGATGTTTTGACTCTCCTGGAATTAGTGTCAATTCAGAATCAGTGTCCAGTAATCCCTGAAAAGTCTATTTCCTTCTCCCCAATGAACATTCACTCTCATAAAAGACTACAGGGCCCTTTGGGGAAGGCTGGGAAAAAGATTAACAGTACAAATTTTTGGCAATGTAGTGGGGTTCTTCCTCAAGGGGACCCAGCCTCGCCTTCATTCAAGAGGCTGTGGGTCTGGAAACTGGCTCATGTCTGAGAACTGATTGAGGGTCCCTGACTCTCTATTCTGGTCTGTTGCTCACTTGACCTACAATTCTACTGCTTCAAGAAATCAAGTAAACATTTAGTAGATTACCCGTCTATTTCACTCCTAGGGACACCATGACTAAGTAGCCAACATCACAAGTCCCTATGATTCCGATTATTCTGACTACTTCTTTGACTATGCTGTCCATTGTGGTAACCATGCCCACCTTATCGTTGTCGATTGAGTGTTGCCACTTGGCCCATCCCACCATGGAGTCCCATCAGCTCCAACGTAGTTACGTGTCTTTAATCAGTTAGGGCAGTTCCCACTGTCAAATATGACTTACATAAAATTGCAATCACGGCAATCTTCAATGATACTGGAGCTCCCTTCACAAATGTGTTCCTTACCATTCTGGTAAAAGTTATGTCCTCTGACCACTTCATGGGTGGATCTGTGGGTCCAACCTGATAAATTCGCTCTAACATGCCAATTTCCCTAAGCCTTTAGAACCTTCTTCTACAGTATACCAAGGCAGGTTTGGCACTTCAACTCAATTTAGTGAAGGCCACCACTTAATCCACGCTTCAGTGAACCAACCAAATGAACTATTAGATCGCTTCCTAAGCTCTCAAACTGAAGCAATGAATGAAGAATCTGTGCATAGTGGGCCCATATCAATAAACTCAGGCTGATCCAACTTTATGTTCCTTGCACCATTATCCCTTAACCTTAATAGCCATTCCCACACATATTCCCAAGGTTGTTGTTTTTTTTTTTTTTTTTTTT
>NW_004443954.1:2171764-2227518 GCF_000243295.1 Trichechus manatus latirostris
GTATATATTAGAAAAATCAAGCAGTTCTTTTGGAGTGTAGAGTACCTCCTCCTGGGTCACACTTTGTACTTCACCTCTTGGTGTTCACTGGGACTTAAGTCTAATTATAGGTCTAGAAGCAAAAATGGGTAGTGGGGGTGGGTCCTGGGGACATTTTTCAATGTCTTGTAAGGTATCTGCCTCAGACACTGCTCCAGATAACACCCCAAGTGCCACCCCAGGTGATATCTCAGACAAAGACTCTTCAGGCACAGCTGTATTAATCT
Source organism: Trichechus manatus latirostris (assembly GCF_000243295.1). NCBI lineage: Eukaryota > Metazoa > Chordata > Mammalia > Sirenia > Trichechidae > Trichechus > Trichechus manatus. The sequence goes on from NW_004443954.1 coordinate 2,172,031, forward strand.
CATCAGATGGGTGTAAGAGGGCTGTTTCTATTGCCATGAAAGCTTCAATGGAATTTAGAGGCTCAGTGTCCCCAGCTTCCTGATTATCTGCCCATATTTCCCCATCTTAAGTTTCAGGATTCCATTTCTTCCCAGTCAATGACCTCACTTTAACTTCAGACACCTTTTGAGACTGGGAATTCAACTGGTGTTATTATTCAGCCACTCTTATGATAAATCAGCAATATCAGCTCTGTTACTACAAGAAATAAAGCTTCCTTTCAGGGTACAGGTGGTAACGTTCAGGTCTTTTATGCAGCACTTGAGTTTTGACACCGAAGCCCTGAGCTCATCTCTTTCTTTCACCACTTTGTCTAGCAAAAGTAGGACCAACAAAGTAGCTTCCTTATACTTCTGATTCTGACAAAACTGTAGAAAAGTATCAAGTATGCAATCATTCAGAGCCTTGTCTCTCACAAATATTTGATCCAATGGTGGTGATCTTTTGCATATTTCCATTGTCACCTCATGCTATGGATTAACAATGCCCTCTTTACTACTGGAGGCAGAGTAATTAACACCTTCAAGACTAGCCAGACTTGTGAACCAATTCAGAAATCTCATTCTTATGATTTTGTTTCTCTAGAACCACTCTCAGTACCAGATGTCTTAGGCTGGGTTCTCTAGAGGAGCAAAACCAGTGAAATGTATATATATAAATGCAGAGAGAGATATTTAATTCAAGGAAATGGTTCATGCAGTTGTAGAGGCTGGCAAGTCCCAAAATCCATGGGTCAGGTGTCAGGATGGAGGTTCTTCCAGCTAATGCGGTTGCACTTGCTGACAAGCCCAAGCTTCGCAGGTCAGATGGCAGGCTGCTGGCTCATGGGGCTGTGGGAGCTGGCAAATTTCAAAATCTGCAGGTCAGGTAGCAGGCTGCCAGCTCATATGCTAAGAACTGGAGGTCAGATGATGACAAGTCAGATGCGGGATCCAGAGGGAAAGTAAGTCTTGCTGGAATATTCATTTATATACTGGAGGCAGACCACATTCCCAAGGAAACTCCCGTTTCAACTGACAGGCTGCTCATAGCAGATCTCATCATGAAAGTGATTACAAAATATCAGATCTCATCATGTAATTACATTATATTACATTATGTAAAGGCAATCAGTCCCATCTCTGCCAAACCACTGAGAATTATATTCTAGCCAAATTGACACATAACACTAACCACCACAACAGCTGATTACATTTTCCTCAAAATTACAATGTTTTTTAATTTGTTCTCTACTGTAAATGCTCATCATTTCACTCTTAGAAATACAGACACACAGAGATATATGCATATATATTACATATATGTGTATTTTATATGTGTGTGTATATATACATATGTTGTTGTTAACTGCCATTGAGTAGGTCCTGCAACATCCCCATGATAAGTTGTGGACTGAACCATTGCAATTCATAGGGTTTTCATTGGCTGATATTTGGCAGTAGATCTCCAGGCCTTTCTTCCTAGTTGGTCTTAGTCTGGAAGCTCCACTGAAACCTGTTCAACATCATAACAACATTCAAGCCTCTACTACATTTGGGTGTTGGCTGCACTTGATAGAACCAGGTTTAGTTCTGTCTCAGCTGCTTGCTCTCTTACTCTGGACTTCAGTTTCTCCATTTAAATAATGGACATAGAAAGATTGATCCAAGAGGTATAGAGAGGCAAAGCCATAAAATGTCAGGCCCATGGTGGGCACCAACCTCCTAACTATCTCAAGGCCAAGACAGGTGATTGTGTAAGGCTACCTGACAAGACAAGGCCCTATCTGATTTTTCAGATAAGAAGTGGGAGTGGGGGGAGAGCAGGGTGTTAAAACATATTCTCATCTTCTCAGTTTTCCTTACATTATGTGGCTTCTAAGAGATACAGATGCACATGGGTTGTCTTTACACCTGGCCAGCAAACCAGTTTATTGCCATAATATGGGGTCTTGGAATCTTCTCTGAATATTTCAGATACTTGGTAAATGACTGAATTAATTAGTCAATAGATCTGTTCTGGATATATAAAAGACTTGGTAAATATGTAAACAAATTAACCAGTGAAAATAGATTATTTCTTTATTCTATGTGGTTTTTATAAGAGTGTTAATTTTATCATCTTCAAACTTTTAGGAATAGATTTTTGTTACCATACTGGTAAAAATTATCTTTCTTATATTTTCCAAGGAAATACTTCTGAGTCAATTCTTTATGTCCTATTTAAAAATAACAGGAATTAGGTCTAAAAATAGCCCAATAAGACATAGCACCAAAGAGAAACCGAGAACAAAGCAGTAGACTGAAACACAGAAAGAGTTAACACTTGTCAGAGGACTGTGCTTTCGGAAAAATAGAAGAGGGATTTAAAAAAAAAAATCTCAGGTATACAAAGCAGTAAATTCTTGTAGTATTCCGTAACTCTCTTTTTAAATTCTGCATATCTCAGGGCTCGTTCCACCTTTAACCTTCTCTATTTTTCTTCTTGGTAGGTGCTCAATATATTCAAGATTAATTATCAGCTTTCCTGTTTACCTTTTAATAATAATAAAAACACTATGTTAAATTTTGAATGATTCAATTAAAACCTTAAACAGAGAAAAAGATCTCAGAAGTATAGAAAATGAGCTCTCTAAATACACAAGGCTCTGAATAGGTTTACAAAATTCCATGTACTGGTGAGCAAAGAAGTCCCTCACTATACCCAGATAACAAGTGTATTTTGTAGCTCACATCACTACTTAGTGAATTACCTTCATCAGGTGGGGAAGTTCACAGAACTTGTGGCAGCTAGTACTTCTTTAAAACACCTCCTTTCATGGAATTGTGACTCTATTTAATTAGGATATTTTTCATTTGTGTTTGTGTTTTTCTTTTGTTTTTTTGACAGAGATGAGATCCAACAAGTCTTTGTATGGAAGATATGCAAACATTGTAACTGCCAATATTTTTAAAGCAATAAAAGAAACATAGGAAAAAAGAAAAAAAAATTGACTGTGCTTTGTGGTTATTTTAAATAATCTTGCTAACATTCTACTGGAAAATATAGAGGCAATTACCACTTCCATGAGCTTTTCCAGAGTTATTTCACTAATTCAATGATATTGTGCATATATCTAAAAAGTTAAATGAAGAACTAAAATAATTTACCAAAATAAATGATAGTACACAAAGAACACTTTCTCTAATTACTTGCAAATTTCATTTTGCTTTATCTTAAGTTGAATTATCCAGAAATCATTATTCTCCATGTACATGCATAACAGGAAACGCTGAGTTGTAGCAATTGATTTCCTTGTTCTCTGGAATGTAAATTCTCTGAACATTACTGAACATATTGATTGGCATTGTTGGATATGTGTGTACTAAAGATACCAGCACCTTATGAAACTTAATTTTTAATTATTAATCCGTTTCTATTATCTAAAAGCAATGTGATTTTACATAAAAATAAATAAATGAAATATCTAGAGATAGAGACAGATGGAAGATATGAGATATACCATGTTAAAAAAGAGGTTCATAAATTTCATATTGTTAAAAACTAAATGTAATCTGTTATTAATTTCTTAGGAAGTTAGTCTCTCAAAAACTTATAGTTAGTGTTTTATTGTTTTGAAGGTTGATATGCTTAATTTTAAGGAGCCTGGGTGGCGTAAGTGGTGTGAGATGGGCTGCTAACTGAAAAGTTGGAGGTTTGAATCCACCCAGTGGCTCTGCAGAAGAAAAGTCCAGGCAGTCTGCTTCTGTGAAAGATTACAGTCAAGAAACCCTACGGAGTAGCTCTACACTGTACCACGTGGGGTTGCCAGAAGTCAGAGACTGACTCAACAGCAACTAACAACAACAATGATACTTAATTTGGAAGGTGAGTCAGGGACCACATTCTTGTGGGCAATATGAGCACTTCAAAAACAGTTAATAAATATGTATCAAAATGTTAGAGATTGCTAACTACAAAGAAGTCAAGTAAAACAAGCTGAGGCAATAGAGTGATGGAGTCTACTTCTGATAGGTTAATTAGAGAAGACATCTCTAAGAATATGGTATTTGGGAAGAGACGTGAGTGAGGAACTAGAGGAAAAGGGCTTCAGTGCAGAGAACCGCTAGAAGAGCAAGGAAGCAGCAATTTCCATGCATTATGGGAACTTCCGGTAGGTAAGTCAATGTGACTGGACAGTAAGAGAGGGAGCAGTTGAAGATTAGGTGGAAGAGGTAACAAGTGGCCTCCTGTGTGCTTACTGTTAATGGGTACCTACCCTGTGGAACGCAGCCCTGGTGGCACAGTGGTTAGGTGCTTGGCTGCTAACCAAAAGCTCAGCAGTTTGAACCCACCAGCTGCTCTGAGGTAGAAATATGTGGCAGTCTGCTTCTGTAAAGATTACAGCCTTGGAAACCCTGTAGGGTAGTTCTACTCTGTCCTATAGGGTTGCTGTGAGTCGGAATTGACTCGACAGCAATGGGTTGCAATGTGGAAGAAAGGTCTGGCAATCTACTTCTGAAAATTAGCCAGTGAAAACCCTATAGATCATAACGGTCTGATCCTCTTGTGCATGGGGCCATCTTGACTCTGGGCTGACTCAGCAGCAGTGAAGAGCAACAACAAAAGCCATGGGCCCAGCACTCCTCCAGATGATCAGGCTAACAAGGATTTCATACACTGAATTCTCATGATGTACTAGGAAATCTACTAAACATCTTATATATCTTCTATTTATTATTTTACTTAACCCCCAGTACCACCATATGTGATATATATATATATATATACACAATTTCACACATATATATATAATTTGCCTCTTTACAAAACAAAACAAAAAAATCAGGGTCAGAGAACTAAAATAACTTCCAAAGAGCACACAAATATTAAGTGGCAGATAGTGGAAATAATCCCAGGAGGCTTAAAAATCAATGTTATTAATCCTTGAACTATACTGCCTCCAGCAAAGAATGATACAGACACAACCCTACAGTCCTGGAACAAGGAGTCTGATTGCAGATATTAGAAGAGCCTAGTGTAGGGAGATCCTGGGTGATGCAAAATGGTTAACACATTCGGCTGATAATCAAAAGACTGGAGGTTCAAGTCCACTCAGAGGTGCCTAACAAGGAAAGCTTGGTGATCTACTTCCAAAAAATCAGCCACTGAAAACCCTATGGAGCACAGTTCTACTCTGACACACAAAGAATAGTCGTGAGTCAGAATCAAGTCTATGGTAATTTTGTTTTGTTTTGTTTTGTTTAGGGAATAAATGAAAAAAAAGCAGTTGCCATCAAGCCAATTCTGACGCATGACGATCCCATGTGTTGCAAAGTAGAACTGCTCCATAAAGCTTTCGTGGATATGGCCTTTTGAGAGCAGATTGCCAGATCTTTCTTCTAAGGCACCTCTGGGTGGGTTCCAACAACCAACCTTTCAGTTAGTAACTGAGCACTTAACTGTTTAGGCCATCCAGGGATTGCTGGTGTAGGGAATAAAGACCTAATACTGACAGCTGATATTATTGCTACCCTGCTGTGTCACTGTAACAATTACTTAATATCTTTAATTTACATAATCATTACTGTATTTTTACACAAATAACACATGCCTTCCAAGGTTTGCCAACTGCACCCTCCCCCCTTGAGGTATTTCTGTAAGCTCACCATGCTAGTTTTTTTTAAAGCAACACGTAAAAAAAAATTGGCATAGCAGTGCTTATGAAAATATTCCACTAGGGGAGGGCGCGGTTAGCAAACAAAGAAGGTGTGCATTATTTGCATAAAAGAATGGCAATTCTTTCTGAAAATGTCTGTTGAAGGCATAATATAAGCAAGGCAATGTACTCAAGAATCAAAATGAATGATAATAGAATGTGCCTTCAAGGATCCCGCAGTCAAAAGGGAAAGTAGACATGTAGACATATTATTCATAGATATATTATTCAAGATAATATGATAAATCCAACAAACAGGTAAAAAAGATGCTATGAGAACACAAAGCCAGGAGCAATGTTGACTGGCACTCAGTTTTCTGTAAAACTCAAGAAAGAAGCTGCATGATCACAGGGGGACTTTTTCACCTTTACTATTCTTTTATGCCAACTGTCAATCATTGGGTAATATTGTATGTACCTTGTGAAAAAAGAATATTGTATAAATCCCCATCGTAAAGTCTAAAATTTTCTTGACAGGCATAAGGCTATATTGGCTTCCTCTTTGTCTCCTTCCTATAACAATCCCCGTAATTCTAAATTAATTTTCTAGTAATAACTCATACGTTCGGAAATCTCCACCGGTCATGAATTTCTTCATTGGCAACAACAGTAATGAAGAGGAATTAACCTGGTTATATGCACATTGGTTATTACACAAAAAAGAAAGATGTGCATAGCAAAATACACAGACTCCATTTTCTCTGGGCATTTTAAAAAAAGAAAATCATGTTTTCACAGTATAATTTTGCAAGAAATAACTTACAGTCCTCAAACTTATGTAATTGGTTACATGCATTTCGAGTAACAAGTACTGTAGATTCTTTACAGCTACAAATTTAGCTTTTGATAGTTTGAATATGCAAAAGATATGAAAGGAGCCTGACTTATGGTAAGTTATATGCTGAAGCTTATAGATGAAACTCTAGCTACAAGACTAATCTGTAAGAGCAAGTCATTGAACTAGAGGGTGAACTAAGCTGAACCCCAGAAACTTAATCTCAAAGCACTTTGTCTTTCTCTATAGAGTGAACCATCCCTCTCAAGGAGGTAAAATCCTATTTCTCAACTACAGTTCTGGTAAAACAAACAAAGAGAACACACAGAACTCTAAGAAATGGACAGTTATAAGTCAGGAAATAAAAACAATTAAAAAGCAAAAGGTTGAAGTTCAGGTTGGATCTATGACATAAACTTACCGATGTTCCCAATAGAAACAATAATAGTTCCTAGAGTCTATAACCTCTTCAAAATGGCATAATATATCATTGGTTGTTGTTGTTGGGTGCCGTAGAGTTGATTCCGACTCATAGTGGCCCTATGTACACCAGAACAAAACACTGCCTGGTCCTATCCATCCTCACAGTATCAAAATATATCATAAAGATGGGAATTTAATGTTGTTTCCATTCTAATAGAGTGAATCAGTAAAATGAAATGAAATACAAGGTTGAAAAAGTTTATGATTACTTCTTAATTACTGAATAACAAATCTTCCATTTGAGTATCAACACTCAGTTTGATTGGTCATAGTGAACTCTTGTTCTGGTGATCAACAGCCCAGATTTGCATGGCACTTTCTTACTGTCAGCCAAGAGTCATTAATTATAGCACTTCTTTTCATTTTCAATGTTTTCTGGTTTGGAAGATAAATTACATTTGGAATATTATCACTTTTCTCAACACTTAAAAATAGTATGTGCTCAAGAATATCATAAACGGAAAAGTTTTAAACTGGAGGCACTTGTGTCAGATGTAAGAATTATGGGACCAACAGGCATTCCCAAGAAACAAAAGATCAGGATGTAAACCATTTAGGAAGGAAGTGTCAAGATGTAAACAACTTGACCTCTATCATTCTGTCCTTGAATGTGGCCTTATCCATTAAGATGTTCCCTATAAAACCTACTCACCCTGAAGATGAGGCCTACTAGCGCGGCAAAGTGATGAAAATAAGCAAATCTCCTCAAGAAAACAAAGTCCTTGCAGAAGAAAGGCTACCCCATTGTGGGTGATCAATGTCCCCAGAGGAGGCTTGGTCAGAAGGGGGAAACGTAAACAGATAAGTTTCAAACTGGAGGGACTTGTGTCAGACATAAGAATGATGGGGTCAACAGGTATTCCCAGAAAACAGAAGGTCAGGATGTAAACTATTTAGGAAGAATGTGTCAGGATGTAAACAACTTGTTCCCAGCCCACGGAGCAAAGAAGCTGAACATCTTTGGGCAGGAGGCTTGCAGGCAGAGTGCAGTGCCTCTGGGTACTTGGCAGAGCTAGGCTTGCCAACCCATGGAGCTAGAGAGCTTAGCACCTTTGGATAGGAGGTTTGACAGAATGGAGTGCTTCCAAGCACTTATTGGCAGAGCTAAAGAGCTTTGTAAAATTTCCCTGAGCGAGGCAAAGGCTGGGCTGAGGGACCAAGCAGCCAAGGGCTAGAGATAGGCCTGTTTGTGGGCATGGATGTGAAGAGCTGTCCTGATAAAAGGAATGTATCCTGAGTCATCCCTGATCCTGAACTGTAACCTGTTACTTCCCTAATAAACCCCATAATCATGACCATTCTCTGTGAGTTCTGTGCGGCCATTGCAATGCATTATTGAACGCAGCAGAGAAGTAGAGTGTCATGAGAGTGTGGTTGATGTAGGAATTGGAAAAAGGTTAGAGGGTAGAGGTGTGTCTGACCTCCGCCTCATAGTAATCATCCTTGGGCTGGTGATCTTGATTCCCCTTCACCCTTGCGAAGTTAGAGGAGGTCAGATGCCTCTACCACCATGCCATTTTTAAATACAAATGCATAATATTATTGATTACAGGATTGTTTGTAATTGCAAACTATTGAAATTACTTGTGTCCAAGTGTAAGATGCTGCATGAATAAGCTAAGATACATACCACATACACAGTGGAGTAGTATGCAGATATATATTTAAAAAAAAAAAAAAGAATGATGCTTTTGCCTTGGTGCGTCCCTCACAGCAAGATGGGTCACCAGAAGCCTTACTGGAGCCACCCATGAAAATTCAGCCAGAGTCCCCACTCTTGTCATGTGTGCTCAAACCGTGGTCTGATCTGGAAATATGGCCTCAGTATGTGCCACCAGGGTTTCCATCAGTACAGGAAGGATACAGGCTTCGTCAAGTTGGACTCAGTAATCTTCCTTGAATGGATTATCCAATACATCTACCCAACAAAACAAACAATGCAAACTCTTTGTACATAAAATAAAAAATCTTCAATAAAAAGAATCAGTAAGGTCTCTATGAATTGATATGGAGTGAATTCCTAGAGATATTATTAAGTGAAAAAAATCAAGGTTGAGAAATCATATACAGTAGCTACATTTGTGAAAGAAAGAAAAATAAATAAATATACATATATCTGGTAACTTTTACAAAAATAAACAATGAAGTTGTTTACATACAAGGGCTTATACAGGAAAGAGTCTCTCTTCTGTAAATAATCTTTTTTTTTTTTTTTTTTGCAGAGCTTTTACTTTTGAATGCCTACCACTCATTAAAAAAAAAAAAAATCATTAAGAATGGGAAGCAGAGAAAATAAAAACCTTAAAACTGAAAGCAAGTCGAAACAAATAAAACTAAACTGTATTTCAGATGAGTATCTTAACCATCCTGAAGGAGAAAGCAGGAAAGAAGGATGGAAGGGAGATAGGGAAGGAGGGAGGGAGGAAAAGACTTAGCCAAGTTACTTCGGGGCACATTATCTGTCTATCCACTCTTAGTCGGGGACAGGGTAGGGCACTGGGGAGAAGGGACAAAGTGCAAATAAACTGGAGCTAGTTTCAGTGGGTCTGTTTACTGTAGCGGTATAGGCAAAACTACTCTCGAACCATTTTAGATGTTAATCTAAGACTAAGCCAAGGGGTACATGTTGGGATGTTGTTGGGAGCCAGAGTTCTGGCTGCAGAAGAAGCAACAAACAGAAAACGGAAAAGGTCGGGAAAGAACACTGTGGGATGAATTAGCAACTGAAGTATCAGTGTGGACTCCTTTCCAAATATGCACGTTTATGTGTATACATATGGGTTTATATGTATTTGTACTTGTATGTAAACGTCAAAATAATGAAGTACCATAATGATTTTAAAAAAACTGAAAAAGGAGGTATTTGTGAGTCCTTTTCACTAATAGGTAGGTAGGTAGGTAGGTAGATTAGATAGATAGACAGATAGACAGACAGACAGATAGATAGATAGACAGACATAGATAAGCCGTAAATGATTAAGGAGAAGGAAAGTTTCTTGCTTACAACAAAATGCCAAGAGCTGATTGGTAATGTGGAGGGAATGCTGGAATTGGAAAATTATTGTTTTGCAAACATCATGGCAAAGATCAGATTCGGCAAGAATGCCTGATGGTAAATCTCAGAGTAAATCTTTGTGACTGTCTTATATTCTTAGTGTTGCTATAACAAAGATACCACAAGTGGGTGGTTTTAACAAACAGAAATTTATTTTCTCACATTTTAGGACACTAGAAGGCTGAATTCAGGGCACCAGCTCTAGTGAAGCCGGCTCTGGAAGAAGGCCCTTGCCTCTTTTTACTTCTGTTTCTAGGTTCCTTGGTGATCTTCATGTAGAATGTATCTTCCCCTGTTTTTGCCTCCATCTCTGAGCCTAATCTGCTCTTTTTACACCTCAGAGGTGATTAGTTTAAAACACACCCTACAGTGATATGCTCTCATTAACGTAATAAAGTCCTATTCCCAAATGGGATCACATCCACAGGTACAGGGCTCTTAGATTTACAACACATGTTTTGGGGGGACCCAATTCAGTACATAACAATAAGGAACATGCTATTTGCGCGGTCTTAAAGTGTCTCCCAGAGTCCCTGGGTGGCACAGGTGGTTAAGCACTGGACTACTAACCGAAAGATTGATGGTTCAAATCCACTCAGAGAAGCCTTAGGAGTAAGGCCTGAGATCTGTTTCCAAAAAGGCACAGCCTTGAAAACCCTATGGAGCAGTTCTGCTCCGCACACTTGGGGTCACCATGAGTCAGAATTGACTTGAAGGCAATTAACAGCAATAACATCTAAGTGTCTCCTTACAGAATGCTTATCAGTTGCCAAAAAAATGTAAACAGTAATTGTACAGGAGGGAAATCTACAACATCTTGACAAGGTGATCAAAATTAGCATCACCAAAGGTGGACATTGTGTGGCTCCTTCACAGGTGGGACTCTGAAAAGCACACTGGGTGGTTTTGAAATGCTGGCCAAGAACTCATGACCCTAATCTAATCACAAGGATGTAACAGACAAATGAAAGATGATGCAGAGGGAGGCTATCTTCTTCAACAATGTTCAATATATGAAAGATAAGGAAAGGCTGTGAAAATGTCCCAGATTAAAAGATGGTAAAGAGACATTAGAACTACATGCAATACGTGACCCCTACTGGATCTTCTACTGGAGGGGGAAAAAATGCCATAAGGGACATTATTAAATCAACTGAAAAATGTTAAATATTGATGATAGAATGGATAAAAAAAATCATATCAATGTGAATTTATGAAATTGATAAGTGCATTGTGATTATGTAAGAGAATACTCCTATTCTTAGGAATTATATACTCAAGTATTTAAGGGGTATAGGGCCATAATGTTGTAACTCACCCTAAATGGTTCAGGAAAATAAAAAGCATAATAGATAGATAGATAGATGACAGATAGATAGACAGACAGACAGATATCAATGATGCATCAATGGATGGATGGCTGGGAGGGACAAAAGATAAAACAAACTGGATAAAATGTTAACAAGTGAATCTGGATATAAGATATATTTAATTGTACTAATTTGATTTTTGCAAGTTTAAAATGATTTCCAAATGAGAAGTTTTTAAAAGATGAATATACTGAGCTTGCTGAAACTGTTTTAAAACATCTCATTCACTCTTGTCAACATACCTTTGTGAGATTGATTTACTGTGAAAAAAATAGGAACAATTTAAATATACATTATTCCTTGTAGTGTTGCCATCAACCCAATCCGGTTTAGATATATTAAACAGGCAAGAAGCAAGCTCATTTATCACATTAGGAACTCTAAAATATTGATATACACTATGATTATCCAAAGTGTTCCTATAGGCATATCATATGTAGAATTGCTATTTCACACATAATATTTTATTTAGAAGCAATTGTGAAATGATAAAAAGTTACAAGTATAATAGTGATTCTTTGTGTTTTTTTTCCTAGAACTACATTTCCAGTGGACATCCTATAGAGTTTTTCCAATATTTTTTCTTTTTCTCTGTTATGCCACTTTGATTATATTTATTAAAAATTCAATTTTATGCCTACTGAATATTATTATTAAAATGGATTTTTATTTTGTACGTCTGTGTTTAACTTATTTTTTTATAGAAGTGTAACATTTCATTCTTTTAGTAATTCATTTTTATTGTGTTTTATAAAAGATGGAAAATTTTAAAAAAACTGCCGTTTTGTCTCGGATAGTTTGAGAAACACCACTCTGAGGTATATTTAGCAGTGAAACTGGTGGCTCACAGTGTTATTACTTAACTTTGCCATTAATTCCAAATAGTGTTCTAATGTGATCGTACAAAGATACACTTTCACCTACAGCGTACGCCAGCTCCTCTGCTTACTGATGCTATCGCCATATATTCAGTTCCTGGAAAGCTGGTAAGTGTTAAATACTATTCACTGTGGTTTAAATTTGCTTCTCGCTTAGTACAGATTAGGGCAAACGTGTTGTATGTTTACAAATGTTCCATGGCTATTCTGATTTCTCTTCTATGAAATGCTTCTTCATGCCTTTCTTCCCCTTTTCTACTAGTTGTTTGTCTTTTACTTACTGACTGACACCAACTTTTTGTATATTCTGGATTCTAAACTTTATTGGTCAAGACAACGCACGTATTTTCTTTCCGTGTACAGACTGTCATTTGACTCTTTTTACAGTGCTTTGCAATGGGCAAAGCTCATAAATTTGATGAATTAAAACTTATCAATCTATCATTTATGGTCGTGTTTCTCTTTCGAAGTAATCCTTTTATGGGAAGAGATTTGAAAGATATTCTCTTATGTCTTCTTTCAAATTTAATTTATTAATCCAGTTGGAATTGGTTTTTATGTGAAGTGTGATGTAGAGTCCAGTGTTATGTTTTCTGTATTAATTGCCAGTTATCCCCACACATCAGCCCAATGGTCAATCCTTTCCCCATTGATCTGCCATGCTGGCGCTGAGAATGAGTTTCTAGGTGTGTGAGCTGTTTATGAGCTAAGCATTCGGCTCCAGTAATCTATTCCTGAACCCATAACACACTGTGAGGATTACAATAGGTTTAAGGTAGAGCTTGATATTTGACAGGGCAGGAGCTCCTTCCTCATACTACATTTTCAGGAGCGAAGCAGCATTCTTGTTCCTTGGCTATATCATGTAAATTTTAAAACAAACCAGCCAGGTTTCATGAAAAATCTTATTGAGATTTCATAGAAATTAGTTTGAGGAAAATGGTCATGCAAAAATAATTGTCTTTGTATCCAAAATATAGTATGGTGTCTTTTAATGTTTTCCAACATAATTTTATAATTTTCCACATAAAAATCGACTTTCTTCCTTATTCTAAGATATACTGTAATTTTTGTTGCTATCATAATGAAAATATTTTGTTGAAATATTAATTATATATTATTAACATATAGAAATGCAATTGAATTTTGCATTTTGATTTTATAGTCAAAAATTACTAATATTCTGTAGAACTTTCCCTAAATAGAAAATTACATCATCTTTAAAAAAGGAAAATTTATTTTCTCTCCAATTTAATAACTTTTATTTCTTCCTCTCTTCATATTGCCCTGAGTGTGATCTGTAGAATAGTATCGAAGTGGTGAAAACAGGCATCCTTAATTTATTCTGAATTTTAATTTTTTATCATGAAGTGAGATATTTGTTAAACATATTTAGTAGCTACACTTTACCATGTTAAAAATGTTCTTTAGAGTCCACAGTGACAGCCACAAAAATGACAGAGTAGGTAGCTCCAAGGGCCCACACCTCCATAGAAACATAAATAAACCAAGCATAAACTGTCAGAATCAACTTTGCCAGAATTTCAAAAAACAGTCAAAGGTTTACAGAAACCAAGCAAACGGTGAATCAAGAAAAAGACAATTTAAAAATGATAGGAAAGTCAAAAGATGGAAAGAACTCAAATGTCCGCCAGCAGACGTGTGGATGGACGAAACGTGGTATGTGCACACACTGTGGGATATTACTCCTTCACAACAAGGAACAACGCACTTGTTATGTGTGCTACAACACGGATGAACATCAGAAACACTACACTAAGTAAAAGAAGGAGCCCTGGTGGCCTGGTGGTTAAAAGCTTGGCTGCTAACCAAAAGGTCAGCAGTTCAAATCTACCAGCTGCTCCTTGGAAACCCTATGGGGCAGTTCTACTCTATCCTGTAGGGTCACTATGAGTTGGAATTGACTCCATGGGAACAGGTTTTGGTTTTTTGGTAAATGAAAGAAGGCATGTACAAAAAGTTGCATGCCGTATGATTTTATTTTCAACAAATATCCAGAATCGATAAATCCATAGACCTAGAAAGCAGTCTGGTATTTTGCAGGATCTGGAGGGAAAAGAGACTAGGTAGTGACTGCTTAATGGGTACGTTTCTTTTGGAGGCAATAACGATTTTCTAAAATCGATTGAGGTAATTTTTGCACATAATCTGTGAATATGCTAAAAACCATTGAATGAAACACGTCAATGGGTGAATTGTACTGTATGTATATATCTCAATAAAGCAGTTAAAATTTTGAAAAGATAGAGAAAATTTTTAAAGGTAAGAAAGCTTTGTAGTGTTTTTATTTGCCCTTACCCCGAACCCCTTCCTGGCTCAGCAGAGGTGTTAAAGATGATAGACCACGTTCCCGGGACCCTGGCCCCTGGTTCTGGAAGGAGCAGAGCAAACCTTACCTGGAAAGAATGCGTCTGTCTGTTCTAACCTATCTGGGGGCGAGCTAAAGATGGACAGAAGGCGCTAGCCTTTATTTTGCCTAGCTTAAAACTCAGTGGGTGTGGAAAAGCAGCGGGCATTCTTTGAAAACTCTGCGATGCAAATGAACAACAAAAGTGATGCCCAGAACAAAGATTACAATCGAGGCAAACAGGATAGTCTGGAAGGCTTGAGAGGAAAAGAGGATCAAGGGGAAACAAGGACATTTAGAAGTTCCCATGTATACTGGGGAACTGAGAAAGGCACACACACAGCCAGAGCAAGATACATGCTCAGAAAAGACCTGAGAAGATCCTAAGCTTTCACCTCAGGCTGATCTCTAGATTCAGCAAAGGCAGAAAGTAAAGAATAAACGCAGAGGGTTTCCAATACAACCTACCAACTTTCACCAACCAAAACTTTGTTTCTGTTTCCTAAAAATGCTCTCTTAAGTCCTGAACTGTGTGCCATAAGGAATTTCCAGATATCCTCAGGGAAAACATCTGTTTCAGTACTTGTTTCCCTTGACTGGTAATTTCATGCTGTTCCTAGACGCTTGAGAATTCGCCTTGCTTTCTCACTAACATAGCTGTGCAATTAAACAATCTTGAAAACAATACACTTTGGCATTTTTAGGTAGTCTCTAGCAGAAAGATTTCTCTAGCTATATAGCTCACCATACTGTCAGGAATTAAGAGAAAGAGTAACACGGGATTTCTGGTGGAAGGAGGGCAATGGAATGCTGACTCTAGCTTTCTTTCCTAAACATCAGCCCTTTGCCTCTGACCAGCCTTCACAAGGAAAAACACAAATCTACGCTTCAAACACCTTTCTGAAATGTTAAAATCATCACTAATCCCAGAACAAGCCTAACATTAGACACTACTAGCTGCATTACTGAAAGAGCTTATTATTGTAACTACGACGAGTAACAAAGAACCAATAATACTCTGTGATGTCCATAGTGGAGGGAAAAGGTAATCGTGGGAATTGAAACCGCAGAGAAAGAGACAGAACAACTTCCTCTATGTTCTTATATTTTCATGTTGTCTAAAAAAGGACGGAAAAAATGATTTTACTCTATCTTGAAGATTCAGTTTAAGGCACAATTGAAAGATTATGGAAACATACTTTTGAAAGATAAAGACTAAATTAGATCAGTATCTTCTTTTGGAAGTCTAAAATGTACATGCTTAGTATGTACATAACTGAATAGACACTGCACACAGTCTCTTTAAACTGTGGCTTTTTCCCTATATTCCCTCTCTCAGTGAAGGGCACCACTTTGCATCCATTTAGGCAAGATAGAAACTTGGGGAGAGTTCTTGAAAAATCTCTTGCATATTCCGCATATCCAGTCCATTACCAAGTACCTTGTATTTTCCCTTCAAAATCTCTCCGCAATCACTCTACTTCTTCTCATCTCTTCCACCCACATCTTTCTCCAAACTATCATGATTTATCATCTGGAATACTAAAATATAGTCTCCTGACTCCTCTCCCCATATCTGCCTTTGCCCTCATCCAATCAGTGGTCCAGCTGCAGCCAGAGTGATATATTCACAATGTAACTCTGTTGACATCATCACCCTGCTTAAAATACGTTGAAAGCTTCCCCTCACTCTGGGAGAAGGCAGAAGCCTGAACACCATCTACAAGGCCCGTGTTTTGATCCTTGTCTATTTCTCTACTAGTATTCTTCCCCATATTCCTTTTCTCTCTTTGCTCCAATCATATTGGTCTTTCTTGTCCTCATATTCACAGTGCTCTCTCCCTTTCCACAAGACCCTTGCATATATTGGTTTCCCTGAACGTTAGTTTGCGCTCATCATTTAGGTATTAGCTCAATCCCCACATTGTCAGTAAAGCCCGTTCTGCACTTCTTTGATTAGGTCATATCTCCTATTGCACATGCTTCTGGCAACGCATACTTCTCATTCATATCACTTAGAGTAAGTGCAATTATTGAATTAATGCATACCTTTCCTCCTGCGAAAAGATCCGTGAGTGCAAGCATATTACATAGCACAGTACTGTGCCTGAGAAACAAATTGTTTAATTGTGAAATATATCACAAATAAAAGCATGCATATAATGCGTTTGTATAGGTTAAAGAGTAACCACGTAACATCACTCAAGTGAAAAAAAAAGAACATTGACACTCCCTCAAAGCCCCATGTGCTCCCCTCTCTAATCGTATACCCACCTGCCAGATATATACTAGAAGAATAATTATTATCCTGAGATTTTGATAAAGTACTCTCATAGTTCCCTTTAGAGAAAGACAATAATAATATTAACATTTTTATTATGTAAACAAAAAGTATTTAGATTTTCTAGATGTTGAAATTATATAAAAAGAATCATATTCAGTAGATCCTTCTCTACCTAAAAGATATACCTCTAGTTCATTCATTCTGTTTCATTCTAGAATAGTGGTTCATTCTATGAATATAATACAGTGTTTTATTCATTGTATTATTGACGGACATTGGAGTTGTCTGTTGATTTCTGCTATTAGAAACAATGTTTCTATGACTAATTTTGTACATGCTACCTGGTATATATGTGAAAGATGTTGCCAAGGGTACATAGCTACAAAAAGAACTGCTCATTCACAGTGCTGCACAAACCTTCAGAGTGCATACAAATTAGTAAAGCATAAGTTATTTTATATGCTACATATATGCACATATACAGTAATGTAAGTATTATATAAATTTCATATATTTTATACATTTTTCTCAATACACCTCTCCTATTGTCTAAACCAAGAATGCATACCCTTTTAAAAATTTTAACTTATTTCATTAATGTATTAATTCATTCAACAAAATTTATTGAGGCATCCATTATGTGTCAGGTACTATACTATATGCTAAAATAGTCTTACCTTTTTGTACTCTTATTCCTACAGCAAGTTAGAGTCTGGATGCTTGTTAAATGATCAACCTCATAGCCCACTGACTAAATTTCAGAAACGAAGATTCATTCTCATACTAAGAACCATAATCACGAGCATGAAAATACCTGGAAATAACCAGTCCATGGTACGTTGTAAATTGTTGATAAAACAGTTCTAAAAAGATTACTCATTATTGTCTCAGTTCTCAACAACCAGCAATACCTTTGAACATTACCTCTAAAACCACCTTGTTTTTTTTTTTCCAAAATAAAATCACGTAAATAACAATATGAAAAAGAACATACAGATTTATAATTTTTAAACCTGAGTTTTGTCTTGCTTTAAAATAAAACCATTTAATTTCCCCCACCTCATCCTCACCCCCAGGGCCTGAAAATGGCATTACTTGATGGAATTTTAACAAGTGACTATAATACTCCCAAGGAGCCCTGGTGATGCAGGGGTTAAGTGCTCAGCTGCTAACCAAAAGGTCAGCAGTTGGAATCCACCAGCCGTTCTGTGGGAGAAAGGTATGGCAGTCTGCTTCCTTAAATATTACAGCCTGGAAACCCTATGAGACTGTTCTACTCTGTCCTATATGGTCACTTTGAGTCGGAATCGACTTCGCAGCAATGGGTTTGGTTTTGGATAACACTCCCACGTACTAAAGTAAACATTAATACAGTTCGATCGGTGTTAGGGAGTTCCGTAGCACTTAGTCAATCATTATCACGTCCCATCTTACTCTTTCACTAACCATTCTTTTATCGTCCAATAAATAAGAACAGCGATAATGGAAACATTGTCTGGTCTGCACCTCAGGCATATTATTAAGCTTCAAACCTGGGTTAGAATTTAGGTGTCCCAGAGAGACAATTTATTGCTGGCACACCCGGACAAATAAAAGGTGCTTGATGACTATGCATGAAGGCCTGTGTTAAAGGGATTTTTTTGAGCTCACTTCCTGGTTCAGCTGTATAAGAGAAGATAATAAAAGAACCATTTGATTAATTTAGACAAAAATTTTCCCATAAGATGATCAGAAAAGATCATTTACAAGAATAGCTCGAGTTCTTTAAAACTTAATATTCTCATAACCTTACTTAAATAAAAAGTATGTTTTCAAAGTCATGTTCGCTAATGCACAGGAAAGCATTGGATTTCTGTGGGTATGTGTGTGTGGGTGTGTACGTGTGCTGTGTTTACCTGGACTATTTACATAAACCCTGTGTTAAACACAGGGCAAAGATATACTTTCACTGAGTTCATCAACGTAAACTAATACGTATCTGTCAGTCAATAGCATGTATTCAGTACTCATTAAGTGTGAAGTGACATACAAAGTACAATGGGAAACATAAAAAGACAGGTGACAATGTCATTCTAGGCAGATACAATAGCACAAGCAAAATCCATGAACAGTGGAAGTGAAATAATAATACTAATAAAAGTCTAAGAGTTCAGGGATATATTGCTGTGAAGAAATAGTTACATACTTGAATGCATAGTAAAGTCATACAAAGAGAAAGGGAATGATCAAAGGCAGGTGGAATTTAAGTTGTTCTGAGTTTCCTAAATTAAGTTTTTAAACCTCTCCCTTTTTTAGTAAGATGAGTATAATGTTCTTACCCATTTACAATATAGAAATATTTCTATGAGTATTTAAATAGATTTTATAACTTTAAAAATCCAAAATTAGCTAAACCTATGCATTCCTCATAACCCAACAATTCCACTGTTGGGTATACACCTTCAGAAATGAGGGCATAGGTCCATCAAAAGACATGTAAAAATATGTTCATAGCAGCTTTGTTTGTAACAGTCAAAAACCAGAAAAAAACAAAATGTCCATCAACAGTAGACTGGATAATTTAATTGTGGTATATTCAGAGTAACGAAAAGCAACAAACTCCTGATACACACAACAGCACGTTGAAAGGGACAAAATTAATCTACGTCCAGGTGGGTGCCCGATGGAACCTTCTAGGGGCTAAAATTGTTCTATTTTAGGCAGCAGTGGTTACATGAGTACATACATATGTGAAAGTCCAAGTGTATGCTTAAAACTAGCAAATTTTATATAAGCTACAACACAATGAATAAAAAACAAAAGCAGTACAAGAACACGTGTCAAAGCCAGAAACAGTTTGGTTCATTGACTCACTACATTAACTTCTGGAAATTAATACTAGGGAATTAAATCATTTTTTTTAAAGCTGTGTTTGTAGACATAGATTCATCACAAATT
This sequence comes from Trichechus manatus latirostris, assembly GCF_000243295.1. Classification (NCBI taxonomy): domain Eukaryota; kingdom Metazoa; phylum Chordata; class Mammalia; order Sirenia; family Trichechidae; genus Trichechus; species Trichechus manatus. The sequence continues at coordinate 2,191,898 of NW_004443954.1, forward strand.
GTGAATAATAGGAAATAATTAAAATCAATCAGCTCAATGAAAAAAACGGTTAGGTAGGTTATCTTATTTCAATTTATTGTAAATTTTATGTGATATTAAAAAAGATAATTCTAAGGTCTATGCCAACAAAAATAGTTAATTCAATAATCAGTGAATAGACCCAAATACAAATTATTCACAGCAAATAAATACAAAACATATGCACATCCATAAACACAGATACGTAAAATACTGGACAAAAATGTATAAAAATAAATGTGTGTGTGGGATTATGAGCAATTTAATTTTTCATTTTAAAAATTTCCTTGAACACTGTTATAATTCTGTTCTTTTAATTAAGGACAAGCATAAATATATTTTGAGTTCCAACAACTGGTTAAAGCCTTATCAAGTTGCTACTACATGAAGCTGGGACAAATCTAAGCAAAAAGAAGGATTATATTTGCAAATAAGGTGAACAGCATAGAGGAAGACATGAAGGGATGCAAGAGGACGATAGACTAAAATATGCCAAAGGGGAAGAAAAATCTAGGGGAGCAATTCAAATGGCTGTGTAGTTGGCTATAAATTTGCAGAAGGGCAGACATCAAGGAAGAGAGGACCAAACCTTAAAAGAACAAAGTAAGGCAGCTGAATCTCACAGAGGGGTGCACAGTGGAGCGGTTAAGCAATCTAGAAGATCATCCTTGCTACTGACTAGTTATGTAATGTCCATCTGTAAAATAAGAATGATAATAACAGAGTCATGATAATAATGGAGCCCTGGTGGCACAGTGCTTAAGAGTTTGGCTGCTAACCAGCGGCTCCTTGGAAACCCTGTGGGGCAGGTCGACTCTGTCCTGGAAGGTCGCTGAGTCGGAATCGACTTGATGGTACTGGGTGTGGTTTTTGGATGAGGACTACAAGTGTTAATGCAAGTAAAGTATGTAGAGCAGTGTCTGCCAATAACAAATGATCAACAAATATTAGATAATGCTAGAGAACAATTAAAGAGAAAAGATTAACTTCATTAGATCTTTTTTCTAACTTTAGCCTTTTTTAAAAAATTTCCCTACTCACAGCTTATCATATTTAATATATTTAGTTTGATAACAATTTTCATCTTCACTCAGAAATCTGACATTAATTTTATCTAATATTCAGTGAGAACTGACTCACAACTGTAGCTTTGTAGAAATCCAGCAATTTAATACAGTAACCTGTAAGAGCATTCCTCTTCTCCTAAACAATGCTGCTTACTTCATGTGAATTAACTTCAAACTTAACTTCAAAGCTAATTTTAAGACTTGGGATTTAGTAACTATCATAATGCGATACATCGCAGTGGAGGGAAAACTCGTACTTGAGTATTGAACAGAGTCAGTCACTGAAAACCCTACGGAGCACAATTCTACCTTGACACACGTGGGATAGTCATGACTGAGAACTGACTTTTGTTTGTTTTTGTTTGTGTTTTTATTTGTTTATTTATTTTTATAATTGCTTCAGTAAAAACCTATCGTCTGTACACTGTACAGGTAAAATACCTTCCTGTTTCCCCACCCCTCCCAGCAAAAGCGGTAAAACAGAACTACAAATAGTCCCTAGGGGGCTTGCATTGCTCCTTAACCTCAGAGGCATTTCTTCTAAATTTTCCTTTTCTGCAATGTATTATTTTGTTCCTTCTCTACGCTTACGTTATTTTGCTCCTCTTTTCTACAACTGAAATAAAACGCCATCATCAATGGATAGGTAACCTCCTCCACCCACCACCACCCCACACAGGAAATAAATAAATACGCAAGCATGCCAAACAAACAAACAAAAAAAAAACACATACAACACACAGCGGTTTCCAGGGTCTGCATCACCAACAATCTGAAGAAACGAAATACGCGGTGTTGCTCGGCGTCATTCTGACGTTGACTGCGCATGAGGCTCCGTGAGGTGGTCTAGCCAGTGTGCGCCCCAGATCAACCGCAGCAGCAGCACCTGGGAATGCAGATTCTCAGCCGCACCCGACACCTCCTGAGTTAAAAATCTCTGGGAGTGGGGCCCAGCAATCTGCAAGATTTGTAGCCCTCGGGTTGAGTCCAACGCCATTGTATAGGCCATTTCAGCGTAAATTACTTCACAAATAAATCATAAAAGTAGTAGGAAGTCTAGCAGCACCATCAACTAACTATCCAGAGTAAACTAACCCCTGAAACGCTGCCATTTCTCTTCAAACACAACTAACAGAGAGATGATAGTTTTTTCATTTTTATAAATGTGAGAAGGTAAATTTTACATACATTTCTTTAAAAGTCTTTAAGAACAGAAATCTAACACAGGTAATCTAAAAAAAAAAATTTAACTTAGATCATCACAAAATTTAAAAAATTATCCCAGGTAACAAAACCAAAAAGAAAAAAAGAATCTCATTACCATTGAGTCAATTCCGACTCGTGGGGACCCTACAGGACACAGTAGAACTGCCCCAGAGTTTCCAACGAGTGCCTAGTGGATTCGAACTGCCGACCTTTTGGTTAGCAGCCGAAGCACTCATTGAACCTCTTTGAATAACCTTTAGATCCGCACTGACCAGTAGGGTCGCCACCAAGCACATGCGGCTATTGAGCACTTGAATTCTGGGAATCACCAAGTACTGCAAGTGTCAAATACGCATCAGATTTGGAAGACTTAGTAGGAAAACTGAACGTAAAATATCTCATTCACAGTTTTTATATTGATTATGGCTAAAATGATTATATTGGGGATAAATTCAGTTAAATAAAGTATATTATTAAAATTATTTTCACGTTTCTATTTATTTTTGTAATGTGTCTATGAGAAAATTTAAAACTACATATACGGCTTGCATTACATTTTTATTAAATTAGAAGTTAATCATATTTTAATCCAAACAAAAAAAGCCATGCAATATAAATTTTCAAGCTATCTGCAGAAGAAAGAATGTGTCATTTTTTCACTTTATTAAATACTTAGTATCTTAATTTCTAAGAAGCCCTAGTGGCGCAGTGGTTAAGCGCTTGGCTTGGCTGCTAATCAAAAGGTAACAGCTCCAGCCCACCAGCCTCTCCATGGGAGGAAGATGTGGCAGTCTACTTCGGTACAGATTACAGCCTTGAAAACTCCATGGGCCAGTTCTGCCCTGTCCTACAGGGTCACTAGGAATTGGAATTGACTCAAAGGCAACGGGATTCTCATTTCCTTTCTCCTCTTGCTCTCCTGGCCTTGGGTTTTCTCCCTTTCGCCAAAGTCCACCCAAATTTCTGCTGTTGAGATCTCCCTGGGCTGATCTGATTATCTACAGTCACTGATGTTTTGGTTGTTGTTAGGTGCCCTCGAGCCAAATGTCAACTCATAGCAACCACATGTGACAGAGTAGAAATGTCCCATTGAGTTTTTTAGGCTGTAAATTTTACAGACGCAAATGGCCAGGTCTCTCTCCCATGGAGAAGCTGCGTGGGTTTGAACTGTTAACCTTTTGGTTAGCGGCCAAGTGCTCAACCACTTAACCATTGTGCCACTAGGGCTCCTTACAATCAACAATAAATATGGAAAAAGGTATATTTACAGATTAGAGGAAACTGACAGAAGCCTTCTCAGCAGAGGTGACATTTAATTTGAAAACTAAAGGATGAAGAGATACTCATGTATCTTTTTTCCTGCAAAGGGAAAAAGTCCTGAAATGAAAAATAGCTTGTTTTATTTTAGGAACTAAGAAGACCCCGACGTGGCTAGAACCTAGGGAGTGAGGGGAAGCTGGAAGAGGTAAGAGAGTGACAGAGGCCAGAATATCAAATACTTCATAAAAAACCAGTTCCTGTCCAGTCATCTCTGACTCCTGGCGACCCCGTATGAGTCAGAGTAGAAATGTGCTCCTTAGGGTTTTCAGTGGCTGCTTTTTTAGAAGTAGATCACCAGGTCTTTTTTCCAAGGTGCTTGTGGGTAGACTCGAACCTCCAACCTTTTGGTTAGCAGGTTAGCAGTGACAGTTTACACCCCCAGAGGGGGACTCCCAAGTACTTCACAGGCCACAGTTTAAGGGTCTAGACTTTATTCCAACTACAATGGATCTGATTCATGTTTTAAGAAGGTCCCTCGTAAAGGAAGCAAAGTGGAAACTGAGAGAGTAGTTAACGGACCGCTGTGGTCGTCCAGCCACATGATAGCTGTGGCTTGGATGACACAGCAGCAGTAGAGAGAAGGGTAAGTGGAAAAACTCAGAGCTCATTTGGAAGTAGTATGGACATAGGTCTAATTCACTGACAGATTAGATAGGGTGGATAATGGAAAGATAGAAATTAAGGACAATGCCTGGCTTTTGGTTTGAGTAAAAAATTGATAGATTTTTCAAAAAATACCTTTTTCCAATATTATAAGAGAAAACAAATAATGGAAGAGAAAAAGAAGGATACTTTCAGTCATTAAGGAACCATTATGCAAACATCAATCTTATGTTTCTTAAAACATAAATCAGTGCCAGGTGGTGTTTTATACATGTGGTTCAATTTAAGATTCTCAGGAACCCTATATAGTAAGTGTTATTACCCCAGAATAGGGATAGGCAAACTGAGACACGAAGTCAAAGGTCATCAAGCAGCTCAGTCAATAGAGAACAGTTCCCTCTGACTAGAATGTTTTACGCACAGCATACGGCACCATGACACATTGATTTTGTTCTTAAGAAGATGGTTAAAGACATAATGCAACACATCTTTCACACTTTTAAACCAGACTCACCAGAGGGAGTACATTTTCCAAGCTCTTGTGATTTGCAATTACAGCACTAGTGAAATTAAAGTGTTTTAGAGAGTGAATTATGGAGCTCTGAGTGCGATCTGATATGTTAAGGATTCTACCTGCGAAACTCTGAAACAATCTGTTTAATGCATAACTTCAGATACTGACACTGCCCTTTGTACCTTAAAGACCATGGGTGTTTGTGTATCTGTCTATCTGAGCCAGCGAAGAGGGATGAAGCTACGGTCTGACACTCTGGCACTTTTGCTATCAGCACAAATGGCATTTTGCTGTATGTCTCTTTCCTGATAAGTCAAGGGAAATATAGTTCGGTAGCCTCTGAAATATATATATATATATATATATAGAAAAAAATACACAAACATACTTATATAATTTGTTATATATATTATATACAAGGTATGTTATACATAGATATATGTATTCTTTTGCAATGTCCTTCTTACTTACACTCAATGCTTATAAACTAAGATGATACATAAATGCCTGCAGGAGGCCCTGGAGCCAGCAGAGAGCAGAGGTCTGAAACAGAGACTTAAAACGTTTCTCCAAAACGCAAACCCAGTATCTGTCCCACTTTGGAGGTCGGCTTAATTTGGCATTGCTCTTTATCTTCTGATAACCTCAGCGACACAAAATGCATACCCACTGAACTTGCCACAGCACCATTGGTTCAAACACCAAGATGGGTAAACGGAGCTACGTACAGACAATAGAAATAGTTGCAACAACAGAACAGGCTCATCTCTGGGATATTCATGGAAGATTCTTCTTTTGGGATATCAGTGACTCTGAATATCATCCTCAACGCATAGCTACAGAGAAATCAGTTGTGCCATTTGTCCTAGCCAGGTGGGACAGGCCAAGAGAGAGGATGCACTATACCAAAAATGAGGGAAGTATAAATGGGAAGTGGGCATAAAGACAGGGGGAGGCCTTCCAGAGTTCAACGTAAATGGCTTTGGTTCTAAATGCTTTGACATTTAAATATAAGTATATATAAATGAATCTCTATACATATATATGATTAAACATAAATATTTAATTTATAGTCTAAAACTAATATATGTATAACCCATAAAGAAGATTCAGAACATCTAGGATTGTAACAGGACTAAACCACTTCATGGTTATCCTGTCTAAAGAATATATTTTATTCATTCTTTCTCTTCATGTAGAAAAAAAAAGATATTTTTGACTTAGGTTCTAAGTGTTTTCTCTATATCTGGAATAAACTATACTAAAAATTGATATGCAATCTCTTTGGTGCATAATATTTTATGTAAATAGCTTTATATAATTTTAGATTGTATTAACTTCTCAAATTTCACTCCAATTTTCTTCTATTTTCAAAATTAGCTTCAGCAGTTTTGATAGTAACCCCCTTTTTGGTTTATTTTGTTTTAAATTGACAAATTGTTCAAGGAATAATACTTAACTCTAAGACACCTTATGATAGATAATAGAAAATGTTGCAAACTGATTAAGAATGCTTAAGCTCTTCTATTTAGTTCAATTAAACTCGGAATGAAGCATCTCAGATATTTAGAATCCAAATACAAACGTGTATGAATGTATCTGTGTATATATACTAGTGTATCTGATCAGTGTACATAATATACACACACACATATACCCATATATATATATACATACACACATACACGCATACACATGCACACATATTACTGTCCTGGAATAAGTACATTTTTATATTATGATTCTTATCATAAATCAGTTTGAATGCAAATTTTTTTGTATTTATTTTCCCAACTAGATTGTTAGTTACTAAACTCTAGGGATCCCATTTATTATTTAAATCACTTAAGTCACTTCATGTTTTAAACATAACACCCATTCAAAAACGCCTGCCTGGTGAAAGCATAATCCTTTTTAACAGAGGATACTTTTTTATTATAGCTACTTGTTTCAAATATACAAATCATTGGTTCCATTTCACAAACTGAAATGTCGGTTTTAGACTCACTTATAAAGAGAAAAATGTGATTTATGCAGGTAGAAAACCACAATGTCGGTCGAAATCATTTGGGGCTTCAGTAATAGAACTACATGTTATTCGTGTATTTAGTTTGTTTTCCATTACAACTTGAGTGTTGAAGGCAGTTTGAAAATACTCTCTCCTTAGATAACAATTACTAGGCAAGGTCTATGAGTTTGAATGTTATGGCAATCTATGCATAAGTAGAAGGAAAATGTAACTATTGAAATTCATAAGCTGCATGGTAATGGGAAATAGTTCAACATATACCACATACGTTAGGTATAAATATACTCATATTTTATGGTTAATGTTCCCATAATGAGGATAATTTCAAATAGGAGGATTAGTTTTCCAGAAAGGAGTTGGTCAACTAAACTAAGAAAGGAAAATCAGCTTTTAAAACCCTCCAGGCCTTTTAAATAGTAAGTCTTGCTTCCCAAGAATCTTGATTATTAAATAATCGCTAATTAGGAAAGAAGCTCTGGTGGTGCTGTGGTTAACAGCTCGGCTGCTAACCAAAAGGTCTGCAGTTCAAATCCACCAGCCGCTCCTTGGAAACCCTATGGGGCAGTTCTACTCTATCCTACAGCGTCACTATGAGTCGGAATTGACTCGATGGCAACGTGTTTGTTTTTTTTTTTCTTGGTGATTAGAAAATTCAGACAATTGTTTTTAAAAATGAACCTTTTTCAATTAATAATTTTTTGTGATTCCTGAAGACAGTGATGTATGCACATTTACAATTAATTAAATATTCAAAATGTTTCAATTCCTTCTGCAAAACTAGATAAAAGACTTAAAATCAATAACATAAGCATTAAGTTTTATTTCACCAAGCTTGTAACTAATTAAGATTTTTTCCCAACTTAAAGAATTAGTTTCAATTAAAAGCTCAAGTTCAGTGTTTTACAGTCTATTCTAACATGTCTCAGAAGTTAACCTACTGTAGTACTCATGTATACACGAAATATCAGATAAATGATTTTAACCTAGTAGATGCTCAAATGAGTCTCAATCTTGCACATATCTCACAGAAATAACCGGTGGGATCCAAAAAGAGGAAAATACAATTGCCTTATTTCATTTTAACTTTAAAAGACACTGTGAACATTGAGATGTGATTAACAGCACAACACCTCAGGTATTAAACTTACTAGAAAAGGAGAACATAAGCCCTAGCTTTGGACTTTAAATGCCATTTATGTAAGTCTCAAGACACACTTTACACATGTAGGAGGTGAGGCTAATATGCCCAAAAGTTTGAATCAAGTCTATTAGGTTCCAAAACCTTCTGCTCTTTCCATTGACCCAACTTTTTAAGCAATTTAAAAAAAAAAAAAAGGGAAAGAAAAACTCGTTGCTGTCGTGTCAATTCCAACTCATAACAACCCTATAGGACAGAGTAGAACTGCCCCACAAGGTTTCCAAGGAGTGGCTGGTGGATTCCAACTGCCCTCCTTTTGGTTAGCAGCCAAGCTCTTAACCACTTCGCCACCAGGGCTCCATTTTAGCAATAAGAACTTGAAAAGAATGGTTTGGCAAACATGTTTTAAAAGAAGCTCTGGCATTCCAGGTTAATCTGTGAGAAAATGGCAGATCCCATTCTACGTCTGCATGGATATACTGTGTGTATTGTGCAGTTCTTAAAGGGAATTTTAAGTGATTACACAAAAGATAGACAAACAAGATATATTGTGTGTATGGCCACTCTAAGTATAATTTAATTATTTGTTTTTACCTTCTTGGTAAGAGAGTATTTTGATGTGGTTAAGTCTCAGACTTGAGAGTGTGAGTATTTTAAATACTTTAGAATTCTGGAATACAATTCTTTTGTTCATTTACTACAAAAAAGAATCCACAGGAGTTAAGAATGGGTGAAAATTGCAAAAAAAAAAGAGAGAGAGAGTCAATGAGGAATTTCAAACTTTACAAGTGAGTTAGTAGATAGATAGATTGGTCGATAGATTGATAGATAAATCAATAGATAGATAGAAAAATTCCTAAATCATGAACTTGTTGGGTTCTGAGGCTGGCCTAAGGCAGGAGCGGGCTATGTCACTGGTATGAAGGAGGAAGTCAGGGCTCTGAGCAGGACAATGAAAACAGAATACACTGAACCAAAGATTATGTTTGACAAGAGTCACTAGAATTAAAAAAAAAAAAAATTTCAGAAACAACTTGGTCATAGTATGTGTTCTTTTTCTTATATTAACACATTTAACTTTGCTTTATTCATTTAGAGTCAGTTTACATATGAAAAACAACTCAAAGAAACCTCCCAGAATCTAGAAAATCCTTTGAAATTTTGGAATTTTTGCGAAAGATTCCATGACAACTGTGAATTGTCATTTTCAAAGTACATCTATGCACTCAGCCTTTTTCAGGACCAATTATACCATCTGCTGGGGCCCCACAGGGCATTTTCCCCTGCTCTCTTGGGAAAGTATCCTCCTGAGCCCTTACAGAGGAATCCAGCTGTACTCTTTCGTCACACTCTATTATACTAACACACGCACACCTCACCCACCACATGCACACTAAGGTGTACATGAAAAGTATTGCTCAAATGTATATTTTCACCAAAAAAAAAAGTCGAGAAGGGAGAGGGTTGCCATGTCGTGGGGTTGTTAACCAATGTCATAAAACAATATGTGTACTACTGTTTCATGAGAAACTATTTGTTCTGTAAACCTTCACCTGAAGTACGACAAAAAAAAAAAAAAAAAGTATTGCTCAAAACCCAAAAACCTTTATTTAATTTTGACTACACGTATCTCCACGTCTCAGTGTCTTTCCATGATTTTTACAGGGCTTAAATAAAATTAATGTAGGAGGAAACACTATAAATTGTGCAGAGGAGAAAACTCTATAAACTATAGCTCAATTATTAGTATCCTTATTGTTAGTGTATTGCTATCTACTAAGTGCTATTGCACACACACACACACACACACACACACACACAGAATATAAATTCCATAACAAGATACAAAAAGGTCTTTGTATTCTGGTTTCTTCCTATTTTTGTAAACTCATGTTCTACCACCTTCTCCTATTTACTACACACTGGGGCCTTATAAAACCAACTTTCTTTTTTAATTTGAGTAAATTATTTCTACGTATGACTAAAATACCCTTTACTCTCTTTTCTCCTGGTTAAATCCTACTCTTTTTTTCAAGAATGAATTCATATGGGAATAAAATTTTTGAAAAGTACATATCGGATCTGATGAAGGACTTGGAATATTTATAATAACTTGATAATAAGAAGACAAGTGACTCAATTTTCAGAGGTGGGGGGGGGATGTGTAAGTTTTGAACAAAACTTCACCAGATAAAATACATGGATAATACAAAGCCCATGAAAAGACGCTCAAAATCATTAGAAATTTGGAAATGCCAGTTTAAACCAAAACGAGATACTTTGCATACCTTTTAGAATGTCTAAACTTAAGAGATTGACAATACTGTACCAAGTGTTGTGAAATGTGGACTCAACTGGAACTCTCAGACCCTACTGGTAGGAATATAAAATAGTACAACTCCTCTAGAAATCAGTTTGACAGTGTCTGCCATACGATCCAGCCATTCTACTCCTAGGTATTCATACAAGACAAATGAAAGCGTATGTCCATGCAAAGACTTCCATACGAATGTTCACAGCAGCTTTATTTGTAATATCCCCAAGTTGAAAAAACTAAAATGTTCATCAACAGGTGAATCGTGGCATATTCATACAATGGCATGCTACTCCGCAAAAAAAGGAACGAACTACTGATATATGCGACAACATGGATGAATCTTAAAATAATTATGCTGAGTAAAAGAAGCCAAACGAAAGAATACTGTATGATCCCATGTATAGAAAATTCAAACTAATTTGTAGAGGCAGAAAGATTCATGGTTGCCTTAGGATGGAAGAGGAGCAGAAGAGAAAGTTTACAAAGGAGCGTGAGGAAACTTACGGAGGTGACGGCTATATTCATTACGTATATGGTTGGATGGTTTCATCAGTATATGCATATGTCACAACTTTTCAAATTGTACACAGATGAGAACGGTAGAAGAACTGATTTTTAGTCATTACTTAATCCACAATATACTATGTAGTGCTTGACAATTAGGCTGTCAACAAATGTTTGCTAATTTTATGATTGGCATGTTACGTCCCATCTCCATTATTGCTATTCATTCATTCAGTGAACATATACTTGTTCAAATAGAAGCTAGAAACTGGGAATAGATAGGAAAAAACAATACAGTTCCTACCCTCAGAGACCTAAGAGTCAAGCCTAGGAGGATGATCATTAAGCATGCAAACACAACGTGTGATTAAGTTGATAAGTGTCATGATAGAGAAGGAACAAGATATCATTAAATTGGTGTATGGGGTCAGGAGGTCAGGAAGGATTTTGAAGTAGTGGTAATTGAACAAAGATCTGAAGGATAAGTGGAAGTTGGCTAGAATGGTTGGGTAGGGGAAAAATTATGGTGATGATGACTGGGAATGTTCCAAGCAGTAGAAACAGCACTTTTGAAGGTACAGAGCATGGTGAATTTGAGAAACTAAAAGAAATGTTTTCTGGTTGAAGACTCAAACAGGGAGAGAGGAAGCTGGAGTTGGAAATCATGGACTAAGTCAAAAGGAGTCTAGTGATATGAAGATACTTGGACTTTACTAAGGAATCCCTGGGTGGCACAAACTGTTAAGTGCTAAGTTACTAACTAAAGATTGACGGTTCAAACCCTCCCAGAGGCACCTTGGAAGACAGGCCTGGCGATCTGCTTCCGAAAGGTCACAGATTTGAAAACCTTACAGAGCCTTTCTACTCTGTACATGGGGGGTCACTGTGAGTTTGAATCAACTCAATGGCAACTAACAAGAACAAGGGCATTACAGAGTTAACAAATGATTTTAAATAGAGGAAAAAGACCACGATCAGATTTGTTGTCTCTACACGTCTCTAGATGCTAACTTGGGAACTAACTGGAGGCCAGCAAGGCTAAGCAGGGAGAACAGTTGGTTGCTGGATAATCCTGGTTGGAAATGATCATTGCTTTGCTGAAAATTTGCACAAATAAGGAAACCAATACTCTTCCTAAGTGCCTAGCAATTTCAATCAAATGAGCAAATGAGCTTCAGTTTTGCTACACAAACCAAGTTTTAAAACATGAACAACTCGTAGAATATAATAGTTGAAGATATATTAGTTTATAATGACCATGATGAGACCAAAGCCTACTGTACAATCCTAAAGCATATGGACTTAGGATCAGTATCAACTCCTGCCTCTCCAGTTGACAGATTTTCAAAGCACCTCTTCTCCACATCTGTACTGCCGCTGGACTGTTGTTAAGGCCTCTTCTCTTCCTCGGTCTCATCTCTCCCTCTCTAAGCCATCCTCCAAAATGCTGCCCATTATAAGTGGCATTCCAAGATACTACAGTTAGTCTGGATTTCTCTGGAACAACATAGGAAGAAGACCCAGGAATCAGAGGAGGAAATGGTCCGCAGGTCTAATTGCTTCGATGAACTACAACCTCCTTTGCCATGAATCTAGAAGAAATGGATGGTGCTCTGCTACAGTTCCTGACCATTTTTATGAGTGACTCAATAGATGACCTTGAACAAAAGAAGGAAAATTGTGGAATGGAATTTCAAATTCTTACTGGAAACCAGACTTACTGGAGGCATTGAGACTGAACGAACCCCTGAATCTACTGCTTGGAAACAACTTTGAAACCCTGAACTGAAACTATCCCACGAAATCATTTTTAAAATAAACAACAGTTTAGCTCAATAAATAAAGAATGTTTGCTTTCATCATTGCACACTTATAAAAATTACCTATAGGAGACCAAAATGACAACAGTAACTCTAAAGCACAGATGAGAGCTTTGAGGGGCAGAGAGTCTAAGTGAATGGTGGTGAAACATCATGGCCAGAAATAGGAAGAATGGGGACATGACATGGAGTATGTAAGCACTGTCAATCAACTCTACAGATAAAAATTGTTGAATGGGTGTATGTTTTGTCGTGTATATTCTCACCAAAAAAAAAAAAAAAAATGTTGCCAGTTAATCTTCAAAAAAAAAGTTTTCATAATCCAACCTATTTAAAGACTTTTGATTACTCCCTATTGCCTAAAGGACATAGCTTCAATCTTTGTCATACACAGTCAATATTGCCAGAATCTGACCCAGCATTCCTTCCTCACTTCATCTCTTGCCACTACTCCTACTTGATATATTTCTTCCCAAATACAATGAAACCTATGAGAGCTGGAACTCCACGTGACTGCCTGGTTTTTCCAGGTCTCGCAAGTTCTCTACCTTTGACAGGGTGCAGTCTTAACACTTTTCTATTGCTCTCTGTTAGTGGAAAATATTTGAGCTTTCCTTCTCTGACAGGTCTCTGCCTTACATGGGTTCTGGCTTTCGTGGGTTTTACCGTGCCTTTCTTATTCCTCTCTGTCTAGCAAGTTCTAATCAGTAAATCATAACTCCTCCACAAAATCTCTCTAGGCCACCCAAGCTAAATGTATCATTTGTGCTTCTGTTTCTGCTGGCGATTTGCATTCATGTCATAATGATTCTAAAGCCCATGCTCCATTCATTGAACTACACGTAGGATGATTCTTGCCTACATTGCTTGGCTGAAAGTTCTATCACGTCAGGGACCATGTCTAGCTTATTCATGGCTGAATCTTGAAGGCCTATTCGAGGGATTGGTCAGGCTTCTAAGTGTCCGTATAAGTCTTAAAATCATATGCAATTTGTTTGTGTGTAAATGTAATTTTCTCTAGAGAGAGAATCAATAAAAACAGGTAACACTTATTAAGAACTTACTCTAAGTCAAGCAGTGTTTTAAATAAATTATCTTATCAATGGATGGTGCAAGAGGTTTGCAATTAGCTGCTGACCTAAAGATTGGCAGTTCTAATCCACCCAAGGGCCTCTGGGAAGAAAGGAGTGGCAAACTGCTTCTATAAAGATTACAGCCAAGAAAACCCTATGGAGAAGTGCTACTCTGTGATATATGGGGTCATTATAAGTCAGGGGCCAACTGGTCTGGTCGGCAGCTAATGATAACATCTCAGCAACAGCAACATGTAACACTTACTAACCCAAAACCAAACCCATTGCCATTGAGTTGATTCCGACTCACAGTGACCCTACAGGACAGAGTAGAACTGCCCCACAGGGGTTTCAAGGAGTGGCTGGTGGATTCGAACTGCCACCCTTTTGGTTAGCAGCCAAACTGGTGCGCCACTGGGCTACTGTTCTATACGGTTTCCATTTGGTAACACATATGATCATCACACTAATTCTATGAGATACGTATCATCACATGCATTTCAAAAATAAGGGAATTGGCTCATCCATTGCTGATGGATTATAAAATGGTTTTGCCACTGTGGAAAACAGTTTGGCAGTTCCGCAAACATAGAATTACTATATGATCCAGCAATTCCACTCCTAGGTATATACACAAAAAACTGAAAGCAGGAACATAAAGAGGTACGTGTTCCCTGATGTTCACTGCAGCACTATTCGCCACAGCCAAAAGGTGGAAACAACCAAAATGCCCATCAACAGATGAACGGATAAAATGTGCTATGTGCATCCAAAGGAATGTTCTAAGCTACCATGAATAGAAATAAAGCCCTGATACATGCTATGACATTGATGAATCTCAAAAGCATTATGCTGAGTGAAATTAGTCACAAAAGGACAAATATTGTATGAACTCATTTATATGAAATATCTAGAATAAGCAATGTATACAGACCAAACTTCATTAGTAGCTACCAGGAGAGGTTGGGGGTGGGGGGAAGAGGGAGTCATAGCTTAGGGGAGCACTGAGCTTCTGCTAACGGCGATAGAAAAAATATGTAAATGATTGCGGTGATGTTGGAAACAGAACTGTACTTGTATAAAATGTTGATGTGGCAAATGTTTATATACATAGAACACTATATATATATATACACACACACATATGCACACACATATATTTGAATCTATTGCTGTTGCATTGATTCCAACTCACGGCAACCCCATAACCCCATGTGCTCCACAGTGGGACTGTGCTCCATGGAGTTTTCAACGGCTGTAATCTTACACAGGTGCGCTGGTGGCACAGTGGTTAAGGGCTCGGCTGCTAACCGAAAGGTCAGCGGTTCGAATACCCTAGCCGCTCTGCGGGAGAAAGATGTGGCAGTCTGCTTCCAAAAAGATTACAGCCTTGAAAACCCCATGGGCAGTTCTACTCTGTCCTATAGGGTCACTATGAGTTGTAATTGACTCGGTGGCAACAGGTAATCTCATAGAAGTAGATTGCTGGGCCTTTCTTTAGAAACTCTACTGGGTGAATTCAAGCTGCCAAATTTTTGATTAGTAGCTGGGCACAAACCATTTGCACGCTGCACGCTCCTCCCCTCCCCAAGGATCTTACATATACCCTTACCGCAATTAAAAAAACAAAAAGGGAATTGGGACTCAAAGAGATTAAATTGCTTGGCGAAAGCCAACACGTTTAGTAAAAGGAGAGCAAAGGTATCTGACAATAGTCTGCTCTTTTGGCTTATGTGTCATATAGCTACTGGTGGCATTGGTCATTCTCAAAGTCCTTCATGTTCCCTAAAATATTAAAAGTATCACAGGTAAAAAACAAAAAATTGAACTCTATGCCTTTTCCAGAAAACCAGCTTAATAAAATCAAGTGTTTCATGGCAATAGGACATCAAAAGCTATCAGCTAATGCTACTATGTAGAGCTCATACTGTGCCATGAGGTATTAAAATAGAAGGTAGGAAGTATAGTCACAAAGGCAGATCTGTTCTTTAGGATGTGCCCATAATGAGCTGGCAAGATAGTGTTGAGTTACAAAGTTACTTAGCATATTTATATACGTAGCTCCTACAAATAATACATCAGAAGCAGGGTTGCCGTTAACCCTTACAGAGTTATTTTGTGAGCTAGAAAAGTATCCCTTCCCTGGGAATACCCAGCCAAGAGCCAGGGGACATGGCTTGGGCTGTGAGATGGGTCCAAGGCTTCAGTCCTCACTCTGCACTCAGTAGGAACCCCGTGCAGTGAGGAACATTATGACCGTATGGAGCAGCCCTGGTTACACTCATGGCCTGGAGCCACAATGCCTGCATTTGAATCCCCAGCTTTGCCCCTTGTAGAGGTAGGCTCATAAAGGAATTAATTAGTTTCTCTCTGTTTCACTTTTCTTATCTGTAAAATGGGGAGATTATTAGTATCAGCTGCATCAGATTGTTGTGAGAATCTAAAAGAGAAAATGCATGTAAATTGCTTAGAACAGTACCTGGCATATATTAATTCGATACGTATTAGCTAAAAATATACTATTATTAATATTCTTGAACAGCTTGTCCAGCTGGAATACATATGCCGTATTTGAAGTGATTCTTATGCCTGTATGTAAGTGGAAGACTAACAGCAGCAGGTACAAATGCCTATGAGGGCAGAGGAGAGGAGTGGGTCTGCAAAGATGCATCATTGCACACCAGCTCGTTTCGTTTGCCTCTGTGGTTCCTCAACAGCACAAAGTTATGATAAAACCAGCTGCAGTCAGGTTGATTCCAACGTATGGCAGACTAGAACTGTGCTCCATAGAGTTTTCAATGGCTGATCTTTCAAGAGTACATCACCAGGCCTTTCTTCCAAGGTGCCTCTGGGTGGACTCAAACAGCCAACATTTCAGGTAGCCGCCAAAGCGCATGAACTGTTTGCAACACCCAGGGACTCCAAAGCAAGGATACCTCATTTAAAATGGTGCTTTCACCCCCAGTAGTGTGAATTTTCATTTAAAAACGTGGCAAGTATGTTAACTCAAGAGCCACAAAATCACAACAGCAACTACAAGGCAAAGATTGTCCAGGTGACTGCGACAGAGAAAGTCTCACTGATCATGGATTAGTATCTCCAGCTATTCAGTAACTGGACAGATAGTAACAAATGCAGCAGCATCGTCTCCAAGTTCGTAATAAGATGATACTTTGAAAAGCATTTAATTCCCTTCTCATTGTTTGTATTTTAAAACAAAATTATCTGACTCTCCAAGTCAAATGTTCGAAGACTGGTTTCTATAATTTCAAAATAGTAAACTCCAATAATGAGAAATCAATTTTCCATCGATCTGAATGACAACATTTTAAACAGATCATCATTAGCCAGTGTTGGCAAGGGCGTGGCAAATATGCTGTGGGTACTTAGGAAGGCTCTTTGCAATACCTATCACATTTAAAGTGAACAGCTTCAAATTTGTTTTTAAAGAGGAACTGTCCAGCTGTAACACATAAGCCATATCTGAAGTGATCCTTATGTCTGTGTGTAAGTGGAGGACTAATACCAGCAGGTACAAATTTCTTGGAGGAGAGTGGAAACAAGTGACTCCGCAAAGATGCATCATCATGTACCAACTGTTCTGTTGGCCTCTTGGCTTCTCAACAGTCCAAAGCTATGATAACACTAGTTGCCATTGAGATTCCGACTCATGGCAACCCCATGCGCGTCAATTCTGTTCTCAGAATAAACCATCACAAGTACCCATGCAAAGATAATATGTAATATTCACTGCATCATTGTTTGCAACAGTAAAAAACTGGGAAGTCCAAGTGACTATTCTGGTCTGGTTGGCCGTATTAAGCAGAAACACTAAAAGAGGCTCTTCACATATTGACAGAGAGATAATTAAAAAATAGTCAAAGAAAACTCAATTTCAGAACGTTAGGTACGAACCCATTGTTCAACTTTTTGAAATAATAAAGAACAAATTTCTATAGCTATACACGTAAGAGATTGGAGGGACACAAGCCCAAACATCAAGTGATTACATACATAGAATGAAACTGGGGAAGAGGGGGAGGGCATGATTCACTTTATATTTTATTGGAATTGATCTTTTGAAAACAGATGTTACCTGCAGAATTCATAGAAATAACAAGGATTTTAAAGAGACTGGACACTCAAAAATATGGGTGTTAAAAAAATCTTAGCAATCCCCAAAATCAATTTGTGATGCCTCATTTGCTTATCATCACAATTGCAGGGTAACGCATCTGCGAGATGTTAATAGACAGATATTAGTGGAAGGGTTGTACTACCTTCATAAAGCACGCTGAGACACTCCGTATTTGTAGGCCTATAAATGGAGTTTAAGAATAAGAGAGAGGACAGAGGGCCAGTGGCTCTCAAACCCTAATCCACTTGAAAAGTACAAATGAACAATTTACCATCACTCACCACCCCTACCTCCCAAAATGGTACCAGGGAGGAGGCCAACCCTACCTAGCCGCTGACGTTAAAGACGCCATGGATCAGGTGGCTTCGCTGTTAAGTCTACGGAAGATGGGAGGGAAGTAGGGTGAGAGGGTTGGGACAGGAGGACTATCAGCAGAAAACGGTGATAGCTGGAGAGGAAGGATATTTCAGTGACAAAAAAGAGAAGATGCATATAAAATAAACAGAAAAGCAGGAGTAACAAAACAGACGGGAACTGTGGCTACGAAGTTGTTTAGTTTTCAGGACACCCGGTTACGGGTTTGAGCTTCTGCATTCTGTATTCTCTTAGCTCTTGCCCTCTAATGACAGCTTATGTGAGATTGTTCCGCATGATGGGGAGCAGTGCTTGGATTGTTTGGAGCAAGCCTTAGAAGCATAGTGTATCAGAAATGAAGCACATGTTATATTCAATCCTAAGAGCTGATCACACATTGGCTTATTCCCGTTAGAAAGGGGTACGGCTTAGCTGGCACACGGTGTAGCAAAATTTCCAAAGGACGTTTCTTCTCGAGGAAGTTAAGATGGTTTAAATAGTATATATCAGTATTACATATATCTATACCTATCTCTCTATATATATGTATGTATATCTTATATATACATATATGTGTACAAGTGCATAAATACACATATATGTGTGTATACAGAGCCCTGACGGCGCAGATGGTTAAGAGCTCGGCTGCTAACCAAAAGGTCAGCAGTTCCAACCCACTAGCTGCTCCTTGGAAACCTTATGGGGCAGTTCTACTCTGTCCTATAGGGTCGTTACGAGTCAGAATCGCCTCGAGGGCAACGTGTACGGGTATGTGTATATACGTAATACTATTCTATCTGTTGTTGTTAGGCGTCCAGAAGTCGGTTCCGACTCACAGCGACTCTATGCGCAACAGAATGGAACACTGCCCGGTCCTGCGCCATCCTCAGGATCCTTGTGCTTATATAATTATACATCTGTTGTATATAATATTATATGTTATTATATATAATATAAATTATAAAATATCTAATTTTAATCCCTGCCAATTAATCCAGCCTGTCCCCAGCCATATCACAGGAAGACGCCCATTCCTAATGTTTGTGACACTTCTCTCCTGGAAGCTGAGACCTGAGCGAAGGCCCGTGGAGAGATGCTCCAGGACCAAGCAACTCCCCACAAACCTCCACATCCCAGAAACATCCCTATGTCCTGGCCTTGCCCGCACCCTCCCCCCCCCCAAAAAAAAACACCAAACTCATTTAAAAACACCCTCCACCAGAGCCCCCAGAGAGCTGGCGGTCACGTGACCCGCCGGCGGACACCAAAGGTTTTTTTTCTGCGCCCAAACAAACCCAACTTTTATTTTTCTTTTCTCGGGTGAAGGCTCGCGCATCCCCTTTTCCTCCCCTCCAGCCTTTCGGGTTTGCCTCCACGGAAGGCTGTGGGAGGCCTCAGGGCATCTGCTTTCAACCCGGCCTGGCCTAGGGGTCCTCGGTTTAGCCCCTCCCGGGCGGGCGCCCCTCCTTCTGCCGCCTGAGGGGAGAGGAGACGCCTCTCGGCCAGACCCCGCGGGGGCCGGGGACTCCGGGCGCAGCCGCGGGCGCCGGGCGCGGGCCGAGGCACTTACCTGCGCCGAGGGCTCCCCGAGGTCCCGCGTCGCAGTCAGCCGCGCGGCCGGCGCCGCAGCGCCCAGCAGCAGGTCCCCCCCGGCCCTGCAGCGCTGTCCCGCGCCGCACTTTCCCGAGCCCGGGAAGTTTGCTGCAAGCCAGGCGGTGGGAGGTGGGGGTGGGGCTGGGTGAGCGGGGAGAGGAGGTTTAGGGATTCGGTTGTTGTTGTTTGTTTGGTGTTTTTTTTTTTTTTTTCCTTTGTTTTTTTTAATCTCTAGCAAAGACTTTATACCATATGCTGGGGAGAATATTAGCTTTGCTCAATGGCGACAGGGCAGCGGCCTGACTCTCACAGGCCGATCGATTTACTAAACAAACTGAAACGTGGGTGGGGATGTTAAACAGTAACCAGCAGCCTCAATGAAAACTGAAAGCTGCGAGGCCCCCGCCGCCTCGGCGCGCTCATTTCCCTGTTCCCAAGGCCCCAGGGCGACCGGCGGGCGGGCCAGCAAGTCCCAGACCCCTGCTCCTTCGACTGCAGGGCCTCTGCGGGGCCTCCGGGAGGCCGCGAGGCGGGAACTGCCACCCACCACATGCCCAAATGTCTCCCCCCAAGGCGGGGCGCACCGCGGCTTGGCCCCTGGGAGCCGGGTTTATCTGGCTCCAGCCTCTTGCACCTGGAGGAGCCCCGCGAGGTCCCGCGCCCGGGGCCTGAGGTCAAGCCGCGGTCCCAGCGTCGGGCACACGGTCCCCCTCCCCCGCCCAGGTCCCGCCTCGTCTTGGGCGGTGTCAGCCCGGAGGAAGCGCGTTTGGCCCAGCGCTGACGCTCTCCCAAGACTAGCGGTGACGGGGAGAAACGGGATGACCCCAGAATTGAAGAGCTAATTCTAATTCAGTGAGGTCCAGAAAAGGGCCGGAAGTATCATGAAGGGGAATTAAATGAGTGTCTGGGGACTGCACTGCGGCCACACCAGCAGAGGAAGCCACAACCATTTCTTTAAACTGCATCTTGGGCGGCTGGGGTTGGATTCTGCCGCGATGCTCGTGGCCACCTTGCTGGGCAAGAGTTCCGGGCGGAGGAGGGAGACCACTTTTCCGTTCCCGGCCATCCCAGGCACCTGTGGCTTCAGTCATCACATACTTCTTTACATATGTGTCTGATGGAAAGCTGTCCTTTCCCCCTCGCCTGCCCAAAGCGCCTCCACACGCCTTCGACGTCCAGAAAAGATGCTCAGACCCAGCAGAGATGCGCTGGTCATCTTGGTCACGCATTTGCGAGCCAGCAACATAGCCAGAAGCTGGGGCTTTTAAAAATATCTCAACAATTTAACATCGTGGTTTCAGGAATGAATGACTTCAGGTCAAACAAGTAATTATCCTCGAGATAAATAGTTACTTAATCCATAGGTTTTTTTCTTTTCCGACCAGGGGTTTGGCTGTTACTTTAAGACTGTAATAACAATGCCTTGGAGATCAAAGGGCTAGGTATTTTTCTTTTTCTTTTTAGATCGGGTTTACTAAACTTTCTCAGTTTCCTCCTTCTGAACCTCTTGCTGAAAGGCTCTTAAAAAACAAGTAGTTGGCGGTTTTAGAAATCAGAACAAAGGGGAGAGATCATATACTAATTTCTTTAAATCAACCTTCTTGAGCAAAACACAATCTTTGGGCGTTCGTTGCCCACGTGGTTTGCAAACCATGTCGCAAGAGCGCCTCTGTCCAGGTCGCGCCTGGGACATTGTCCAAAGACAGTTGAGGTAGAAGAGTAACAATTGCAGGTTATATTTATTATGCAAATCCTTCGTGGACGTGTAGTTTAAAGATCACGTGTAGGCATTCTCTTTAAAAATATTTCTAGGGCAAGTTGTCTTATTATATGCCAAAATGAAAATGTATTTGTCCCATAAAACACCGAAAATTTGAAGACAGAAATTCTCCGTCCTCATTCACAGAAGCTTTAATGACACCTGCCATCTGTTGTTCCCGGTAGAGAAATAATCTTTTAATTCAGTAGTCTATCTATGTCATTGTCAGCAATCCGCGATGCCAGTGGGTTCGGTTTTGGATTATCAGTTCATCATCCTGGTAGATCTGATCTACCAGAACATGATCATCACATGTTCTGTGTTGAATTAGTTTGTCCCGATGTGTAGAACATTTGCCAGAGAATTTTATCAACACGAGAATTTCGGCTAATGGAGAAAAGCGACCGTGAAAAAGGTGTAAACTCTGAAATCTTAATTAGTATTTGAAGGGGAGCATTGCATTTGTTCAATTTAGGAAAATCTCTGAGTTTAGGTAACGCGGTTCATACTCCAGCGTCCACAGCAAGAAGGGAGTGGTTTCTGCGGACTTTAAAAAACAAAAACAAAATAAAAACGGAGCGTCTTTAAGAGCGAAAGGAGGAGACTAGGAGGCTGTTCGCCTTTTTTCCCTAAATAAACCGACGCCAATCCACCAGGCTTTAGAGCATCAGTTGTATTGGTCCTGAAACCAATTTATTACCATTCTTCATGGTATGGGTTTAAGCCACTGAAGATGAAAACTGTGCCCTACGAAAAGCTATCCCTTGATGCGTGGGGGTGGGGGCATCAGTAGGAAGCAAGAAATTAGGGTGATTTTTGAGGCAAAAGTTCTCAGAAGGCACAAAGTTCTGTCTCGCTCGTTAGTGGTTAGGGGAAAATTATATTTACATGTGTTTATATTGCATCTGTTCTTTTAACTTAAAACTAAACACAAAATCGGGGAGCGTCGACGACGACAACAACAACAAAAAACCTTTCCTTCACTTTTCTATTAAGTGTCCCGTTTAGCCTGTGTTTTTTGCTTCCACTTTGGTAATTTTTCTTACATTCTCTTTTTCTTTTTCTTCCCAGAGCCACCCAGATGGTCTTGATAAGAGCTCCAGGTCCCCCTAGGAGCGGTTCTGATATTATTAATTCAAAGTTGTGGCCTGCGGCAGAGCGCTCAGGACCCAGGGAGAGCGCGGGCAGACGCGCAGAACCTCCAGGAAAAAGGTCTTCCTGATTGACGCATCCGGAGACCCTATTTCCCAGGGCGATTCTGCGCTCCTCTTCCGGGAGATAAAGCTCTCTCAAGAAGCGAACTTGAAGTGTCCCTTCCTGCCTAGGCGGCTAGGACCGTTGCCACCTCTGCAGACCTGGTACTTAACTGGCCCCTCCAGGGTCACCATCGCACACACGCCTGGCGCGGGCGCAATTTAATAGGGATTACCACCCACCCTCACGCCAGAAAGAAAAAAAAGGGCCGGGGGCACAAAAACCACTACTACCACCACCCTCATACAGTTCTTCACCTCCCCATCCTCTTCGAATTTAGGAAAAGCCCAGCGTTCTCTTCAAAGCCACTCGTATGGAAAGGACCGCGGGCGGGAGGTTGTCCCAGGGACTTGAGCGAAATTAACCGAGTCTGAAGCTGCGCTAAGCTTGTCGCCCCACGGCAGGCGTAGGACTGGGTTTTGACCCCGGGGGCGAAACAACGGCTGCAGCAGCCTCCGCCAGAATTTCAAAACTCCCTGGAGGCCACTGAGTGTTTTATGCATCAGAAAGGGAAGGCCGGGATTCCGGCCACTGGGGCTGGAGCAGGGGGAGGGGGCTGGGCCCCTGGGGTGAAGGTGAGTGGGGGAGGGTACAGTCTTCAGCCAATCGGGTCTGGGGTGTAGGGTGGTGAGCCTTTTCTCCCGGCCGCCGCTCACCACCCCTCTGCCCCCTCCAATTTCAGGAAAAGCACAGACCTCTTGGCTCCCTCGAGCAGCCCAAGGAGAGGGCCCAAACCGTCGGAGCTACAAAGCTACTAGCCTGCGCCCCTAGGGAGGGGGATCCGGGGCCATTTCTTGTCCTCTGACCCTGCGCACTAAGCATCCGGCGAGGTCTGCCTCTGGGGCCTGGAGCAGTAGCGGATTGTGACTAGGAGCCGGCGGCTTTGATACCCAATTCATCCCTCGTCTGTCATTAGATTTGTCGGACTTTTCACCTGGCATCCACCCTGTAACGCCTTGAATTTAACGTGGCAAAAAATCCGTAGAAGACGAACAGGCCGATTGAACACGGGCAGAGGGATTACTACCCCCTCCCGCTCCAGTGTAGCTTCTAAAAAGTAAGGTCCAGACACTTGCATGGCCCGTTTTCGGGGAGTGAGGCGCTTAAAAACATTCTAAATTGCTGCAGGCGTGTGGCCCCCAGAACTGGGGATCCTGCTTGGCGGTACATTTGGCCCAATTAAAAATTACTCTTTATGTTGCTGTCCAGTCACAGATCAGCATCAACTGGAGTAAGCCCATGGAAGACCACAGACCTGCCCTCAGACTCCGCTACCTGTTACTGGATAATAGAGGTGTAAAGTCAAGCTTAGGTTGAGCGTCTAAATTGAATCTGCTCTGCGTTTGTTACACATCTACAGACACTGTGAAAATCGAGTCCTTAATAATTCTTCATATCAAGGTATGGTTTTTGTGCCAAAAAACCAGACGGCTAGGCTGGATCTCTTCCCTTCCCCACCCCCTCTCTTTGCAGATTTTCTGCTGAAGTATTGATTGCCAAGGTCTCTGCAAGATTTGCAAACTTTTACAGTCATTTATGGTACATGCAATAAAAAGAGGTGATATGAGCACGCTAGTTCAGGGTGTAATGCAAAGATGTATTGGTGCCCTTGGCAACTATCTATAGGACCTGTTTGTCTTCGCCGAACACGCCCTTCTCAGCAATGAACCCTCCGCAACAAAGATTGGCCCTTTACATTTCCAGGGCCTTAGCCCCTCAGTGGAAATGCACACGCAGCCCAGGCAGAAAATTCGGTCATTTCAACTTTATTTCAAGCCAAGAAGAAAACTTTCTAACTAAAAACTGTCTTTGTCGGGAAAAAAAGAGTCTCTTGTAAACTTCCAACTTCCCTACTGTCTCTTATCAAAAGAAAGAAGTAAATCGATTACTAATTTACAATGTAATCTCTAACTGTCCCTTGCCTAACAGAGATCCCCAGGACCTTACGCTAGGAAAAGATAAAGGATAAAGATTATACAGAGACTACACACCATTTTGATTGTACGCACCTAAAGGAGAAAGAAAAACCAACCAACCCTTGAATGTTTCATGTGAAAATACGTGGCTAGTTAAGCACAGATTTGTTCCTGGATTTTACTTTTATAAATTTTTCAATAAAGAAAATAAATAGGAAAGAGGGCTGTTGTTTTAGCCAGTAATTGTAGATAGAACTTAGAAGTCTCACTAGAAACTCTTTTTGCCTTACCCGTTTTACCAGTCTCCCTTTTTTTAAAGGCTATGGTTATGGTTAGCAGTGGTGGCAGGAGGTGGGAGTGAAGGGAGGAAGGATGAGAAAGAGACTCATTTCTCAAATTTCCTTCTTTGAAGCAAATGAGTTTTTTCATCTAGTGCTACAAATAAGAATAGCTGACACAGAGCTTCTGAAAGGTATTGGGAAACCTATACATGCCATCTAGTGGGCATAAGAGAAAACACTGATTCTAGCCATCCTCAAAAGACTGAGTCTCTTGCTGTTTTCTGATTTACAAACCAAACAGTTCTAAGAAATGAAAGGAAAATGTCACTTTAAAGATACATGTAAGGCAATAAAGAATGATAATATTTTATAACACGATTATATAATTCAATTGCACTCCATTTCCTTTTGTGGTTAGTATATGATCATCAAGAGTATTGATTCGTGTTCAGGTAATCAATTTATTATTCTACACATTTTTCTTCTACACATCCTCTTCATGAAGATTTTATGCTGTCTGTCTTCTTTTGGATTAAGTTCAATATCAACTTTAGATCCAGTTGATATTCAAATTAAAAAAAAAAAAAAGGAAGAAACCCCTAACAACTCAAAAGGAATACCTCTCTCTCTCCTTTTTGGAGCTTTAAAATATCCACACAAAACTATACCTCATTTTTGCAAATAAAAAGCGAAAAAGAAAGAGAGAAAGAAAGAAGGACAAGACTGAATGATTAGTCTTTGACACAGGTGTCAAAGAGTTCATTACAATTACACGTTTGCTTTTATGGCCTTGTTACGAGTATTATACTCTTTCAGAAACTGACTTTATCAAATGTAACAACCACGAAGAAAAGCCAGGTGAGTGGAAATCTACAGGTGAGTGGAAATCTACATGCTCATGGCAACTTAAAATGGTACTGCCTTGAGGTTCCCATTATTCAGCACTTAGTGTATGCAGAGGAGAATGAAGGTGTAGCCCATGTAGAAGTTTTGTTGAATGAAGCAGTTGTAAAAGAAATCATCACCATATTTTAATCATAGTTGACTTAAAAATTTTTTTTTTTAGTGCTTACAGTGTGTCGGACACTGTTTTATAGGCTTTTAATCAGTTAACACATTGAGTACTGTCTTAGGCTGGCTTCTCTAGAGTGGCAAAACCAGTAAAGCAGATATGTATAAATATATAGAGAGAGAGTCATCTCAAGGACATGGCTCATGGTGTTGTGGAGGCTGACAAGTCCCAAATCCATGGGTCAGGTGACAGGCTGGAGGCATCTCCTGACTCATGTGGTTGCAGGGGCTGACAAACCCACAATCAGCAGGTCAGACAGTAGGCTGTTGGCTCATAGTACTGCAGAGGGTAGCAAATTCCAAAACTGGTAGGTAAGATGGCAAGCAGTGGGCTCATGGGGTTGCAGAAGCTGGCAAATCCTAGAATTGGCAGGTTAGATGACAGGCTCAAGTCCCAAGAACCAGAGATCAGGTGATGACAAGCTGGATGCAGGATACAGAGCAAGGGAGAGCCTTGCTAGAGCATCCATATATATACTGGATGCGAGTCACACCCCCAAGGAAATCCTCCTACCTCAGAGTAAGGGTGTGACTTGGTAAGGATGTGTGACTTGAGTCACACTCTCTTGTAATGCTGTGACTCAAGATACACCCCACACTAATCTTGCCTCATTAACATACGTTAGAATTTACCACACATAAAATGGAGGATAATTATATTAGTTCACAAAATGGAAGATAATTACATCAGATCACAAAATGGAAAGCAACCATACAATGCTGGGAATCATGGCTTCGCCAAGTTGACACATAACATTAACCATCACAAGTACTTACAATAACCCTAGAGGATTTTACTGGTGAAGAAACTGTGAATCGGAATCATGAAGCTGGTAAATGTAGAACTAACATATGAACCCTAATTTATAACTGGTTGGTTGGTGGTTGATTCCAGAGTCAAGGCCCTTATCTGCCATCTGTACTGCCTTCTACAGAGAAAAGAAGCAAAAAGACTCCACTACAATTAATATTATAAGATAAAATAGATTTTAAAAAAATGCATCCAGAATAAACATTTGCTTGAAGGTACATGGTCTATAAAATATCAGACATCCAAATAAAAAGATAAACTTTCAGGTGATCAGTACTTATTATAAAAATCAAGTTCTAAAAATCACAGAATGTAATTAAGGGATGGATTCATTTTCTTTATCTGTTAGCTAGTTTACAGAGTCAAGAACCTTAAATCATCACAATTAAATGTGTTCAAATTCCCTCCACAACACTGTGGCATGAGAATAAAGTTTCTCTTCTGGAAGCATTTTGATAATTTTACAAACTAAGTGAATGATCAGTCTTTGACACAGGTGGTTTTTTGTTGTTCTTGTTTTTTATCCACAACGTTTGAAAATTATTCAGTAGCACAGCTTTGTGTAGGTATTAATTTAAGAGTATTTATTGAGTGCTTTCAAAAGCTGACAGCAGCTGGCTCGGGATGTCTGCCATGGTTTAATACTCACAAGTGAAGCCACCAGTGCTGCCTTCCTGATCTTTTACATGCCTTCAATCAAGATCAGACATCAGATAAAAGCCGAGACTACAGCAGCCAGGCCCTTTGTATCTCTCCTGTGTATCCATGTAGACCTTCCCCCTCTCCGGAAGAAATATTGACGCTCTCACAGGGAGAGGAGATTCCACTCCTGTTTAAGGTTAATCTCTCCACCTGTGTTCTTGATCCCAGCCCTTCCTGCCTATGCTGGGCCTTGTTCCATCAATTATTTCTTTTTCTTATATCTTCACACTCTCCCTCTGCAATGGCTCCTTCACCACAGGCTATAAATATGTTCAAATCTTACCAACAAACCAAAAAGTTTTAAAAGAAAAAAAACGTGCTCTTCTCTGTTGGGGTTGCCCTTTTTTTTTGTCCTTTGCAGCCAAAACTCACTAGCCAAGATGACTGCATTCTCCTATTAACATCTTCCGTTCACTCCTGTATCCACCGGCTTTAGTCAGTTCCACTCCACAGACTTTGCTCTCTGAAAGGGCCTTAGTGGTTCCCCAATTGGTAAATCCAGTGAACACGTTCAGTCCTTATATCAAGCTCATCCAAAATCTGTATCTAACCCTCTTAACATTCTTTTATCTATTTCTTACCATTTTTCTCCAACCTTCTCATAACACCGGGTATTTCCTAAGATTCTTCTCTTAGATTTTTTTCTTCTCACTGTATATACTCTTCCTGGGAAATTCCATGCACTCTGACAATTTTACTTAGCACAAAATTAACAGATGATTCCCTAAATTGTATTCAGACCCAGATCTTTCACTTAAGTATCACGCTATAGAAGCTTTGCTATGGCAACCATCTTCTAAATAACATCCCATATACCTTTCGCAGGCACTTCTAATTCAATATTTCCAAAATCCTTCATAGTTACCTCCTCCCCACCTTGAAGCTTGTTCTTCCTTCTGAGCTAATTAATGGCACCATTATCCACCAGTTGCTTAAAACAACCTAGGTACCATCAATGACTCCATCTTCTTCGTTACCCAAAGTTAGGATTTAGGTTCATCTACTACAGTGGATTAAAGTAAGACTTTTATTTTTCTCACATAATAAAAAGTAGAGACCTGCTAGGACATCTAAACACTGCTATCAGGGCTCGAATTCTTTCTGTCTTCCTTTTCCACCATTTTTAGTTTGGAATTTTCCTCCTTGTGGTTACAATATGCTTCCTCCATTCTATCTGCATTCCAGGCAGAAAAAGGAAGAAGAGCAAAGGGTAAAGATTATGCCAACTATTGGAATCATCTTCTTATAAATAGTTTTACTGTCAAATACCTCTCAGCAATTTATGTTTAGATCTGATTGGCCAGATCTGGATCATGAAGACACCATTTACAGCTGTAGATTATAAGAAGGTATCTTCAATAGCTAGATTACCAAAGTATACTTGGAGTTTTGTTAATAAGTGTTAGTCAATTGGATTTTGCTATATAACAAGTCACTGTAGAACATAATGGTTAAAACAAAAATAATTATTATATCCCACAATTCTTTGGGGTTTGTTAGGCAGTGCTGCGAAAAGCTCATCTGAGGCTGGATAATCTGCAATGTTCTCAAGCTCATCATAGCTAGGACCACAGCTGGGATGGCTAAGCCTCCCTCTCTCTCCATGTAATTTCCAATCATCCAGAAGGCTATGGCTTCTTCCCATGATGATTCCAGGGTTCCCAGAAGCAAGAGAAGACAAGCTCCAACGCAGTAGAAATTTTTAAGCATCTGTTTTATATCACATTTGTTAACAGCCCATTGGAAAAAGCAAGTCATATGGCCATACCAAGATTCCAGGTGTGGAGAAAAAGATTCTACTTCCTCACAGGAAGATGGTAAAGTCACCATGTTTATAGGGATGTCAGGAATTGATGGCCATTTGTTCCAATCTACTGCATTAAGGAAGTAGGGAAGAATAAATGCTGGGTAGGCAGTTGGAGTGATTGTCTTATCTCTTGTATTTCAACCCCATTTACCCTGTCAGTGTCTTAATAATACTTAAAATTAATAATACTTAAGTAAGCCAAAATCAAACCAAACCCTTTACCATCGAGTCAACTTCGACTCATAGCGATCTTATAGAACAGAGTAGAACTGCCCCACAGGGTTTCCAAGGAGTGCCTGGTGGATTCAAACTGCTGACCTTTTGGTTAGCAGCTGTAGCTCTTAACCACTAGGCCACCAGGGTTTCCACTACTTAAGTAAATAAATAATATTCAATACTTAAAAAAATAAAAACTTCTCTGCATTCTATGCATCTGCTTGACCCTCTAATTACCTGCCTCTATTTCTTAATTAACATCCACATCAGTGATTATTAAACTTTCTTGGGGTTGGGCCACTTAGAAAATCTGATCAAAGTTATGGGCCCTCTTTCAGAAAAAGTAAACAATTGCACAAATGCACAGACTTTGTATATAACGTCAAAATGCCTCTAGACACACAGATTGTCACCGAGGAAACCTTAAGGCCTTCATGCATCCCAGGTTAAAAATCCCTGCACCTCCATAACATCTGGGATAGAGCTTTCAAAATACAAATTTACTCACATGGCAAAATCTTTAAAAACTTCCCATCAACTTCAAGTTGCTTAATGTGGGCTGCAAGCCCCTTCCGGTTCTGGCCTCGCCTCACCCTACTTCTTTCTTGTCACTGATTGCCACAACCGCTCAGGGTTTCTCTCTGCTGGAGATAGCTTAAGTAGTGAATTGGCTTCTGTTCCTGAATGTAGTGCCCTCGTCTGCCGCCATATTTTATATCTTCCATCTGGAATGCCTTTCCCTTTCTTATTTATCTGGTGAAATTTTACTCATTTTTTGAAGATTGATTTTTCTGTGAATAATGAACCCTTCTCTGTAGTTCTCCCGCTCAATCCCCTCCAACAGAGTTCACCAGTTTTCCCTCTTTGCTATTTCTAACTTCCTTCATGTACTGTAATTACCTTAGTTCTTCATCACCTTGATTGTTTGTATGTCTGTAATCCTTGATAACAGGTTTTATAAATATGAATGAATAAATTTGGCTTTCACTGTCAGTATGTCTTTCCCTTCCATGATTAGGCAAAATACATGTGGGGCTCCTTTTCACATTGTCTTTCGGTAATATTTTGAGATACATACTAGAGCTTTCTGTCTTCCAGCTGACAAAGCCTTACCTCTTTGTGAAGTACCTCATGCTCTCAATTTGTTTCCCCACCTTCTGTCATCTATACAGGAGCTATGAACCGAATATAAGAAATAAACTGACAAAATAAACATATGACTGCTAATAGTCTGATGCTTTATTTTTCTTAAAGACATCTGCATTTTGAGAGGCCCGGGGAAAGATTTTAAGTCAAGGAAATAGACGGTAGTGTTGCAATTTCAGGCATCACCGGGAGTTAGGAAAAGCGGTTTCCCTTCAATTTACCACATACATGGTTCACTCTTCTTCTATGTCTAAGGCTATTAATGTTCTCGTTTATATATTGTCAAAATGGTAGCTCATAAAAATATTTGTGGAGCCATCTATGAAGTGTTGCATATGCATATGTGGTACTCAAAGTAGTACTGCTTTTACTACTACTATCTCTACAACTAGTCATAAAAGTAGTAACTATCAATTAATAAATGTTTATGTGCCAGGTTCTGCTTTCAGCACTTCATGCGTTATCTCATTTAATTCTCAAGAAGCCCCGTGAGGTAGTTTTATGAGTAGAAAAAATAGAGGCACCAAGAGTTTAAATAAAAAGGTACACAGGAACGTAGTGAAGGTTTGAACCCAGACTTCTCCCTCTGTTTCTTTTAAACAATGGACATCTAATAATAAGACGCGGAGACTTGTCCAAAATTACTCTTTCTTCCAAACTTGGAATTGACCAGGCAGGGCATTGTGAAACACAAATCGGCCTCTCCCTGTCCCCCGCCCATGTCAGGGGCAGTGCTCTGTAACTCTCGTCATGCTTCACCAACAATTTATATGGTTCAAAAGGGTTTTCTAGCTAATAGACGTGTGCTTTCATTTCCACTGGGAGTCCCTGGGTGGTGTAAACAGTTAACACACTTGGCTGCTAAATGAAAAGTTGGAGAAGTTGGAGATTTGAGTCCAACCAGAGATACCTTGAAATAAAGACGTGGTAGTCTACTTCCAAAAGATCACAGCCATTGAAAACCCTACAGAGCACAGCCCTACTTAGTCATACATGGCGCTGCCATGAATTGGAGTCTACTCAGTGGCAACTGGTTTTCACTTCCACTATGGCCTTCAGATACCTGATGTTCCTATTTCTCCAACCCGGTATGATTTATGAACCAGCCCACTTCTGTTGCACAAGTACTTCTGCCAAACAGCACTCCCCGGTAAGCTGCGTTCTCACCAATACCCTTCTTGCTTCCAGACCTTTGGCAGTGATGTTCATACGAGTGCACAGCATAGGGTGTTCCTCTCTCTGTACACTCATCTCTGGCCTCGGAGCTGGAAACCTCATCATGAAAGCAAGCCTCTTGTTCACAGTTCAAGGTTTCAGTAGAGTCTTTGCAAGTGTGCATACTTGTATTCTTTCTTTGTAGGTTTGCTATTCCAAGTGGTCGTTTCAGTTCTTCTCCAATCTGTTGAAATGTATGACCTCAATCTTCGACCCAACAATTCATTCAGAAAAACATTTGTTAGTTATGATTTGTGCCTCACTCACTTTTAACCATGCCCCAAATCTCTCTAGCCCTGACTCTCTTGAACTCCAGCCACGCGCTTCTACTTGGAAACATCTTCATCTGATCGCACCCTACCATCACTTCAACAGAATTTGCTGAAATAGCCTCTCCCCCAAAGTTTCTATTTCTAGAAGCTGCCCATCATTCTTTGTTCTCCTTATCATTCTTGCATGGCACCTCAGAATAATCTTGGTTCTTTCCTAATTCTGACTCAACATGGCCACTTAGTTACATACTTTAAGTGTTTTCTATACAAAGGCTCTTCTTCAATCTGTCCACTCCTTTCCCATCCCACTGCCACTAACCCAATCTAGAATCTCAAACTGGAAATCAATGCAATAATGAATTAATTGATTGATTTTCCTTTAGTTTCTTCCTTTTCAAAACCAATAAACACAATATTAGTTTATTTTTTGCTAAAACAAAATGCACTTTCGCATTGTAACTCCAGATTTTCAAGGACGTCTTAATACCTAAGGAGGACCATTCAAACATATTAGGAAAAACATACATGGATCTCCACATTTGGGCCCTAACCTATTACCACAGCCTTTTTTTTTTTTTTTTTTGATATTAGTTAAATTAGGCTAGACCTACAGTGCTGCATTAATAAATAACTCCAAAATCTCAGTGGCTTTTTTTTTTCCCATACAAAAGTTTATACATACATTGTTATGTGACCCTAATTCCTCTCCCCATACTGTAACAGCACACTCCTCCTTTCCACCCCTGATTTCCCATGTCCATTCAACCAGCTCCTAATCCTCTCTGCCTTCCCATCTCGCCTCCGGACAGAAGCCGCCTGTTTAGTCTCTTGTATCTACTTGAGCTAAGAGGCACACACCTCACGAGTATCACTTTATGTCCCACAGTCCAGTCCAATCCCTGTCTGAAGAGTTGGTCTCGGAAATTGTTTTAGTTCTGGACTGATAGAGAATCCAGGGGACATGCTTTCTGGGGTTCCTCCAGACTCAGTCAGACCATTATGTCTGGTCTTCTTACTAGAATTTGAGTTCTGCACCCCACCTTTCTCCTGCTCCATCCGGGACTCTCTGTCATGTTCCCTGTCAGGGTGGTCATTAGCGGTAACCAGGCACCATCTAGTTCTGGTCTCAGGCTGATGAAGTCTCTGGTTTATGTGGCCCTTTCTGTCTCTTGGGCTACTACTTTCCTTGTGTCTTTGGTGTTCTTCATTCTCCTTTACTCCAGGTGGTTGGGACCAATTGATGCATCTTAGATGGCTGCTTGCAAGCTTTTAAGACCCCAGACGCCACTCACCAAAGGAGGATGCAGAACACTTTCTTAATAAGCTTTGTTATGCCAATTGACCTAGATGTCCCCAGCAAGCATGGTCCCCAGATCCCTACCCCTGCTACTCTGTTCCTCGAAGTGTTTGATTGTATTCAGGAAACTTCTTAGCTTTGGTTTAGTCCAGTTGTGCTGACTTCCCCTGTAGTGTGTGCTGTCCTTTCCTTCACCTAAGATAATTCTTATCTACAATTTAGTTACTAAATAACCCTCACTCTCCCTCCCCACCCTCGTAACCATCAAAGAATGTTTTCTTCTGTGTTTAAAACTTTTCTTGAGTTCTTATAATAGTGTCTTATACAATATTTGTCCTTCTGTGACTGACTAAATTCACTCAGCATAATGACCTCCAGCTTCCTCCATGTTATAAGATGTTTCACGGCTTCATCATTGTTCTTTATCTCATTGTGAAGTATTCCATTGTGTGGATATACCACAATCTGTGTACCCATTCGTCTGTTGATGGACACCTAGGTTGTTTCCATCTTTTTGCTATTGTGAATAGTGTTGCAATGAACATGGGTGTGCATATATCTATTCGTGAGACGGCTCTTATTTCTCTAGGATATATTCCAAGGAGTGGGATTGCTGAATCATATGGTACTTCTATTTCTAGCTTTTGAAGGAAGCATCAAATTGATTTTCAAAGAGGTGCCATTTTACATTCCCATCAACAGGGTATAAGTGTTCCAGTCTCTCCACAACCTCTCCAGCATTTATTGTTTTGTGTTTTTTGGGTTAACGCTAGCTTTGTTGGGGTGAGATGATATCTCATTGTAGTTTTGTTCTGCATTTCTCTAATGGCTAATGATGCTGAGCATTTCTTCATGTGTCTGTTAGCCGCCTGAATATCTTCTTTGGTGAAGTGCCTGTTCATATCCTTTGCCCATTTTTTAATTCGGTTATTTGTCTTTTTGTTGTTGAGGTTTTACAGTATCTTGTAGATTTTACAGATTAGACTCTGATAGGATTTGTCGCAGTAAAAATTTTTTTTCCCAGTCTGTAGGTTGTCTTTTGACTCTTTTGGTGAAGTCTTTTGTTGAGCGTAAGTGATTTTTAGGAGTTCCCATTTATCTAGTCTCTCTTCTGGTGCTTGTGTATTGTTACTTATGGTTCATATTGTGTTTATGCCATGTATTAGGGCTCCTAGCATTGTCCCTATTTTTTCTTCCATGATCTTTATTGTTTTCATTTTTATATTTAAGTCTTTGATCCATTTTGAGTTAGTTTTCATGCATAGTGTGAGATACGGGTCTTGTTTCAGTTTTTGGAGATTGATATTCAGTTATGCCAGCACCATTTGTTTAAGAGACTGTTTTTTCCCCAATTAACGGACTTTGGGCCTTTGTCAAATATCAGCTGCCCACAGGTGGATGAATTTATGTCTGGATTCTTAATTCTGTTTCATTGCTCTGCATATCTGATGTTGTACCAGTACCAGGCTGTTTTGCCTACCATGGCAGTATAATAGGTTCTAAAATCAGGTAGTGTGAGGCATCCCATCTTGTTCTTCTTCTTCAGGTATGCTTTACTTATTCGGGGCCTCTTCCCTTTCCATATGAAGTTGGTGATTTGTTTCTCCATCTCATTAAAAAATGCCAGTGGAATTTGGATCAGGATTGCATTGTATTTGTAGGTCCCTTTGGGTAGAATTGACATTTTCACAATGCTCAATACCATGAGCAAGGTATGTTTTTTCACTTATGCAGTTCTCTTTTGGTTTCTTGCGATAGTGTCTTATAGTTTTCATTGTATAGATCTTTTATGTCTCTGGTTAGATTTATTCCTAAGTGTTTTATCTTGTTGGGGGATATTGTAAATGGTACTGATTTGGTGATTTCCTCTTCAAAGTTCTTTTTTTTGTGTAAAGGAATCCAACTGATTTTTGTATGGTTAGCTTGTTTCCTGAAACTTTGCTGAAATCTTCTATTAGTTCCAGTAGTTTTCTTGTGGATTCTTTGGAGTTTTCTGTGAATAAGATCGTATCATCTGCAAATGGAGCTGCTTTGACTTCTTCCCTACCAATTTGGATGTCTTTTATTTGTTTTTCTAGCCTAATTGCTCTCGCTAGGACCTCCAGCACAGTGTTGAATAAGAGGGATGATAAAAGGCATCCTTGTCTGGACCCCAATCTCAAGGGGAATGCTTTCAAATC
>NW_004443954.1:2228213-2262600 GCF_000243295.1 Trichechus manatus latirostris
CTCTAATTCTTATTATTTCCTTTCTTCTGGCACCTGAGGGCTTCTTTTGCTGTTCTCTTTCTACTTGTTCCAGTTGTAGGGTTAATGTTTTGATTATGGCCTTTTCTTCTTTTTGGATGTGTGCATTTATTGCTATAAACTGACCTTTGAGCACTGCTTTTGCTGTGTCCCAAAGGTTCTGGTAAGAAGTGTTTTCATTCTCATTTGATCCTATGAATTTCTTTATTCCATTCCTAATTTATTCTATAACCCAGTATTTTTTGAGCAAGGTGTTGTTCAGCTTCCATGTGTTTGATTTTTTTTCCTTGCTTTTCCATTGTTGATTTCTTCTTTTATGGCTTTACGGTCAGGAAAGATGCTTTGTAATATTTTGATGCTTTGGATTTTGTTAAGGCTTGCTTTGTGGCCTAATATGTGGTCTATTCTGGAGAATGTTCCACGTGCGGTGGAAAAGAAACTATACTTGGCTGCTGTTGAGTGGAGTGTTCGGTGTATGTCTATGGATCAAGTTTGTTGATTGTAGCATTTAGCTCTTCCGTGTCTTTGTTGAGCTTCTTTCTGGATGTTCTGTCCTTCATTGAAAGTGGTTTGTTGAAGTCTCCTACTACTATTGTGGAGCTGTCTATCTCTCTTTTCAGTGCTGTTAGAGTTTGTTTTATGTATTTTGGAGCCCTGTCGTTGGATGCGTAAATATTTATTATAGTTATGTCCTCCTGGTGTATTGACTCTTTAATCATTACATAGTGTCCTTCCTTATCTTTTGTAGTGGATTTCACTTTAAAGTCTATTTTGTCAGAGATTAATATTTGCCACTCCTGCTCTTTTTTGAATGTTGTTTGCTTGATATATTTTTTCCTTCCTTTGAGTTTTAGTTCATTTGTGTCTTTATGTCTAATGTGTGTATCTTGTAGGCAGCATATAGATGGATCATGTTTTTTTATCCAACCTGCCACTCTCCGTCTCTTTATTGGTGCATTTAGTCCATTTACATTCAGCGTAATTATTGATAGGTATGAGTTTAATGCTGTCATTTTGATGTCTTTTTTCGTGTGTTGTTCATAGTTTGTTTGTTCCATTTAATTTTCTGTGCTGAGTCATTTTTATTCATGTATTTTCTTTTCATCTTTTTCATTGTTGTTGATTTTGTGTTTGCTGAGTCTTTATATTTTTCTAGTTTTTTATTTTGACTTCTAGGATTGTTAGTTTCCTTTGTGGTTACCTTAATAGTTACCCCTATTTTTCTAAGTTTATACCAGTCTTTTTTTCTTCATATCACCTTGATTTCCTCTCCATATGAAAAATCTATGTCTACATTTTTTAAGTCCCTCTTTTTTGTTTTAACTTTGCCATCTTTTACATATTGACATCTGTTTCCCTATTTTCAGTGTTTTAGCTTTGATTTACTTTTGTGACTTCTATAACTGGGTTGATATCTGGTTGCTCTGTGCCGTGTTCAAGTCTTGGGTTGTTATCTGATGTTACTGATTTTCTAACCAGAGGACTCCCTTTAGTATTTCTTGTAACTTTGTTTTGGTTTTTTCAAATTCACTAAACTTCTGTTTATTTGGAAATGCCCTAATTTGCCATCATATTTGAGAGACAGTTTTGCTGGATATATAAATCTTGGCTGGCAGTTTTCTTCCTTCAAGACTTTATATATGTCATCCCATTGCCTGCCTGAACGGTTTCTGCTGAGTAGTCTGAGCTTATTCTTATTGACTCTCCTTTGTAGATGACTTTTTGTTTATCCCTAATGACTCTTAAAATTCTCTCTTTATCTTTGGTTTTGGGAAGTTTGATTATAATATGTCTTGGTGATGTTCTTTTGGGATCTACCTTATGTAGGGTTCAATGAGCATCTTGGATAGATATCTTGTCATCTTTCACCATAAGAGGGAAGTTTCCTGCCAACAAATATTCAACAGTTCTCTCTGTATTTTCTATTATCCCCCACCCCGCCACCCTGTTCTGGTACTCCAATCACTCATAGGTTATTCCCTTGATAGAATTCCACAGAATTCTTAGGGTTTCTTCATTTTTTTAAATCCTTTTATCTGATTTTTCCTCATATAATTTGGTGTCAAGTGCTTTATCTTCAATCTCATTAATTCTGACTTCTACTGCCTCAATTCTGCTTCTATGACTTTTTACTGAGTTGCCTAATTCTGAAATTGTATTGTTAATCTTCTGCATTTCTCATTGCTGTCTCTATATGGATTCTTGCAACCTGTTAAATTTGTCATTAAGCTCTTCACTAATCTTTTTAATTTCCTCTATTGCGTGTTCTGCAGTTTGCTTACTTTCCTTCCTAATTTCTTGAAAAGTTCTGTATATTAATCTTTTGTATTCTGCCTCTGGTAATTCCAAGAAATATTCCTCCTCTGGAAAATTTCTAGATTCTTTATTTTGGTAGCTTGCTGAAGCCATCATGGATTGCCTCTTTATGTGATTTGATATTGACTGTTGTCTCTGAGCCATCAATAAGTTATTATATTTATTTATTTTATGTTTGCTTACTGTTTCCTAGCTTCTTGTTTTGTTTTGGTGTGCCCAAATAGGCTGCTCATATGAGCTAGTTTGATTATTGGCACCTTTGAGGCTCTAATGTCCTTCATTAGGTATCCGAGCTCAGGAGTCCACCCATTCCTCCTGTATGGATTCAGCTCAGGTGCCCAGATAGATAGCCACCAAGTGTGTGGTGTAGGCTCTCACTTACAGTCCCAGACAGGCATGGGTGATTGGTGTAGGCACAGGCTTCTGGCTGCAGCAGTGGGACACACTGTGAGCAAGGCAGGGGGCTGACTGCTGCCCCTGAGTGTCCAGGAGGAAGGCGTGTCCCTGTTTCCTAGAGCACCTAGGTGGGTGGGTTTTGTAGCTGGACTATGAACAGCTAATGTTGTTGGCTGTAAGGACTGGGGGCACCTCTAATTCATGGGCCCCTCTCACAGGTGGCTAGGTGGCATGGGTGGAGCCACCAGTCCTCAGGCCCCTGATGTGGGTAGGTGAAGATCCTGCTAAATGGGCAGAGCAGGGTCAAATGTCAAAAACCTGCCACTTCACCGCTGAAACATTTGAAGTTAGACTTTCAGTATATACCCTGTTGTACTGTGGTAATGAGGGCCTACACTTTTTGAGATGGACCCACACAAGTCTATGCAGGGGAAAAGGCACTCAAAGTCCATGGATCCCTTATTCCTGTGCCTAGACAAATGAGCTGTGCCTACCCTGGGTTCCTGGCTTAGGGAAGCCGGCAGTTTATTTTTTCCTGTTTGTTAATTTGTTCACTCTCCAAGGCAGAGAGAATGCCACCGGGAGTGTGACGGATCCTACTTCTGGCCCAGGGGCTCAGCAATTGCTGAAGCCAGTCCAGGACCCAGTGCAGAGCAGGGAGCAGGGAGATTAGTGGGAGAGAGGTTTTTCCCTAATCCTGATCCGCACAGTAAGCACTATGCAAGTACTTATCTTTCGTGGAGGGCTGTTTCTCAGTGGTTCTTGGTGACCATGTAGAGTCTCTGGTGCTGGGTCTCTCCCAGTGTGGAAAACACACCTCCCGAGCACAGCTGCTTGCTGCCTCACTGCTCTGCCCCGAACTCCTCAGGCCTGAAGGGCTCAGGCTCCTGCTGGGTCAGGTCTGGTAACTCCTCACTGCTTCCCAACTGTTTCTGCCTGCTCCTGCCACTCAGTTCAGTTCCTCAACTCTACCTTTGATGTTCAGGGTTCCCAGATTGCCATACATAATCAAATCACTTGTTTTTTTTGGTCTTTGTTATATGAGGGTTCACCGGAAGCGTCTGACTACTCCACCATCTTGGCCCCGCCCCAAAATCTCAGTGGCCTGAAAAATAGAACACAGTGTATTTCTTATGTAAACACTTCTCCAGAGCTATGGTACTCCAAGCAGTGACAATTGTTCAGGCTACTTTAGTTTGGGGCTCTTCATTTAATCAAGAGGAAGCTTCCATATTCACTACAGTGGGGGATGAGAGTAGAGAATCATACAGGGTCATACAGGGTCTTTTACACCAGCAAGGTTGGAGGAGCAGCCAACAAAGCTTGACCTGGAGGGAGTGTGGAGATCATTAACTGGCACAGTGTCCTTAGGGGCAAAATAGTTAGGCAACAAATAAGGATGCTGCTGAACATATATAATGACTGCAACAACAATAAAAAAATGTAAGAATGAAGAATCAGGAAGCTGAGGGAAATCACTTCAGTAAAATGCCTCACTCCCTTACTCAGGTGTAAGATCTGAGCCAATTTTGTGATCTAGAACTGATTGACCCAAGAGGTGACTTGGTTCCTAGGAGGAAAAACTCTGCAGCACTATGGCAAGTATATACTGCGAAGATTCCTCGGTCCTTCCTCAAAGGGATCAAAGGTTAATTACCCAAATGACTGTACACTGGTAAAAGGGGAATAACCAGTCATTTCAAGGACTACTGGGCATCAGGTCTGTCATGGATTGAATTTTGTCCCCCCAAAAACGTGTGTATCAATTTGCCTGGGTCATTATTTCCAGTATTGTGTGGTTGTCCTCCATTTTGTGATTGTAATTTTACGTTAAAGCGGATTAGAGTGGAATTGTAACACCTCTACTAAGGTCACATCCCTGATCCAATGTAAAGGGAGTTTCTCTGGGGTGTGGCCTGCACCACCTTTTATCTTATAAGAGATAAAAGTAAAGGGAAGCAAGCAGAGAGCTGGGGACCTCATACCACTAAGAAGGACTCACTGGGAGCAGAGCACATCCTTTGGACCCTGGGTTCCTGCTCAGAGAAGCTCCTAGTCCAGGAAAAGATTGATAAGAAGGACCTTCCTCCAGAGCTGACAGAGAAAGAAAGCCTTCCCCTGGAGCTGATGCCTTGAATTTGGGCTTCTAGCCTACTAGACTATGAGAAAATAAATTTCTCTTTGTTAAAGCCATCCACTTGTGGGATTTCTGTTACAGCAGCACTAGATGACTAAGAGAAGGTCTGAATTGACATTGATACCTAGAGATCTAAACTGTCATCCTGCCTCCCTTTGTGGGGGGGGGGGGCAACAGGGACCAGGCAATAAATGGAGTCCTGGCTAGTATCCAGCTCACAGTGGGCCTAATGGTTCCAAAGACTCATCCAGTTGTCGAATTTCTAGGGGCTGAGTGCATAACTGTGATTTTCTTACTTACAGTAAGCCATTACTTGGATTCTCTCATGTATGGAGTAAGAGCTATCATAGTGTGGATGGCCAAATGAAACCTCTGAAATCTTCCCCACCACCAGTCAAGAAAGTAAATCAAAAACAATACTGTCTCCTAGGAGATGGCGGAGGTCAGCACCATGCTTAAAGACCTAAAGGAGGTAGGGGTGGTGATCCCTATAATATCTGTTTAATTCTTTAGTCTGGCCATAGAAAAAAACTAGATGGATCCTGGAAAATGACTTTAAATGACTGCAGACTTAACCAATTAGTTGCCCTGATCCCAGCTGTTGGACTGGCCATGATAACATTGCTAAAACAGATTAATAAGGCTTCTGGTTCATAGTATCTCAACAAAGATTTAGACAATGAATGTTTTCCCACTCAAAGAAAAAAAGAGAATCAGAAATAGTTTACATTTATATGGGGCAGATGATAATATTTATTTACTGTTTTCCCATTCTGTTATAATATAATCTAAAAAGATATGGTTCTCCTAGAAATCTCACAGAACATCACACAGATCTATTATATTGTTGGACAGGTCAAACAAGAAGTGGTTAGTGTGCTGGAGTTTTTGGAGTTCACATGCACTACAGAAGGTAAGAGATAAATCCCAGAAAGATTCAGGGACTAGACACTATATTGAACTTTTTAGGGGCCCAGTGGTAAGGGGTGTGTTTGGATATCTCCTGCAAAGAAAAAAAAATTATTGTAGTTTGTATCTCATGTCATAAAGAAGGAAACAAAGTACCTGGTAGGACTTTCTGGGTTCTGGAGTCAACACATTCCACATCTAGCAGTATTGCTCTAGCCCATATACCAGATGACATGGAGAACTGCCAGCTCTGAGTGAGGCCCGGAGCAGTAGGGCACTGTAGCAAGCTCAGGTCATGGCGCAATCAGCCCTTCCACTTGGGCCACCTGATCCAACAGGGAAGTGTCAGTCCTGAGAACAGATATAGTACAGAGCTTCAGTGGAAGAATGACAATACAGAGCCCTAGGATTGTGGAACAACAGATTCAGATAAACAGCTTTTGGCATGAATTCTGTCCTCCCAAAAATGTGTTTATCAATTTGGCTGGGCCATGATTCCCAGTATTGTGTGGTTGTCCTCCACTTTGTGATTGTAATTTTATGTTAAAGAGGATTAGGGTGGGATTGTAACATCTTTACTAAGGTCACTTCCCTGATCCAATGTAAGGGCATTGGTAGGGATGAAACACTTCACCATGGGACAGCAAATGACCATGCATCTGGAACAGTCCATGCTGTTAGGTCAGACCTACCAGGTCATAAAATATGATGGGCTCAATAGCAGTCTATTGAAATGGTGCATCTGAGATGAAGCCCAAGCTGATCTACAGGATAGGAGTAAGCTGCACAAGCAGAGATCTAGACCTCATGTCACCCACCACTGTTACACCAATGCCCCTCCCCCAGCAGGCACTTATGGACATATTGGGGAAGGGATAAGAAAGTGTACCATATGACTAGCAGAAAAAGGAGGGGAAAGCTCGAACTTGGTTTATGCGTGGGTTGGCTTTGTATGTGGATGAAAGCAGAAAATGAATGGCAGAATTTAAACAATGGCAAGGGAAAATCTTCCCAATGGACAGAGTTGCAGGGAGTGTTATCCACTTTGTGTGGAAGGAGAAGTGGCCTTTGTTGAGAATACATACAGATACCTGAGGAGTGGCCAGTTGCTCAGGGGCATGGAAGAAAAAGGACTTGAAGACGGGACACAAGGAATGGACATGTGGGAGTATCTGTAA
The DNA here is from genome assembly GCF_000243295.1 of Trichechus manatus latirostris. Taxonomy (NCBI): domain Eukaryota; kingdom Metazoa; phylum Chordata; class Mammalia; order Sirenia; family Trichechidae; genus Trichechus; species Trichechus manatus. Next base: position 2,235,168 of record NW_004443954.1, read on the forward strand.
GATTCTCTACTGCATCTCCAGTACCAACAAGTTCCTTTACTTGATAAATAGTTGTTAACTGAATAGTGCCAAAGAATTCACGATTTTTATTCTAGCTGTTTCTCACCACTCTTCTTATTGTGGTTCCTTACCAACAAATGTGTGTAGGTTATCACTGGGGTATAACTGAAAACTGTTTAACATTAAATTATTTTGACAGAAAGTTTAGCTTTACATTCACTCTACATCCATGCATGTGGTAGGTAAGATATGGGTGTTCAGAGCATAATTTTCTTGGATGTTCATAAGAGGTGGGTATAGAGATTCAATGGATGATTTCATAGAGGCAACTAATTTTTATCTCTTACTGAAGCCATCCTTTAGAAACTTCCAAGTAAACCTTGTTTTAAAAATTGGCATGTTTTTATTGAACTTTCTACTTAAAATGGGTTCATTCTATCATTGTCAATTATCCCTCAGTAATGTTGATTTGAAATGTTAAAAAAAAAAAAAGGGAGACTTGTTTACTCTTTCAGGGCTTCCTGAAAATGTTAACATAAAACACACTAGAAGATACTGAAAAGTAAGTGTAAGTAAAGAACTGGTCAACCCTGAGAAGAAGCAATTTATTTTCATCTAGTACAATTTTTAAAGGTGGAAATTTGGGGTTTTTTTTGGTATAGGAGCTGAGGAGTCCATGTAGCCTCTCTATTTAGCTCCTCTGGACTTCTGGTATATCATATGACATTTCACTTAGAGAAAAACAAAGTCAAACTGAAGCTTGTGTTCAGGAGTAAAACAACATTTTTTTTGGCTGAAAATTAGATTTTTTTAAAATTTAGCATTCAAGTATTCATAGCCTATATGATTAAAGCGGGGAGGGTATTAAAGGAAAGACTGTTAAATTCTTGGGTCCATTTTTAAGCAACACTAGAACAATGAATATGGCAAAGCATACATTTTCATAATCCTCTTCGTTTATGGGAGTAAACCTGTTCATCATAATGTCACATACTACCAACCATGGTTCTTATATGATATGATATCCTGTGGTATTCAGTACATGTTAGCTCTCTTTCATTGTCGGTTAATGCCAGTAGAACCTAAACTGGTAATTGTGCGGTAACTATGCAATTAGCGTGTGTCACCACTGTAGCTTTTCGTTAGCATCACCAGGAGTGGTATTACTCTCCATGACCTCAGAGAAAGTGATAACATCCTTAACTCTTAAAGCGAAAAAAAAAAAAAAAAGATTAAGTGAATTTAGTGTCGTGAAGGCTGATGGAGCAGTGGCCTTGGAGACAGGGGCTCTTTTTATCTCTCACAGAGCACAAGGGGTGAAAATGCAAACCTCTCTAAGCAGCCTCATTAGTACATCTCACCTCTTTTCTCTAAGAACAGGCCGTTTCTTACTTATCCTTTACTTGCTAAGATGACTTGTAAAGCTACCTATTGTGTTTGCAATTTTTTTCCCAGGAAGGTTAATGGCTGTGAGAGCCCTCCCAATGTTACCAGCTCGTTTCCCCTGAGTCTGGACAGTCCGTGCTCTCGAACCCACTTGGTGTATCTGTTCTTAAAGCATGACTTTACACTCTCGTATTAGTGGTTCCCATTTATTAAGCATCTACTTGGAGTGTAACTAAAAACTATTAAACACTAAACTACTTTTATGGAGAATTTATTCTTATATTCAACCTTGGTTAGACTTTGCACCCTAGGTTCATGCTGAAAATAAAATTGAAATTAGATTATACGGTCAATGGTGTAGCCTGTATTGAACTTTGGGACATTGGAGAAGCAAACTTTTTTTTTTTTTTAATTGTACTTTAGACGAAGGTTAACAGAACAAATTAGCTTCTCATTAAACAGTTAATACACATATTATTCTGTGACATTGGTTACCAACCCCCAAGATATGGCAACACTCTCCCTTCTTGACCTTGGGTTCCCGATTACCAGCTTTCTTGTCCCCACCTGACTTTTAGTCCTTGCCCCTGGGCTGGTGTGCCCCTTTAGTCTCGTTTTGTTTTATGGGCCTGTCTAATCTTTGGCTGAAGGGTGAACCTCAGGAGTGACTTCATTACTGAGCTAAAAGGGTGTCTGGGAGCCATACTCTTGGGGTTTCTCCAGTCTTTGCCAGTGGAGAAGGAAACTTTTAAGCTGCAGGTGTGGGTATCTCAGTGATTGAAAGCACAGGCTCACGAATCAGGTATACCTGGCTTTGAGTCCAGGTGCCCTTATTTCCTGACCTTGTGACTTTGGTCATTTTGCTTTCACTTAACCTCTCTCTATATAAAATGAGGTATCTCTTCCTACCACATTTGTTTGTTTTTGAGGAGTAAAGGATACAGAAAAGGCTCAAATGGCTTTTATTATCATTAATTAACATTTTGAGCAAATAATATATACCACAGACTTTAAATACATTATCTCATTTTATGTTTCTGGTAGTCTTGCAAGATTGGTAACGGGATTCCTATTTTACTTGTTAAAGAAACTGAGACTTAGAAATATTAAATGACTGTCCCAAATTTTGTTATCCATGAAAAACCAAGTCTTTAGATTCCAAGTCCTGCATGCTTTGCAAATCTACCTCTATCTGAAATGGTCTGTGACCATCATTTTCCTTCAGGTAGAATTCTGCAGGGTCAATAATAGTAAGTAGGTATTAAAAAAAAAAAAAAATCAATGTAATGTAAGAGACTCCTTGTCTACTTAGATTCCTATGCTTGTTCCACTTGCTAGAGGAGTTCAGATCTTGCCTTTTATAGTCACCCTTTCATTCATCTAATAAGTAATTACCTAGCACCTATTCTGTGCTGGGAACATGCTGAGTACTGAGGATATGATCCTTAACAATCCTTGTGCTCACGAAGTTTCAGTGTATTGTTGAAGACTAGAGACAAATGTTAATCAAATGCATGCATATTTACAAATTCAGAAGGAGACCCTGAAGTAAAAAACAAAACAACTATACCAGCGTGTTCAATAAGAGCGTGTAATCAATGTTGAGGTATTAGGGAAAACTACAAGAATTTATTGTTTTATCTGTGATCTGAAAGAGTTTTGGAGTTATCTAGGTATAGGGAAAATCATTCAGAGAGACAGAGACTAAGAGACTGGTATTGTGCAAAGGCCCAATGGACAGGAGAGCCCAGTAAGACAAGGCGACAAACGAAGACCTCTGAGATAAAGCTTGAGGGTGAGGGGCCGTGGTGTGGTCTGAGAACAGGAGAGGTAGGTAGGCATCAAGCTCTGCAGAACATGCAGCCATGATAAGGCTACAGATCTGCATCTTCAGAGCAATGGAAAGCCAAATAAGGGTTCCAAATGTGTGTATGTGTGTGTGCGTGCGTGTGCGTGTGTGTGTGATTTTGAAGGGGAGAGAGGTGTAGAATGCAAGGTGCAGTTGAGTGTGTGTTGTGTGCCAAGTCAATTCTGACTCATACAGACCCTACAGAATAGAGTAAAAAAGCCTCATAGGGTTTCCCGGACTGTAATCTTTATGGGAGCAGAGCTTGCCAGGTCTTTTTCCCCGTGGAGCCCTTGGTGGGTTCGAACCACAGACCTTTTCAATTAGCAGCCAAGCACTTAACCATTGTGACACAAGGGCTCCTCCTAAGCTATTAAAACCAAAAGGTTTTAATAAAATTTATGACTTTGAGAGATGCGTCGGGTTACAATGTGGGTAATGGAGAGAACAAGAATTGATGCGGAGGATCAGTTAAATGGCTATTGCAGTAGCTTAGGTAAGAAATGAGAGTAGTCTGAACTACGGTGGAGGCAGTGGAGTTGGAAAGGTGGGTATACATTCAAGAGCTATTTAGGAGGCAAAACTGATGGGACTTGTATATTGGGAGGTGAGGAGAGGGAAGGTCCTGAATGACTCCCAGGTTTTGGCTTGCAGAACTAGATGGTTAGTTACTCACAAGGGGAACATTAAAGAAAACCAGGTTTGTGTAAGACCTGAGATTTATCAAGGTGACTTTGAGATGTCCAAGAGTAGATTAGGAGTACACAATGTCTTGTATCCGTGACTTTAGTGACTTGTATTCACTTTTGTCCCTTCCAATCCTTTTTCCATAGTGAAGCCAGAATCATCTTACAAAACCCTGAATTTGATTATAACACTCTTCCCCCTGGTTAAAATGCTCTTACCGCATTTAAGATTGGAAAAAAAAGGTAACAGAAGCAAAAAAGCTGCTTGATTTGGTCCCTGCTTCTTCAGTGGTATTAGATTATGCCACTCTTCCCCTTGTTCATTCTATCTCCTTTACAACACCTGTCTTTCAGCTGTTTGAAAGCATCATATTCTACAGCTTACGCGTTCAACAATCTTGGTCTATTTATCTTCTACCCATCCTTCAGTTGTCAGCTCAGACTTCACATCTTCCGGGAAGTCTTCCCTGGTATATGTTCTCTTGGCCCTTAAACTCTCCTTTTATAACACTTACCATTGTTTGTAAATTAATTGTGGATCTGTTTTATACAGTTCCTTGCCCCACTAGACTGTAAACTCTTTGAGGGCCTTTCCCATCATCTTATCCCTAAGATGTAGCACAGTGTCTGGCACATAGTTACCACTCAACGTACAGTGAATGAATGGATGAAAGAATCAGCAAGCTCATAATACAGCTGTAAGTAAAGTTTTAAAAGTAGGATTTTGGACAGGAAGTAATGATGAAGAGAGGAGATTTCAAAAAGAAAAATCAGCATGTGCACCAGCTCAGAGGTGTGGAAGGAATGGAAGGTAGTTGAGTATGTTGTTGGTTGTTAGTTGCCATTGAGTCAATTCCAACTCAGGGCGACCCCATGTGTGCAGAGTAGAACTGCTCCATAGGGTTTTTGGAAGCAAACTGTCAGGCCTTCTTCAGGGACACGTCTGGGTGTGTTCCAACTGCCAGCTTTTTGGTTAGTGGCCCTGGTGGCACAGTGGTTAAAACGTGCAACTGCTAAACAAAAAGTCAGCTGTTTGAAACCACCAGCAGTTCCTTGGGAGAAAGAAGTGGCAGTCTGCTTCCATAAAGATTTACAGCCTTGGAAACCCTGTGGAGTTGCTATGAGTCAGAATCCACTCTATAGCAGTGGATTAGTGGAAGTGAAGCACTTAACAGTTTGCACAACCCAGGGAACCTCTTGCCTAATTTAGATACTACAAAATTACAAACGTTTCCAATTTCATTCCTTTCTATTACAAGGGAATGGATTAATAAATTCTATTAATATATGTCTACCACTTGTCTGTCAGTTTGTCATACTGTGGTGACTTGTGTGTTGCTGTGATGCTGGATGTTATGCCACCGGTATTTCAAATACCAGTAGGGTCGTCCATGGTGGACAGGTTTCAGAAGAGCTTCCCAGCTAAAACAGACTAGGAAAAAGGACCGCATAATCTACTTCTAAAAGAAAAAGAAATTGGCCAGGGAAAACCTTATGAATAGCAGCAGAACATTATCTGACATAGTGCTGAAAGATGAGCCCCTCAGGTTGGAAGACATTCAAAATACTACTGGGGAAGAATTGCCTCCTTAACGTGAGTCCACCTTAACGATGTGGATGGAGTAAAGCTTTCAGAACTTTCATTTGCTGATACGGCAGAACTCAAAATGAGAAGAAACAGCTGCAAACATCCGTTAATAATTGGAATGTGGAAAGTACAAAGTATGAATCTACGAAAATTAGAAGTCATCAAAAATAAAATGGAACACAATATCCAGGCACTAGTGAACTGAAATGGATTGGTACTGGCCATTTTGAATTGGATAATCATATGGTCTAGTATGTCAGAAATGAAAAATTGAAGAGGAGTGACCTCACATTCATCATCAAAAAGAACATTTCAAGATTTATCCTAAAGTACAATGCTGTCAGTGATAGGATAATATCCATATGCTTACAAGAAAGACCAGTTAATAAACTATTATGCAAATTTATGCACCAGTCACTAAGGCCAAAGATGAAGAAATTGAAGATATTCGCAATCTGAAATTGATCAAACATGCAATCAAGATACCTTGATAATTACTGGCTATTGAAATGCGAAAGTTGGGAATAAAAAAGAAGGATTCATAATTAGAAAATAGGGCCTTGGTGATAGATCGCATGATAGAATTTTGCAAGACCAACGACTTACCCATTGCAGATACATTTTTTTCAATACATATGGACCTCTCCAGATAGAATACACAGGAATAAAATCGACTGTGGAAAGAGACAATGGAGAAACTCAATATCATCAGTCAGAACAAGGTCAGGAGCCAACTGCTGAACAGACCATCAATTTTTCATATGCAAGCTCAAATTGAAGCTGAAGAAAATGAAAACAAGTCTGAGAGAGCCAGAGTACAACCTTGAGTATATCCAACCTGAATTTAGAGACCATCTAAAGAATAGATTTGATGCATTGAACATAATGACCGAAGATCAGATGAATCGCGGGACGACATCAAGGACATCATACATAAAGAAAGCAAAAGGTCATTAAAAAGACAGAAAAGAAAGAAAGAAAAGATAGATTTTAGAAAAGACTCTGAAACTTTCTCTTGAACCCAGAGTAGCTGAAGGGAATGGAAGTAAAAGAGCTGAACGGAAGATTTCAAAGAGTGGCTTGAGAAGACAAAGTATTATAATGAAATGTGCAGACCTGGAGTTAGAAAACCAGAAGGGAAGAATATGCTCGGCATTTCTCAAGCTGAAAGAACTGAAGAAAAAATTCAATAGTGAAGGATCTATGGGCAAAATGTTGAACAGCACAGGAAGCATGAAAAGAAGATGGAAGGAATACACAGTCACCGTACCAAAGAAATGGTTGACGTTCAACCATTTCAGCAGGTAGCATATGATCAAGAACCGATGGTACTGAAGGAAGAAGTCCAAGCTGCACTGAAGGCATTGATGAAAAATAAGGCTCCAGAATTAAGATGTTGCAACAAACAGATGCAAAGCTGGAAGTGCTCACTCATCTGTACCAAGAAATTTGGAAGACAGCTACCTGGAAGAGCCATTTTTTGTTGTTGTTTTTGTTTTTAAATAACTGGTAATAAATCTCATCCTTCTTCATCAGACTTACTTCTGGATTTTGTGTGGTCAGTGATATCATTATAGCCCTTGTGGTGGATGGTAGATATCAGCTAATAGTTTAAACAAGTTGCACATTCATTATCAACTTTCTTGGAAATAAATTTCAGTACTGAAGTTTTGTTAAATATGCCCTTTCATTTTTTGTCCCTTTTTGCAGCATTTATTTCAAAATAAAATAGCATTGCCAAATAAACAATTGATTTACACTATAAAATAAGTGATGAAACCATTGTAACAAGAGCATTCAGAGTGCTCTATTAAATTTTTTAAATTTAATTTATTTTTGGTGAAAGTATGTACATCAAAACATATTTCTACTCAACAATTTCTACATGTATTGTTCAGTGACATTGGTCACATTCTTCACATTGTGTCAACATTCTTGTTATTTCTGCCCAAGTTATTTCACCTCCATTAATTTAGACTCAGTGACTCCTAACCTTCTCATCTGTACTTTAGAGTTACCCTTGTCCCTTTAGTCTCGTATAGCTTTTTAATTTTTGTTTTTTAAGTGCAATACTTAAGGATGACATTCTTTTTGAGATAAACTTTTTTTTTTTTTAAAGATGACTTCAAGGGATAGTTTCATTTCAAGGTATGAAGAGTGTCTCAGGGCAATAGTCTCAGGGGTTCCTCCTGCCTGAATGGGTCCAGTATGTCTGGATTCTTCAGGAATTTGAAGTTCTGTTCTATACTTTTTGCCTTTCTGTTAGAATTCATCTACTGTGTCTCTGATTGAAATGTTTGGGAGTGGTAGCTGGGCTCCCTCCATTTCTTCTGGTCTCATGTTAGAGGAAGCAGTGGTTCATAGAGGCTATTAGTCCTGCAGTCCAGTTGCTTCTCTGATTCTTGGCTTTTCTTCTTCCTCGGTTGATCCAGGTGAATAGAGATCAATTGTTGTATCTTGGATGGCCACTCGCAAGCTTTTAAGACCCCAGACACTACTCACCACACTGGGAGGTAGAATAGAACTTTTAAAAACACTATTACGTCAATTGACTAAATTGTCCCATGAGAACATGACCCTAATCCTTCAAACCAAGAAAACTAGCCCTGTGAGATGTTTACTTATGTCTGAGTAGTATTAGTAGCTGTACCTCATCTTTTTTGTTGTTGTTGTTGTCGTTATTACTCTCTATTAGTTTTATGGCAGAACTGCTCCTCCTCTATTGCTCATTTCCCGTAGGCCAAACCTATAATTTCCCATGTTTCTCACTGGCCGTACTGACCGGTGTCCTGTGGAAGAACTGGTTGGAACACCAAGGGGCCAGCAGGGAGAGTAGGTATGAAATATTCTCCCATCACCACTAAGACCTGGAGGAATTAACTGCCCCTAGCCACTTGTAGAGCCCTGGTGGTGCAGTGGTTACAGTACTCAGCTAACCAAAAAAAGGTCAACAGTTTGAATCCACCAGCTGTGGAAGAAAGATGTGACAATCAACTTCCATAAAGATTTACAGCCTTGGAGGCCTTATGGGGCAGTTCTACTCTGTCCTACAGGGTCGCTGTGAGTCAGAATTGACTTGACGGCCGTGGGTTTGGTTTTTTTGGTTTTAGCCACTTGTGTGCATCTGTGTATCATGCAAAACGTTTTACTCAAAATGTCTCTGGGCCTCTGTCCCTCAAAGTTTGGGTCCTTGGACCCACTTTATTTGCCTGTACTCTTTTTAGGATAAATTTCTGGGAAACTTTAGTTCTTTACCTCCCTCAAAACTTAGGAGTTTAGGCCCTCAGCCACCCTTTTAGCTCAGTGGTGAAGTCACTCCCGTGCTTCACCGTTCAGCCGGGATTGGACAGCCCCATAAAACAAAACGGGACTAATGAGGCACGGCAGTCCAGAGACAAGGACTAAAAGGCAGAAGGGGACAGGAAAGCCAGTGATAGGGAACCAAAGGTTGAGTAAGGACAGTGTTGACATGTAGTGAGGTTCTTAACCATTGTCATAGGGCGATATGTGTACTGTTTAATGAGAAACTATTTTGTTCTGTAAACCTTCATCTAAAGTGAGAATAGCAGCAGAACTGGAAGAATGTAATGACGTCACTGAATTATACATGTAGAAATTTTTGAAATGGTGTATCTTTGGCTATGTATATTTTCACCAAGAAAAAAAAAGGTCCTCCAAGCCCGAGAAGAGAGCGTATTGACATGTCGTGGGATTGTTAACCAATGTCATAAAACAATGATGAGATATTATTTGTTCTGTAAACCTTCACCTAAATTAAAAAAAAAAAAAAAAAAAAAACTTAGGAGTTTAGTGATGAAAATGAGCTAGGCACTCCCATTCATCAATATCTATTTCCTGCTATGAGGCATTTCCAACCCTGATGCAAACGGGCCTGTTGCTGTGCCCTCTTGCCAACAATTCATTCAGGCCTAGGAATGTCCGCTTTCACAATCTGAAGTGCTTAGGCCCCTGCTCTGAAACCCTGCCATCTGCTTTTCTTCAACTCCCTGCATTCCTGAGTCATTTCCCAGAATAATGGAAACTCTCAAAGTTTAGCAAAATTTGGAACCCAGAATAACTGCTACGATTATCTGTTCTCTTGAAACAGCTTTACTTTTCAAGTTAATTACATATGACTCTCAGTCTACTAAACCAGTTGTACTGGAAATGTAGCTTTATTTTTCTAATTGAACTTAATGTCTATTTTCAGTTTCTAATCCTATTTCCAATTAATCTTAGTCAATTCCGGCTAATCTTAGTCAATTTAGACTACCTCTCCATCCCTCTGCCTTCACTTTATCAAAATCCTCAGTGGCTTTCTTAACTCCAAACAATGAGCAGAAAAGGGTCGCTGGTGTCCACCTGTCCCTGCTTGCTTCTCCTGAGATACACATAGTGCTGGAGGGTCCTTGGTCCACCCAGTTGTTGCTGCATTGTTCCTTGATCCTGACTGCAGGACTTCCCTAGGTTCACCTCTCTGAGTTACTTCCACACCCCTCTTAGGGGCACCGGGACCACTTGGCTGACACTTTGCGCCATTCTGGCTGACACTCTGCCTCAAGTCCATATGCTGTTACAAACCACACCTTTCCTTCTGCCCCATTCCCTGCTGGCCATAAGGAGTTCTGGGTTTTAACATCATCTTAATAGCAATCAGAAATGGCCAGTAGCGACCACAGATATCTCACCCAAAGTACCCGTGCTCCAAATAATGCCAGGAAGAATTGGCTAATATCAGAGGACACCGTTAAGCCTCAAGAGGAGCCATGCTTCTAAATCAGAAATCAGGCTAAACTCAACTAGTATCAATTACACTAAAAAGAGCTACTAAATATTTATATGTCATTAGTAAATGAATTGTTTCCTGTTCTGGAATTTAAGTTAAAGCCAAGTTTGCTCTCTCATTGATGTCATTTTGTTTTGTGTTCTTGGTTCTCTATATTTGGAATCAGAAATACTACCTTTTTCTTACTTCAGCTTATTTGTTTTTTTACAGAAGCATTATATAGACAGAAGGACTATGTGACCTAAATTTGAAAGCGTCATGGGATGTCAAGGAGAGACATGGTAGTAATTGAGAAAACGATTTGCTCGATATAGTTATGCAATTATAGAAATTTATCCAGTTGTTATGGATTGAATTGTGTCCCCAAAAAATGTGTGTTGTAAATTCTAACTGCTGTAGTGGTTATAATCCCCTTTGAGAACTGGTTTTCTTTGTTTTGTTAATGAGAAAGTATTATTGTAGGGTGTGTTTTAAGTCCATCGCTTTTAATATACAAAGGAGATTAAACAAGCAAGGAAAAGAGCAGAGATGGGGAAGATAGATGCCGTGCCACATGAAGACCACCAAGGAGCCCAGGGATAGAAGCTGAAGAGACAAGGATCTTCCCCCAGAGCTGACAGAAAGAGTAGCCTGGAGCCTGTGTCCTGATTTAGGGATTCTAGCCTCCTAACTGTGAGAAAATAAATTTCTGTTCATTAAAGCCACCCACTTGTAGTATTTCTGTTAGAGCAGTATTAGATAACCAAGACACCAGTTCACTAGGAGAACCCAGAAGTAGGTTCAGGTTTTCATAAAAAAGAAAACCTCCACCCTACCTTTCATCCAAATAGAGGTAGACCAGCTACAGCTTACTTACACAGGGCTTGTATTTAGGTCCTAGTCTCCACTCTGCACTGCTGGCCCCAATAATCTGGGTCAGCTTCTTTGCCTCGTAATTTTCATGGATAGTGGGAATATTTTTAAATGATGAAAGGACCCTTACACACATTTATTCTCATGAAAATATATACAGTCTTTGTTCCATTTCAGGTAAGACAGGCAAAATGGACTTTGGCCATGTTTTGAAAGAATCCTTTTATTTTCTATTATTTATAGCCTGTTATTTTCTCCAAAGTATTTAAGGGAACTCCCAGAGGACCTAAACTGGTGTTTCAGTGTCAATGTTGCAAAAAGAGAAATCCCTAACCCCTTGGTTATTCTGAGGATTTATTCACGGGAGCTGACTGAGTTTCCCATTTTTTCCTTTCCCCTGGTTATAAAGTCCTAGTGATATAAATTTCCTTGCCCATTGAAACGACAAGGATCTGACATTCACCACTTTCTTATCCAGACCTCAAGAAAAATGGTAAAAACCTGGCATCTGTAACAGTATATTTAACAATGCATATTTAGTAGGCGTTATGCTTCTTTCGACATGGAAATATTTTAAACTTGTCAATGTTTGTCAACATTTCTACCTTCAAAGCATCAATAAGATACATACTACTGGAAGTTCCTAACATTCTGTTCTTTATTGTCCACAAACATTAGCTGAGGGACTATGTGGTCAAAACTATAGCCAGTACGATATAGGTTTAAAAAGAAGTGGAAGGCATGTCTCTTCCAATTGAAAAATCTAGAGCTTAGTTGAGACAACCAAAACATATATCTAACTAGTCGTGAAGGAGCAATACTAGACAGACTGATAACATACTAGACATATTTTTAACAATCAACTCAAAATAAAAATTCCATTACTCTGTGATTTTCAATAAATGATCAACTTTCTACTTTGCAGCAGTATAAAATTAGGCAGAGTAGGATGAAGGAAAGGAGAGGTTGACAAAAGCTGGAGTTCCACAAAAATTGCTAGGATGGGAAAGAGGAAACATAGGTTATCCCTAGAATCATGGATAAGGTTTGGAGAACCAGGGAAAAAAGAAGTCATTTCAACCCTATCACTCAAATAAATTATTTTCCTATTTTTGTCTCTCTGGGTGATATATCTTTAACAGTTCTGAATTCAATAATTTTACCTCACTCTCTGGACATCCTGTTTTCCTTTAATTTTTGAACACTGATACCTATCTCACTAAAAGATAGGTAAACAACATCATTTCAACTCAGTCGAAACACAATTGCCAAAAAAAAAAAAAAAAAAATTACAGGTTGAACTTTGTCCCCCCAAAATATGTGCTGTCAATCCTAACCCCTATACTTGTAGAGGACCCTGATGGTGCACGGGTTAAACTCTCAGCTTAACAAAAGGTCAGCAGTGCAAACTTACCAGCCTCTATTCAGGAGAAAGATGTGGTAGTCTGCTTCCTTAAAGATTACAGCTTTGGAAACTCTATTGGGCAATTCTACTCTGTCTTATTGGGTCGTTATGAATTGGAATTGACTCAAAGGCAATGGGTTAATACTTGTGGATGTAATCTCATTTGGGAATGGGATCATATCAACGTAGGGTGTGTCTTAATCCAATCATCTTTGAGATATAAAGTAAATTAGCCACAGAAAAGCAAGCAGAGATGGGGGAAGATTGATGCCATATCACTGAAAGAGAGGAAAACAAGCTGAAAAGAGACGAGGATCTTCCTCCAGAACCTAAAGAGAAAGATTTCCCCTAGAGCTGGCGCCCTGAATTTGGACTTCTAGTCTCCTAAACTGTAAGTAAATAAATTTGTTTATCACAGCCACTCACTAGATAACTAAGACAAAAACAAAACTTATTAAGAATGTATCTTAAAGCTTCATAGTTTTAAACAATAAACTTAGCCCACAGGTATTTCCTGTAATCAGATGACCTCTGAAACCACAATCTCTGTTCAGAGAAGTGATAGGAAATAGAGGACATGAAAGGGGTATAATTCCTGCTCTTGAGGAGCTTATGGTTTTTTTCATGTGCCCAGCATTCCTTTTCATTTTCTGGGTATTATTGAATCACCTGTATTATTTTCCTATTGCTGCTATAACAAATTATCATAAGCTTAGTGTCTTAAAGCAACATAAATTTATTATCTTAGAGTTCTGGAAGTTAGATGTCCAAACTTGGTCTCAGTGGGCTAAAACCGATGCGTTAGCAGGGCTGGTTCCTTTCTGGAGGCTCTAGAGAATCAATTTCCTTGCCTTTTCCAGCTTCTAGAGGCTACCCCATTTCTCCATCTTCAAAGCCATAAACATCAGACGGAGTCTTTTTTATGCTGTCTGTCTCCCTCTTCCATGTATATGGGCTTTTGGAAAAATTACATTCGGGCTCTCCAGATAATCTAGGATAATTTTAAAGTCAGTTGATTAGCAAATTTAATTTCATCTGCAACTTAATTCCCCTTTTCCATGTAGCCTAAATAGCCACAGGTTCTGGGTATTAGGATGTGAACATTTTTGAAGAGTCATTATTCTGCCTACCACAACTCCCCATTGCCAATTCCCACACACATATAACCTTCGGGATCCACTTTACCCCACACCGTGGGTTCTGCTAGGTTGTAGTGGGGTTATCAATGAAAGTACTCTACCCCAGGCAATATCATTCTTCAGGCAAAGAGAGGCACATAACTCAGGATGGATCAATGATAGTTCTTTATTCACTTGGTCATAGTATCCAAGAGGTGGACATGTGACCCAAACTGGGCCAATCAGAATCCTTGAATTTCTACAGCGGAGGGAAAATCATGAGTCTGTCTTTCCTCTTGAATCATTAAGATACAAACCCAGACAAATTCCCTGCTACATAAAGGCACCTGAGACAGACATACTAAAATAGAAATCTAGACTAGTGATGGTGGTGGTGAGCAAAGAGAGAAAGATTGTGCGAGAGTGATGATACTGTTTGAATTCCAAAGTCCAGCTTTTACCACTGAAACAAGCTCTACTCCTGTCTTTCAGTGGTTGGGTTATGTGAGCCAATGCATTTCCTCTTGTACTTAAGCTATTCTGAGTTGAATGTCTGTTACTTGCAACTGAAAGTTTTGAAATACAAGATTCAAGACATATGTGGGAGAGTACATAATAAAATTATATAATTATAGTGGGATGAAAGTTAATAGAAGTGAGGGATCTGTGTGGAATGGAGTCATAAAAGAAGGAATTATGGAGCACTAAGTCTTAATCAGGATTTTGATTGGAAGGTAAGATTTGATTAAGTAATGATAAAGTAGAGAATTCTCAGTAAGTATAAATGAATAAGCAAAGGAGTGTAAGGAGAAAAACTGTCTGAAATACACATACCAATTTCAACTACACATCGAATCTTTGACTGAGCAACTACCTGAAACTTAATAAAATTGAGTTACATTTGGGACTATATGTGTCCTCTTTTAAAATATTAAAGTTCTTGAAAGGTTATCAGTAATTTATGCTGTAAATTATAATATGTAAATATATATAATATAGTACGAATATATTTATATTATAGTATAAATTAATGTGTTCATTTCAATTCCTCCTAACATATAATTACCATCAACCAAGTTGAAGGAATCAGTGTTCTGATAAAGAGACAAGAAAGTCAAGAAAAACCATGACATTTTGAAGAAGATAAAGGACAGAGGATTTGCACAATTATTAATACTCATCATAAAGCTGCAATTAATTGAGACAGTGTAATATTTGTACAGTGATAGACTAATAGGCTCACACATGTAGAATTATCTACTGAGTTAAGCATATTTATTCTTTTTAAACTTTTTTATAAATGGAATTCTCTAAATTTTTATTGTGCCTCATTCCTTTGGATCAACATTATGCTGTGTCTAATATGGACACAGATAAATATCTTTGAAGACAACTTCATGACCTGAGATAGGTAAGAATTTTGTAAATAAGACAAGAAACTGTGAAGAGAAAGATTGATGAATTTGGTTACGTTAAATTAATAATTTTTGTATAAACTTCTATTTCCTCTTAGGATGTAGAACTATGTGTCCTCCTAAAAGATACATTGAAGTCCTAACCCCTGTACCCGTGAATGTGATCTTGTTTGAAAGTAAGGTTTCTTTTTTATGCTAATGAGGACATACAAGTATAGGGTGGGTCCTAAATCTAATCCATTCTGAGTGGTGTCTTATAAAAAGAACAGAATAGACACAGAGACACACAGAACGGAAGAGATCATATGAAGATCATCTGCAAGCTAAGGAACACCAGGAAACACCTGGAGCTACTGGCAAGAAAGAATTACTCCTAGAGTTAATGCCCTGATTTGGACTTTTTGCCTCCAACATTCTGAGACAATACAATTCTGTTCTTTAAAGCCACCCACTTTGTTGTATTTTGTTAGGGTAGCCCTAGGAAACTAAGAAAGCAACAAGAAAAACACAGAAAAAAGAAAAATCACAATTTTCTATGGGGTTAGCAAAGAACAGTGGACACAAGGAAGGCCCACTGAATTAAATTCCATAGAGAAATAAGCCCTCCCCAGGTGAGCAGAGAGTTATGGCAACAATTTCCTTAACTGGGGGTGAATATCTAGTCTAGGCAAGGGTGGACTAAGAAAAAGTTTACCATAGAAGGAGAGACACTTCTGGGAACAAGAGTAATCAGCAAAGCTTTAGACAACAGTATGAGCAGTAAAGAAGAATTCGAATTAAAAAAAAAAAGAACTCAAACACAAAAATAAATCACTCTACCTGACATTTCTCTCCTGCCTCTCTCAATAAAAACTTGAATTTTACTATCCCCTCCAAATAAACCAAAACCAAAACAAAACACACAACACTGGCTTTGGAGGAAGGCATAGAGAAATCACCTAGAATCACATTTAATCATGGGATGCAACCCATGGGGTCCAATTCTTGGTGAGTCAAGAATATCTGAAACTGCAGTTCAACCCATTTCCATCTTAAATACTGACAAGACTAAAATGGTAACAACATGGGAGACTGCAGACTCGTCTGATAATAAGCAAATTCAACTAAATTTAAAGTTACATCCTTGGTGTTGTTGTTAGCTGGGACCTCGTTGGCTCTGACTTATGATAACCTCATACGTAACAGAACAAAATGTTGCCTCGTCCTGTGACATCTCCATGATCTTTGATATGTTTGAGCATATTGTTGTGGTCATTGTGTGACTCCATCTCCGTGAAGGTTGCCCTCATTTTCACTGACCCTTTACTTTACCAAACATGATGTCCTTTTCTAGCGATTGGTCTTTCATGATAATGTGTTCAAAGTAAGGAAGATGAAATCTTACCATCCTTGCTTCTAAGAAGCATACCAGAAAGTTAGTTATAGCCTAGCCCTTGTTCAGTTCAACTTTAGGAGGAATCTAAACAATTAGCCCATCACCCTAAACTGCAGGCAGATGAAAAGGCTTGTACTTTCTGAGAAATAAATAAAACTAAAAAAAAAAAAAAAAAATTATATTAATCTCCACTGCTTTTATTCACAGTGTCTAGTATACAATTAGAAATGACAGAACAGCAAAGATGGAGGAAAATGTGACTCATGATCAAGAAAAAACAAGTCAATGGAATTACACCCAGTTATTAGAATTAGTAGATAAGATGTTTATAACAACTATTATAAATGTCAATGAATTTAAAGAAAAAGATGGATAACATATAAAAAGATGAAGTACTCTAAGATAGAGGTGGAAATTTTAAAAGAGTGTCAAATGGAGAAAAAAATATATATGTGTACAATACATTCATTCTGTTGTGCATGAGCTTGCCATGAGTCAAGGACCAGCTTGATGGCAACTAAAGCAAATATATATCTATTTATTTATAAGATCTGAAATAAAAATGTATTTAATGCATTTAGTAGGTGACTGAACATTGTGAAATGAGAGAGAAAACTGAAAATAGGACAATAGAAATTATTCAAAATAAAGCAGAGAGAGAAAAAATGATTGACAAAAATGAGCATAGCATCAGTGACCTATGAGATTTTTATCAAGTGATCTAACACATACATAATTGGAATCTCAGAAAGAGAAGAGAGATGAAATTAGATGGGAAAATATAAGAAATAATTGTGAGAGATTCTTCCAATTTTTATGGAAAATATTAACACACAGATCCAATAATTTCAATGAATCTCAAATAGGATAAATACAAAGAAAATCACACTTCACGTCATAGTCAAGTTACTGAAAACTAAAGAAAAAGGTTCCCTTTTTTTAAATCTTGAAAACTTTCAGAGGGAGGAAAAAGGCACATTATGTATAAGGCAACAACAATAATTTTTTTCCTTAAAGTAATGCAAGCCAGAAGAAAATGACTTGACATCATAAAAGTGTTTAAAGGGGGCAAGAAACTATCAACTTAGAATTTAATATGCAGCAAATATTCAAAAATAAAGGTGAAATAAAGGCATTTAAAAACAAACATTAACAGACAGAATTCATTTCCAGTAAACATGCAATGCAAGAAGTGCTAAAAGAAGTTATTCAGGCTAAAGGGATATAATACAAGTTAGAAAACTGAGAAAGGAAGGACGGAAGGAAGGGAAAAGAAGTGGTAAAAATACTATTGTTTTCTGTTTTTAACATTTCTTTATGAGGCAACTGACTGTTTAAAGCAAAAGCAATAATATATTTTGGGTTTTATAACATATTGAGAATTAAATACATGGCAAAAGTAACACAAGGTAAAGAAGGGGATCAATAGGATTACACGGTCATAAGGTTTTACATTATAAGCTAATTCATAAAATAATATTTTGAAGTATACAGTGACATGTTGGAGAACCATACTGTAATCCTTAGAGAAACCAATAAAAAATGAAGCAAAGAGGAATACCTAAAAATCCAACAGACGAGACAAAATGAAATGCTAAAAAAATACCTGAATAATCCAAAAGAAAGTAGAAAAGAAGGAACAAAGTAACAAAGAACAGATGGGAAAAATTGATAGCAAACAGCAAAACTTAGATGTGAGACTTAAATCTAACCATATCAATAATGTCATCAAATGTAAGTGGATGACACATACCAATTACAATGCAGGAATTGCTAGACTATTAAAAACGATACCTAACTATATGCTGTTTGTAAGAAAGGAATATCTCATACAAAGATACACATAGATTAACGTCAAATGATTATACCATGCAAACAGCAATCATAGAAGAGTAGGCGTGACAAAATTTATGTCAGACAAGATAGACTTCCATAAAAGGAATATCGTCAGAGATAAAGAGGGACATCTGATAAAGATAAAAGGGTTAATTTTGCAACATATTGATTGCAAATATGTGTCCACCTAACAAACGAGCTTAGAAATGATACATGAAGAAAAGCTTGGAAGAACTAAAGGGAGAACTAAAGGTTGGGGATTTTGACCCTTTTTTCTCAGCAACTGATAGAAAAAGCAAGAAAAAAGGAACAACCCTTTCAATCACCTTTACTCAATTGACATGGAACAGTACTCCAAACAACTGCAGAATACATATTCTTCCCAAGTACACATGAAGTAATGACAAAGACCATATACTGAGCTACAAAACAACTCTCAATAAATGTAAAAGGATTAACTTAATACAGAGTATTTCTCTAAACACAACAAAATTAAATTAAAAATCAATAACAAAAGGATAATTAAAATTTCCAAATATTTGGAAATTCTACATTACAGTTTTAAATAATTATGGATCAGAAATGAAATGACAAAGGGAATTGAAACATATTTCACATTAAATGATAATGGGCACACAAACTGTCAAATACTTTGGGATGCAGCTAAATTATGCTTAGAGGAAATTTTATAAGTTTAAAAGATTATATTAGAAAAGATAAAGTTTTAAAAACCTAACATCTATCTTACACAGACTTTTTTTGAAGAATTGAAGAGGCGATCTGAACATTTCACTTGTATATATTATATCTCAATAACAAATGATTTTTTATAAACAGAATTAAAAAAAAAAAGCCACACCAGCAGATGTTTGCAACATAAAAAAATTCACTAAGCTCTGTTGATGTTAGGTGCCGTCCAGTCAATTCTGACTCATAGTGACCCTATGTACAACAGAATAAAACACTGCCTGGTCTTGGATCATCCTCAAAATGGTTGTTATGCTTGAGCCCATTGTTGCAGCCACTATGTCAGCTCATCTCGTTAAGCGTCTTCCTCTTTTTTGCTGACCGTCTACTTTACCAATCATGATGTCCTTCTCCAGGGACTGGTCCCTCCTGATTACATGCCCAAATTATGTGAGATGAAGTCTCGACACCCTTGCTTCTAAGGAGCATTCTGGCTGTACTTCTTCCAAGACAGATTTGTTGGTTCTTCTGGCAGCCCATGGTATATTCAATATTCTTTGCCAACACCATAATTCTTCTTTGGTCTTCCTTATTCATTGTACAGCTTTTACATGCTTATGAGGCAATTGAAAACACCATGGCTTAGGTCAAGCTCACCTTAGTCCTCAAAGTGACATCTTTGATTTTTAGCACTTTGAAGAAGTCTTTTGCAGCAGATTTGCCCAGTGCAATGCATCTTTTGATTTCCTGACTGATGCTTCTATAGGCATTGATTGTGAATCCAAGTAAAATGAAATCCTTGACAACTTCAGTCTTTTCTCCATTTATCATGACGTTGCTTATTGGTCCAGTTGTGGGGATTTTTGTTTTCTTTATGTTGAGGTGCAATCCAGACTGAAGGTTGGCATCTATGATCATAGGTGTTTCAAGTCCTCTTCACTTTCAGCAAGCAAGTTTGTGTCATCTGCATATCACAGGTTGATAACGAGTCTTCTTCAAACCTGATGCTGTGTTCCTCTTTATATAGCTCAGCTTCTTGGATTATTTACTCAGCATACAGACTGAATATGTATGGTGAAAATATACAACCCTGATGCACACCTCTCCTGACTTTAAACCACGCAGGGTCCCCTTACATTGTTCGAATGACTGCCTCTTGGTCTATGTAAATATTCCTCATGGGCACAAAAAAGTGTTCTGGAATTCCCATTCTTCACAATGTTATCCATAATTTCATATGATCCACACAGTTGAATGCCTTTGCATAGTCAATAAAACACAGGTAAACATCTTTCTGGTATTCTCTGCTTTCAGTCAAGAGCTATCTGACACCAGCAATGATATCCTTTGTTCCACATTCTCTTCTGAATCCAGGTTGAATTTCTGGCAGTTCCCTGTCAATGTATTGCTGCAACCCCATTTGAATTATCTTCAGCAAAAATTTACTTGTGTGTGATATTAATGATATTGTTCAATAATGTCTGCATTTTGTTGGTTCACCTTTCTTTGGAATGGGCATAAATATGGATCTCTTCCAGTCTGATGGCCAAGTAGCTGTCTTCTAAATTTCTTGGCATAAATGAATGAGCACTTTCAGTGCTGCATCCCTTTGCTGAAACATCTCTATTGGTATTCCATCAATTCCTGGAGACTTGATTTTCACCAATGCCTTCAGTGAGGCTTGGACTTCTTCCTTCCGTACCATTGATTCTTGATCATGTTAGCTCCTGAAATGGTTGAAAGTCCACCAATTCTTTTTGGTACAGTGACTGTATGTATTTTTTCCATCTTCTTTTGATACTTCCTGCATCATTCAATATTTTTCCTGTAGAATATTTCAATATTCCAACTCGAGGCTTGCATTTTTTCTCCAGTTCTTTTAGCTTGAGAAATTCTGAGTGTGTTGTTCCTTCTTAGTTTTTTAACTCCAGGTCTTTGCACATTTCATTATAATACTTTATTTTGTTGTCTAGAGTCCTCTTTGAAATTTTCTGTTCAGCTCTTTTACTTCATTTCTTCCTTTTCCTTTAGTACTCTATGTTCAAGAGCAAGTTTCATTTCTGACATCCATTTTGATCTTTACTTTCTTTCCTGTCTTTTAAATGATCTTTTGCTTTCTTAATGTATGATGTCCTTAATGTCATTCCACAACTCCTTTGGTCTTCGGTCATTAGGGTTCAATGTGTCAAATCTATTCTTGAGATAGTCTTTAAATTCAGGTGGGATATACTTAAGGTCATACTTTGGCTCTCATGGACTTGCTCTAGTTTTTTTCAGCTTCAACTTGAACTTGCATATGAGCAATTGATGATTTAGTCTGCAATCGGTCCCTGACCTTGTTCTGACTGATGGTATTGAGCTTCTCCATTGTCTTTCCATAGATGTAGTTGATTTGATTCCTGTGTATTCCATCTGGCAAGGTGCATGTATATAGTCGCCGTTTATGTTATTGAAAAAGTATTTGCAATGAAGTCATTGGTCTTGCAAAATTCTATCATGTGATCTCTGGCATTGTTTCTATCACCAAGGCCATATTTTCCAACTACCAATCCTTCTTTGTTTCCAACTTTTGCATTACAAACACCAGTAATTATCAATGCATCTTAATTGCATGTTTAAGCAATTTCAGACTGCAGAAGTTGGTAAAAATCTTCAATATCTTCATCTTTAACCTTAGTGACTGGTGCGTAAATTTGAATAATAGTCATATTAAGTGGTTTTCCTTGTAGGAGTATGTATAGTATCCTATTACTGACAGCCTTGTACTTCAGGAAGGATCTTAAAATGCTCTTAACACTAGTTCTGAACACTAAGCCCAGGTGTACAGAATATATAGGTAATCCTTATCAATCAATAAGAATTGAAGAGGTACTGTATAAAAGAAGAGATATAAATGGCCAATAAGAAACTAAAAAGATGACTAACTCTGTTGCTGTTTTTGTTGTTAGGTGCCATCGAGTTAGTTGTGACTCATAGTGACCCCATGTGACCGAGTAGAACTGCCCCATAGGGTTTTCTAGGCTGTCATCTTTACAGGAGCAGATCGCCAGGTTTTTCTCCCATGGAACCACTGGGAGAAAGGCCCACCAACCGTTCAGTTAGCGGCAGAGAGCTTAACTGCTGCACCACCAGGGTTTCATGCAACAAGTGATATATACGTGCATGTTACATTTTTCTGCCCCTGGAAGTTTATTGGCATGCATTTGAGACACGTTAGTATGTTCTGGCATCGGGGTGGATACTGGTGCAACTGCCTAAAAAACAAGGAAGTCAGTCTGAGCTACATTTCAGTGTTGAGAGTCATTCTTAAGAGAGGATACTTCCCGGAGAAGTGATTGTGTGAAACTTGTTTCTTTTGGCTTTTGTGCAGCAAGATAAAGCTTGCAATTATGTTTACTATTTCCTTTGTGTTGTTCGGAAGGTATGGTTATCGGCATTTGGAAACATTCAAATAAATGAGTTATTTTTGGTGTGAAAAGAGTTGTGATGCCCTTCCTGGGCCATGGGATCAATATGTCCCAAGAGTATGATGTGCTTCATGGAACATGGTACAGATATAGGCCGCTCTAAATCAGACTGATAACAATTATATTCAGCAAATGCAATGTATATGGACTATTTCATGTGTATTCTTTGAAAGTTGAGTAAGATATTTTATGGCTCAAGAGGCAGTGTGATGTGCCGTGGGACTGATATGTACCATGTATGATGTGCTTCATGGAAGAGGGGACTGATATATCCCACTTGCAATTGGTGCCCCATTTTTCAAATAATAAAAAACTACTAAAAAACAATGATTCAGTATCCATTCCATTGGTGAAAAAATATGGCATCACCAAAAAATTCCAAAAAAAAAAAGTATCCATCTAAGGGTCAACTCGATTAGTAACCAGGAAAATGTAAGACTTAGCTACAATTGGACACTGTAATCTAACCTGCTAAAAGACAAAGCTTTAAAAAATTGATATAACAAATTTTAGGGAGAGCGTGGAGCAAAGGGAACATTATTCCAATTACAGATGGGCCTAAATATTGGAGCAACTGCTTTGGGAGTAGAAGTTTGGGCTTACACTAGAGTTGAAGATACATATACCATAAACCCAATAATTATACTCCTAGGTGTATGCTCGTGAGAGGGTATTGCTCATATTCTCCAGGTTGCATGTACTCACATCTTTGTAGTGATTTTGTTTGTAATAGCTCTATGCTGGAAATAACTCAGATGTCCGTGGATAGCAAAATGGATAAATCTACTTAGTATACGAATTCAATCAAACTCTCTATACAGCCAGGAAATTAAATGAACTTCTGTTACACGCAACATGAATAAATGTCACAAACATAATGTTGAGAGAAAGACTCAAGACCCAGAAGAATGCATATGTTATGATTCCATTTATATGAAAATCAAAACCAGGAAAACCTAAATTATATTGTGAGGCGTTTGTGTTGAAGTGGAAAAACCATAAAGAAAAGCAAGAAAATAGTTTCTGAGGGACAAATAAATATAGGCAAAAATCTATTTTTTGATCTGTGTGGTGGTTAATTGATTATTTACTATATATTCTTTTATATAAAATTAATATATATGTATATGTAATGCATGGAGTCCCTGGGTGGCACAAACGGTTATGTGCTTGGCTACTAATTGAAAGGTTGGCTTTCAAATACACCAAGAGATGCATTAGAAGAAAGTGCTGACATTCTGCTTCTGAAAGGTCACACCATTGAAAAACCCAGTGGAGCACAGTTTTACTCTAAAACACATGTGGTTGTTATGAGTTGGAATTGACTCAACAGTAACTGTTTTTTATATATATATATATATATAGGGTATTCTCCAATCCCACATTTTAAAAAGTACTAACAATTTTTTTTACTACGAAAAGTTTTGCAAGAAGGAATATGTATCAAGGAGTAGAGTTTACCATTTAAACTAGGAATGTCTGACTCTAGAATCTCATCTTGTCCATTTATTAAAACACATACACACAAAGACCTCACGGTTTTGAAAGTGGTATTAAAAGCACAAAACACTTGGTATAAATAATTCACACCAATATTTTGGACAAGAAGGCTTAGGTAACTGCAGGCAGTAAATTTCTGTTTCATACCTATGACTTCAAGGAGGGCTGTTGGTGCAGTGGTTAAGCGCTTGGCCGCTAACCAAAAGTTCAGCAATTTAAACCTACCAGTCACTCCGCAGGAGGAAGATGTGACAGTCTGCTTCCATAAAGATTTCCAGTCTAGGAAACCCTATGGGGGCAGTTCTACTCTGTCCTACAGGGTCGCTATGAGGTGGAATTGACATGACAGCAGTGGGTATCTATGATTTCAGTTCTTCCCACACATATCTGCTTATTCTTTGGTGCCTTTAAAATGTGATGCTTTTATATTTTTTCTTTGTTTGAGGAGAACAGAATAGTATTTAGAAGTTAGGAATTGGGAAAAACAGTCTTGATCATCTGAACTCTGTGTTACTTTTACCAGAACGATTTGAAAACATCACTCATTTTAAAAAGTACTTATTCAGATTAAAGTTGGAGTTGAAGAACAATGTTGATGTTGACTAATGCTTTGCTTGGTTATCCTGGTTATATCCTGGTTATGCTTTAACTTTGCATCATCGCCTTAGTAAAACTTTGTGTACTGCTTCCATACGCCAAAAACAACAAAAAACCAAACCTATTGCAGTCAAGTCCATTCCGACTCCTAGCGACCCTAGACGACAGAGTATAACTTCCCCACAGGGTTTCCAAGGAGCAGATGGTGGATTTGAAGAGCTTGATTAGCAGCAGAGTTCTCAACTACTGCACCACCAGGGCTCCCCTGCTTCTATACACTTTATGAAAAACTCATTCAAAAACTGGTCATGAAATTCTGCAGTAGAAAACATTACACATTTGAAAATCATTACCGAACAAGCTTTTAATTTGAAAATCATTACCGAACAAGCTTTTAATTTGGGTAGTATGTGTAGGTGAGCACCTATATTTAAATAAAAGTTACATTAAATCTCATTTACAGTGATTCAACAAATGCTTAACAGAATTCTACTAGCAAGATTACTGTATTATGCAACTGCACTACTAATCACATCAACTTTTTGAAAAATAGCTATATTTTCATATATTGATAATATTGTTACCTTTGGGAAAAATATACCATATGGATTATTGTAGACTTTTTTTTATAGATTTTTTCTTTTTGTTACACACATACATAGTTTTCCCTCTGCCTATGAAATCCCACTAAGAATATATATAATATTTTTGAAAATTACATAATGCTCATGTTAAATTATAAACTTGTTTTCATTTGACTGCTTTGAAACAATTACATTAAAAAGACGTATTCTGAAAGACATTCAGACTGCTTTGTAAAATTATGTAAATAAGCTATGGTATCTATAAAAGCAATACATAGACAGACCTTTTCTGTAATTATCATTCTTTGGAAGCAAATAATTTCCTGATTTTGAAATTTTTCATCCTTTAGTAAAATTTAATAATGTTAACATATGCTTACATATTACTAATCTGATCCATTTTCACATTATATACAAAACCTTTTCCAAAATGCATTTCCATATGATTACAGAGCTAGGTCCATAACCATATATACATATTAATATATGTTTATTAGTTGAAAGATCTTATATATAAATTAGATTATGTATATATATGTGTTGTTAGGTGTAAAACAGAGCAAAACACTGCCCAGTCCTGCACCAATCCTCATAATCATTGCTATGTTTGAGCACAGTGTTGCAGCCACTGTGTCAATCCAGCTCATTGAGGGTCTTCTTCTTTTTTGCTGACCCTCTACTTTATAACGCATGATGTCCTTTTCCAGAAACTGGAGTATTTGAGACAAAGTCTCACCATGCTCTATTCTAAGGAGCACTCAGACTGTACTCCTTCCAAGTCAGATTTGTTTGTTCTTCTGGCAGTCCATAGTATATTCAATATTCTTCACCAATTCCATAATTCAAAGCCATCAATTCTTCTTCAGTCTTACCTATTCATATCCAACTTTTGCATATATGAGGCAATTGAAAATACCATGGCTTGGGTCAAGCACACCTTAGTCCTCGAAATGACATCTTTGCCTCTTAATCCTTGAAAAAGTTCTTTTGCAGTATATTTACCCAATGCAATACATTGTTTGATTTGCTGACTGCTGCTTCCATGGGAGTTGATTCTGGATCCAAGTAAAATGAAATCCTTGACAACTTCAATCTTTTCTCTATTTATGATTATGTTGCTTATTGGTCCAGTTGTGAGGATTTTTGTTTTCTTTATGTTGAGGTGTAATCCATACTGAAGGCTGTAGTCTTCAGTAAGTGCTTCAAATCCTCTTATGTTTTCAGCAAGGAAGGTCATGTATATCACAGCCTGTCAATCAGTTTTCCTCCAAATCTGATGCTATGTTCTTCTTCATATAGTCCACCTTCTTGGATTGTTTGCTCAGCATACAGATTGAATAAGTATGGTGAAACTATAGAACACTAACATACACCTTTCTTGATTTTCAACCACGTAGTATCCCCTTGTTCTCTTAGAAAGACTGCCTCTTGATCTATGTACAGGTTCTGCATGAGCACAATACAGTATTCTGGAATTCCCATTCTTCGTAATGTTATCCACAATTTGTTATGATCCACACTGTCAAATGCCTTTTCATAGTCAATTATGCAGGTAAACATCTTTCTGGTATTCTCTGCTCTCAGCCAAGATCCATCTGACATCAGCAATGATATCGCTCGTTTCACGTCCTCTTCTGAACCTGGCTTGAATTTCTGGCCATTCTCTGTCAATGTTCTGCTGCAATCATTTTTTAAATATCTTCAGCAAAATTTTACTTGAGTGTGATATAATATTGTTTGACGATTTCCACATTCTGTTGGATCACCTTTCTTAGGAATCAGCACAAATATGAATGTCTTCCAGTCTGTCGGCCAAGTAGCTGTGTTCCAAATTTCTTGACATGGATTAGTGAGTACCTCCAGTGCTGCACCCATTTGTTGAAACATCTCAACTGATATTCCGTCAATTCCTGGAGCCTTGTTTTTGGCCATTCCCTTCAGCGCAACTTGGACTTCCTCCTTCAATACCATCAGTTCTTGGTCATATGCTACCTCCTGAAATGGTTGAACATCAAGGAAGTCCAGTTAATATTACTATTATTCAAATTTGCCCACTGAGGTAAGGCAAATGCAAGACTGGGATACAGATAGTAAAACTACCTGTGAAACTACAAGAAAAAAGAAAAAAAAAAAAAGTTCATTTCTTTTACTTATAAAGGAAATTATACACTTCCAAATACTGAATTTTTACTTTGCATTCATTCTTGCAATGAGTTTATAGAGG
This sequence comes from Trichechus manatus latirostris, assembly GCF_000243295.1. Lineage (NCBI taxonomy): Eukaryota > Metazoa > Chordata > Mammalia > Sirenia > Trichechidae > Trichechus > Trichechus manatus. The sequence goes on from NW_004443954.1 coordinate 2,262,520, forward strand.
AAAACAGGCAAAATGGAAGGAAGTCTAAGAAAATGTTTTATGATTAAATTTTATCAATGTATTTTGCTCTGAAATATAATT
>NW_004443954.1:2262700-2265018 GCF_000243295.1 Trichechus manatus latirostris
CAGTATTACTATATAATGTCATCACGTCTTAAAATTCTTTGTATCAGATATGTGATTTTTTTCCAAAAATAATATTCATTTTAGGTAATTTGCCAAACTATTTCAAAAACTGCATTCATTACTTCGTGTTGGTTATATGGATTTATGTATTTTTTTTATAAAATTAGATTAAAATTATAACCAGTAATATTACTATTATTCAAATTTGCCCACTAAATACTAATGCCAAAGAGAGATGAAGAAATTCAAGATTTTTACCAATTTCAGCAGTCTGAAATAGATCAAACATGCACTCAAGATGCATTGACAATTCCTGGTGACTGGAATGCAAAAGTCAGAAACAAAGAAAAAGGATCAGTAGTTGGAAAATACGGCCTTAGTGATAGAAACCACACCGGAGATCGTGTGGTAGAATTTTGCAAGATCAATGACTTCTTCATTGCAAATACCTTTTTTCAACAACATAAATGGTGCCTATACACATGAACCTCGCCAGATGGAATACTCAGAAATCAAATGGACTACATCTGTGGAAAGAGACAGTGGAAAAGCTCAACATCATCAGTCAGAACAAGGCTGGGGCCAACTGCGGAACAGACCATCAACTGCTCATGTGTAAGTTCAAGTTGAAGCTGAAGAAAATTAGAGCAAGTCCTTGAGAACCAGAATACGACCTTGAGTATAACCTTCCTGAGTTTAGAGCCATCTCAAGAACAGATGTGACACATTGGAGGAAGGCCAGAGGCATTGTGGAATGACATCCAGGACATCACACACGAAGAAAGCAAGAGGTCATTAAAAAGACAGGAAAGAAAGAAAAGACCAAAATGGATGTCAGAAGAAACTCTGAAACTTGCTCTTGAATGTAAAGTAGTTAAAACAAATGAAAGAAATGATGAAATAAAAGAGCTGAACCGAAGACTTCAAAGGGCAGCTCAAGAAGACAAAGTAAAGTATTATAATGACATGTACAAAGACCTGGAGTTAGAAAACCAAAAGGGTAGAACACACTCAGCATTTCTCAAGCTGAAAGTAGTGAAGAAAAAATTCAAGCCTCCAGTTGCAATATTTCAATATTCTATCAATACTGAAATATTTGATATTGCAATTTTCTATGGGTGAAATATTGAACTATGCAGGAAGCATCAAAAGAAGATGGAAGGAATACACAGAGTCACTGTACCAAAAGAATTTACCAACATTTAACCTTCTCAGGAGGTAGCATATGCTACATGTATATATATATATATATACACACATACACACACACACACAAATATATGTAATATATATATTTCCAAAAGCTTATTCATAAGTAAACAACTTTAAGTACTTATGTAGTCCATTTGGAGATGATATTTTATAAGAGTTACTATCATGAAAGTGTAATGATGACATAGTTTATAATGAATCATAAAAGACCATGACACATATTTTGAATAACAGTAAAAGCTCAATATGTTAATGAAAAATCTAAACTCTAATAAATGTGCATAAGAAATTTAAATGCTCTAGATAATATATATTATCCTGTAAATATTAAATGAGTATAGCAATGATTTTTTTTTAAATATACCAAACCAAAACCAAACCATTGCCGTCGGGTCGATTCCCATTCAGCCAAACTTTACCAATGTTCAAATGACAATAATGGAAATATTCGTATGCATTTCCCTAAAGAGCCACCAGATGGCTATATGGGCCCTTTCTTGATTTTGAAGTTTCTTCTCTCGACAGAACTAAAGATTTAAGTACTTCCTTACATAATTTTTACGGATTTTTTTAAATAACTGAAGTATTCTAATATAAAGGATATGAATATACTTAATATATATATATATGCAAATATGTATAAATATATATAATCTTTTCTTCTGACTATAGTGTATTGAAAACCAATAGGACTAATTTTTTTTAAAAATCCTACATCACAGAGTTTTAGAACTTTTAATTATTTACCTATCTTCTAGTCCAAACTCCTAATTTTACGGGTTAGCAACTTGAGATATGCATTCCTCCATCTTTTGGGCTACCGTTCCCTGGCATAGAAAAGTTTGTGTGCGTTATCCAGGTAAGGCAAATGCAAGACTGGGATACGGATAGCAAAACTACCTGTGAAACTACAAGAAAAAAGAAAAAAAAAAGAAAGTTCATTTCTTTTACTTATAAAGGAAATGATACACTTCCAAATACTGAATTTTTACTTTGCGTTCATTCTTGCAGTGAGTTTATAGAGGAAAACAGGCAAAATGGAAGGAAGTCTAAGAAAATGTTTTATGATTAAATTTTATCAATGTATTTTGCTCTGAAATATAATT
>NW_004443954.1:2265118-2275494 GCF_000243295.1 Trichechus manatus latirostris
TACTACCATAAAAAATAGCTAACCTGAGAGTGCTGCCATTCTGTTCAGTATTACTATATAATGTCATCACGTCTTAAAATTCTTTGTATCAGATACGTGATTTTTTTCCAAAAATAATATTCATTTTAGGTAATTTGCCAAACTGTTTCAAAAACTGCATTCATTACTTCGTGTTGGTTATATGGATTTATGTATATTTTTTTATAAAATTAGATTAAAATTATAACCAGTGATACTGAAATGAACTAGCATTAAAAAAAAAAAAAAAAAAAAAAAACAGTGCCATCAAGTAGATTCCTACTCTTAGCGAGTCAATAGGACAAAGTAGATCTGCCCCCATAGGGTTTCCAAGGAAACGGCTGGTGGATTTGAACTGCTGACCTTTTGGTTAGCAGCCAAGCTCTTTAATCACTTCACCATGTAATCAGCCCTTATGCTCCTTTTTAGGTTAGAACATAGTGTGTAAGCTCACAACTGAGATTTTACTCAGAAAGGACCAGTTGCTTTTTCCTTCAAAAATGCAACTGTTAACCTAAGAGTGTTAATACTACCTTGGTACATTCCCATAGCAAAGAAAGGAAGCAGGGCTTGGTGGAGTGTCAGGGGATGTCTGGATAATGCCAGTTTAGTGGGATCATAATTTACCTACTACCACTTAGATATGTTAAAGTGTGGCATTATTTATTTTTTATGACTGATCTGACCTTGATCTTAATATCTTTTCTCAGTGATAAAGGCAGGGAAAAAGGGGGGCAGGGAGTAAGCATTAAACTTGGCAAGTCAATATTTACTCCTATCGTTAGTATCTTTTAGATAGTCATTTCATACTCTTCCCATCTACAAGGTCCTCCTATTTCCATTTTTTTCCCAAGATGGTGTCATAGGATGCAGGGCAAAGAGTGTCTAGTGGTGGTGGAGGAAAGGCTTTTTGATGGGTCTTCTGTTTTCACAGGTCTTGCTGTCCTTGTGGAGAAGTCCTTGGTCCCACTGAGTGTCCTGCAAGAGTATCCTTCCAAATGTCATGGTCCACCTAGCTTCTCATCACTTCTGTATCTCATGATTAAGCTCCCGGAACTCTGCTGTGTGCTATTCATAGGCATGTGTGCCACACGTGGGGAACTCCCACACCGCACAGTAACTTGAAACCTCTACTTCATGCTTCAGCTGCATGATCATGTTAGAGTGCACCTAGGATATAATCTCCTCTCAGCTTTCCAAACAGGAAGCAGGCCACCAAAAGAGCCTTCCTTTACTGTCAGTTTCCCCGTCAACTTCTCAGTTTTTACTGTCTCATCAGCACCTCCCATCTTGTCTTTTAGGCTTGAGTGGAGTGGTTGAGGGAAGGGGAAGTGGTTTCAGCATCATTGTCTCATCTTCAAATCTCTCCAACCTCATCCTGGCTCTGAAAGATGATCCTTTCCCTTTGGGGTGCAGGGACTTGTCTTACATTATAGATTACATTTTCTCTGGGGCTTTTATAGGAAAATCTTGTGCCCAGAACCTCCAGCTTTGCTGTGGCTCTGCAAAGGGAAGGTTTATGAATTGAGAAAAGTTTTTCTCTTTCAACAGGGCCTGGTCTTCAAAACTTGAAGTTTCTCTATAAAAGTATTTTTTAAAAAATCTAATTTGAGACTTCAAGTTGAGTATAAGCTCTTTGTTTTAGGCTCTGTTCACCTTGTTGTCATTAGGTGCCATCAAGTCAGTTCCAACTCAGCGATCCAACGTACAACAGAACGAAAAACACTGCCTGGTCCTGCGCCATCCTCACAATCATTGTTATGCTTGAGCCCATCTTTGCAGCCACTGTGTCAATCCATCTCATTGAGGGTCTTCACCTTTCCTCTGTGAAATAAGGAAGGTAAATTTAATGGGTGGGGAAGACACAGAAAGCCAGAATCTGTTGTGAAAAAACAAAAAAACAGTGATTTAATATGTCAAATATACTATCCCTCTTTCACCATTAAGACTAAGTGGTAAAAATTCTCATGCTTAGTCACTGTGTTCTCGCTGTTGCGCCACAGCTCACAGCAATGACCTCAGAAGTAGCATAGAATGTGTATTTGACTGTCACTGTATTTGTTGCCCACCCATCTGGAAGAATGTGAGAAAATAAAACAGACTGCTTCACTTAAGAGCTCATTCATTTATTCACTTATGTCATTCATTCATTCACTGAGTGCCAGATGCATATGAACAGAGCTACCACAGCAGTAACAATCAAAACAAAACCCCATTCTTACTCCAAACAGAGTCTTTCTGTACCACACTGTAGTGTTTAAAGAAGCTTTCAAGGCATTAAAAGGGCAAAATCAGGGCATCAGTTTTTGGTTAATTTTTTCATGGTGCAGTTAACTTGAGAGAGTCCCCTGAAAAAGAAACTGGTTCTGTTGCACTTGTTACTACTTTTATAATCAGGAAAAAGAGTGTCGTAAAAAGACACGATTTTGACCTCACACTGGCCCAGAGTTCGGCAGGCAGCTCTAATTAAAAAGTCAATGTACCCAATGTCTTACAAAATAAAGCCCTTTTATAAAAAAATAACCTTTTGATGGAGAAACCACACTGTTTGCACACCAAAAAGTAATTTGAAGGCTTATCTTGAGTTAATGCCAGGGTAAATATAGGCTGAATCTTCTTGCCCTTCTTTTCTCTTTACTAAGGAATCAAAGCAGATCTATTTCAGCATTCTGCTTTTACAAATATTCTACTGTAAATTTTATGCAGTTTGCAAGGACAAACTCCCTTCCAGTGACATTTTGGAACAAAATTGAAAATTCTGGATCTATGGTTTTGTGACGACTAGATTTTAACAATCCGTACAGAAGAAACATTATTGTGAGAGAAGCCAAGTTCAATGTCGAAATGTTCCAAAAACTTGTCAACAGTTCATTTAAGGAAACATTAAGGGAACATCTCACTCTTGAAATTTAATTTTGACCCATTTTATAAAAGTTGGAAAGCCTGAGTATTTACGTTTTAGTTAAGGAAATTTTTCTTTCTCTTTTCTTTTTTTTTTTTCGAAATCTGAGTTTACCTCTGTAACTTAATGTAAGGAACTGTGACTACACTAGAGGTGGTTTTGTTTTGATAGGAATTTCAAACTGGTAATTCTTAAAAATCCCCCAGTGACAAGTTAACAGAAAGAGGGACTTTCAACAGCCACCATAAAATCAATTCTAAAAGTGCAGCCATTTTTTCACACTCTGATCTTTTAACTGTCGATCATTTTATTGTGATAATTAAATGGCAAAAATAAATAAATAAAAAAGAAGTGCAATTTATAGGTCTGCACTTCTCTTCTCAATAAACACTTCAAACAGACCATCGTTAACGGGTATCCGTAGATTAAACTTAAAGAGAGCTTAAGCAGTTCTTCGTATGTTAATTTGTTTATTAATGTCATATAATAGCCCCAGAGCCCTTTGCTGTTTACAAAACACTTTCATGCATTTTATCTCATTTGGTCTTCTCATGGTGTTTTAGGTTGGTAGGTCTTTTTTTTTTTTTTCTTAGAATTATTTCTATTTTATAGATGAGTAAATCGTGGGAGTTAAGTACCTTCACCAAAGTTCCATAACTCAACAGTGGAAGAACCAGGATACACTCCGATGCAGGATTTCTACTGCCACATTCTTTGAAAAATTGCTTTACAATTTTCCCTTTGGAATAAACATACCACTCTTATTTACAAGTGTGTCTGCTTTCCTCATTCCTTGACACTTAGAACACCATAGCATTACACAGGTTCCAAGAAATTAACTGTTTTTAATGCATCTTTTTCTCTGCCCTTAACCAATGTTGTGCTCCCATCAATGGCATCTCTAGCCATGGACAGCGAACTCTAAGAAGGTAGGGATAGTATTTGTTTTTGCTCACATTGAATTCTCTGCGCCTAGTATATAATAACTCCTCAATAAATTTCAGTTGAATAAATAAAAGAAGTAAAGGAGGAAGGAAGGAAGGAGGGAGGGAGGAGGGAGGGAAGGAGGCAGGGAGGAAGAAAAGGCTACTTCTTCATTCTTCATATGTGAAGGAATGAAGAGTGGTACTCGTCTTCTCTGAGTTCTGCTTTCTGCTCTAGCACAGTGTGATCAGTGAACTACGGAACACTGGAAGTTATATTTTCCTCTCAAAAGACCTATATACTCTTTTTAAAGTTGTGGCCTTTACACAGTTTTAATACATTCATAGTAAGTTTCTATTTAGGCACTGATACTTCAGAATTAAAAATTTAAATTCGTTACTTTGATATTTACTAGGTAGGAAAACATTCTATAATCTATAATATTATATTGCCCTTGATAACCTCAAATACCAGTAATAACAAAACTCATGAATTTCATATGATAAAAAAACATTGTACTCTAGAGGTAGAACTCAAACAATTTATAATTAAGATTTCATTATCAGGTTATTTATTAGTAATTTTCTTTAATTAAAAAAATTTACTTCCCTTGGTCTTTTCTTTTCTCTATCCTCTGTAAACTGTAGTCTACTTAACCAAAGTTTACCAGTTTGTCCTTATATAGATATGGATTATGTAGTGTCACTCTTGTTACTTGCCCTCGAGTTGGCTCCAACTCATGACAGCCCCATGCACAACATAACAAGACATTGCCTGGTTCTGTGCCATCTTCACAATCATTGGTATGTTTGAGTCCATTGTTGAGCAGCCATTGTGGTAATCCATCTCATTGAGGGTTTCCCTCACCTCGATGATCTTCCACTTATCCAACACAATGTCCTCCAACGATTGATCCTCCTGATAACAAGTCCAAAGTAAGCAAGTTGAAGTCTTGGGCAATATTCTGTGAGCCATCGGGTTTTCATTTTCAGAAACAGACTGCCAGGCCTTTTGTCTTAGTCTACCTTAGTTTGGAAGCTCCTTTGAAAACTGTCCACCATGGATGGCCTTACTGTATTTGAAATACTGGTGGCATAGCTTCCAGTATCATAGCAACACGCAAGCCACCACAGTATGACAAACTGACAGAAAGGCGCATGGGTTGTGTATACCTCCAATTTAATCATTTTGCCTCAGTCTCCAGTTACTTTTTAAAAACACAAAACAAAATTTTTATCTCATTAGTCTCTTGCTTTTAAACATTCATTGGCTCCCTATTCCCTAAATCAGTGGTTCTTAATTTTTGTGATTAAGAATAAAAACTGCAAGTGCATTTTTAAGAAGTTCACCAGGTTATTTTGAGGCACATCAATATTTAAGAACAATTGCTCTAAAAGATAACATCCCCAATCTAAGCAAGGTGTTTGGATCCATCCTGCCTCCATTATTGCCTCTCTGCCCTATAGTCTATTTCTTTTCACTTGACTTCCATTCTAAGGAGCCCTGGTGGCACAGTGGTTAAAGTGCCGGTCTACTAACTTAAAGGTTGGTGGTTTGAAACCACCAGCTGCTCAGCAGGAGAAAGATGTTGCAGTCTATTTCCGTAGAAATCTATAGCCTTGGAAACCCTATGGAGTTACTATGATTCAGAATTGACTTGATGGCAGTGGGTTTGGTTTTGATTTGGAACCTCTATTCTAACTGAACCAATTTCTTGCCACCTCTTGAGCTCACCAAGTAGTTGCCTAAATCCGCGTCTTTGTACATGAAGTGGTGTCTACCTAAAATGCCTTTTACCTGATGTGTGCTGTATAGATGTATTTTGATTAAATACACTCAGGCTCTCCCAGATACATGGAAGAATTAAGAAGACTTAGTAGAAATATAATAATTGTTGACTCTGAATGCTTTCCCTCATTATGCAGACGTCATAGGACTTCCCTTTTCGGAATTCAGTGGATTGTAGAACTTGTACGAAACAGCGATTTCATCATACACTTTAGTTTTATAACTTTCACTTTGAGACAACCTCAGCTGGCAACATCAACTACCAGGAAACAATAAGAAACCAAAAGAATGATGGAAAATTTGGCAATTATTATTGGTGCTGGTAGCCCGACATAACTAACGTAATCGATATCAGTAAATTGTGCATGTGAAAAACTCTGCACTGGAAAATGTTGTGTTACATATAATTCAACACACACACACACACACAAACCAGAAATCAAAAGAAACAACAGACGTCTGAAAGTCAAAACAGAACTAACAACCCCAGGTTGATAAACCTTAATTGCTAGAAATATATGAATCTGTTTATTCCTCATTCAGACAGAGTTTTAGCGAACTTATTTGTTTGATCTCCTAGTACACAGCAAATTAAAATCAAAAGCAAATTACAAGCTTGGAGAAGGAGGTTAGATGAAGGATAGAGGAAAGTGACAGGTACCATGAAACTAGATGTAAGAGATAACAGCCAGAAAGATGGAAAAAATATAAAAAAAGGAGATTTAAAGGCGCAGAAAACTCCTCAGTATCTTAGAGAAATTTAATATTAGGGAAGATAGTCTTATCCTTTCAGTCAACAAACTTTTTTTTCAAACATCTGTATATTCGTAAAGAATATAAATGAGAACAATTTACTTTTGCCATCAAAAAAGCTGAGTACTGTAATTACATTAGAGAATGTCAATGATGCTTATGTTCATGATGTTGACTATTTAGAAACATTTTACTTATATTAAATATCTTCTGTTTATGAAAGCAGGAAACTGTTCAATACATTTCAGAAAGATAGCTAATTTGTTCAAATAATAATAGCAAAAAGTGAAATTGTATCACCAGAATTAGACTTTTTCTGTTTTATGTGTGTGGAGGAGCTCTGGTGGCGCAGTGGTTAAGCGCTTAATTGCTAATCACAGGAGAAGGATGTGGCAGTCTGCTCCGGTAAAGATTTACAGCCTTGAAAATCTTTTGGGGCAATTCTACTCTATCTTATAGGGTTGCTATGAGTCAGAATCGACTGAGAGCAATGGATTTGGTTTTGGGTGTGTGTGTATGGTGGTCTTATCCACTCAATTCCATAAAAAGGCTCCTTGATAGTGTCTGTTAGACTTCTAGAGGACCAATATAGACTAGGCATTCAGTGTATACTGTTTATTGACGGACTGGTTAGTAGCTATGGGCACTCAAAGACAGATTAAAAATATTCAAAAATCTATCATAAAGATAGTGGCACCACGGAGAAAAGTCTGACCATTGTTTCTGTAAAGACTACAGACAAGAAATTTTATGGAGCAGTTCTCCTCTGCCACACATGGGGTCACCATGAGTCGGAATCGACGGCAATGGCTTAGGTGTTTGGCATTTAGACTTCTGTGAAATTTCTAATTTAATCTCCATAACCCTATAAGATGTAATAGCTTCATTTCCCAAAAACGTGTCTGAGGATTCGAGACATTAAGTAATCTACCAAGACTTGCAGGCGTCGGTGACAGTTTAGAAGCTGAGTCCATGAATTCTAGGCTCATCCTCAACCATTACACACTACACGTTCTACAAGTCCCCTGTGAATCCATGTTCCATTCACTCATTGTCTTCATTATTTATTCAGTACCAGGCACTGTCAATATAAAAATGAGTAAAAGAAAACACAGCTTTCAAAAAAAAAAAAAAGTACAATTTGGGATGGAGATACAGATGTTAACAAACAAGTGCAATGTAGGTGATACGGGCCCTAACGGAAGTAACTAGAGGAACTAGGGAGTACTGTGGGCATGTGTTGAAGAATGACTTTGAGCTTCACCTGGGGATAGGGAACTGGGTGCTTACAGAAGACATGTCAGAAGAGGGGAAGTCTAAGCTCAGATCGATGGTAAGGATGAGATCTTCAGGCCAAAGTTGGCACATACATGAAAGGATATCCCAAGTCTTCAAATTAGATTAATTTTGAAAAGAATTAGGGATGAAAAAGTTTAAGTATATTCATCACTTTATAATTACCTTAAAATCAATTTTGCATGTAGTGTATTAATGGTAATATTCCATTAGGAGCTATTTTTGTGAGTATAAAAAGACTAGTTCTACCAGCGCAAAAATTTGGGATAGGAAAAATATTTTTTGCAATGTGGAGGATTTATCTAAACATATCGGTGTGTCAAAGTAATGGAAGCTTGTTGTGTGATTTATTCAAATATTTATATTTTAAAATTAGGGATTGGGAAATATTCTTCAGCATCAGGCCAATAAAAGGTAAAAGAACTAAGATACTGATGAGATTTTAAGGCAAATTTTAATTTTGAAAATTTTAACCTGAAGGTAGTTTTGCAAAGTAAAGCATATGTATAGAACAGCATTAAAGTAACATATAATTTTAAGAACTACTGTTCTCATATAACAAAGTTCATGTGTCAGGCTTAACTAGTGATAAGCAGCTTCATAAGAGAACAAATGAGTGCACTATATTAGAAGTTTTCTTGATTAACGCTATACATAAAAATCTATCCTTCAGTCAGATATAATGAGGCCTTACACGTGTGGTATTCTAAATAATGCAGATAAAACAGATCAAAAAATGTAACCTTTGCTTTTAAAGACATGGCAATCTTCTTCTGAAGAGACATACAAATATATAAAGCTAACAAACATGAACGATAAAATAAGGCAAACTTATGCCAGAGGACTTTACAGAAGGTGTGATCATTTCAGAATGTATTAAATGTTCAAATTCTGATGCCTTGTTATCATGATGAGACAGAAATGGAAAATGGCAGAGAACTACAGGCAATTTATTTTCATGACAAGCTGGCAATATCACGAACAATTGTAAACATAAACCATTCTCAGTGCCGTCTCAGACTGTAATCTTGCGCTCCAAAGATGTCACACCTGGGCTTCAATTGTTTTAAATGACTCATTTCCTATTTCTAGTTATTCTTGACCAGCCTAGTTATTCGGTTCAACCATTTCTAAAATGAATGAATATCATTCCTGTCTACTCTACTGAAGAAAATCTTGCCAACAAAGAATACTAGGTTTGAATATTGACGAACCATCCAAACAACTTGAAAAGAATTAAAATGATCTTGTTAAAAGTATGCTTTTTGAGTTCATAGTTTGATATGTATATAAATAAATCCTAGAGATTATGGAATATGCCTGTTTAAAAAAAATGAATTAGACAGAAGAGATGTGTGTGTGCGTGTGGCATAATTAGGGTTCTTACAACCTCAACTGCCTAAATTATATTTGCTGACATTCTAGCGTAAAGTCAAGTGTTTCAAACAGGAAGTTAAATAATCCCATGTTAGAGACTTAATGCATTTTTAATTCAGAAAAATTACATATGCATCATCGTATGTATTCTACAGGAATTAGAGGAAAATCTGCAATTGTAATAAGGTAAAGGACGACATTGAGTTTCTGTAAAGCCTAGTATTATGATGTACTGACTTCAAAAGTATTGACCTTGATCTAAAAATACATATTTTTGTTGTGGTATGTCCCTTGAGAGATACAATTTTAACACTATATTGAGATAAATACTGCTATACGCTTATAAATTTCTGGATTTCATTTATTATTATAATTTAGCAGCTGCTTTTAATGAATGAACTGTGATTGCATTTATTTCTGTTTAATTTACTTGCTGTCTTAAAACCACCTCTAATGTTTCTTCTGAGTTATGACAGATGACTTGTCAAATAAAAAATATTTACTGGATTCCTACTGTGTATTCTGGAGATTACCTATATATATATCCTTTTAGATGACTAGGGAACAATACTTGATACTCTTTAGCATAGCTTGTAACTTTTTTTAGAACACAGAAAACTTTTAAGAATCTGATACAAACAATACCAGAGTAAATTTTGATTCAAGTTATTAGGGGCACAGGGAATTCAAACCTCTAAGGTAAAGTGTAGATTGTAAATAGAAAGACTACACAATCACGTCTCGGTTTCTTAACCAATAATGCTAATTTTATAAATGTATGAAAATAAAACAATTAAGACTATTGATTTGGAATTGAAGAATTCCAGAAATGAATACGGCTCTTCACACGTTCTGCCTTATGACATGGTTTTTTCACTTAGTAAGTACTTAAACAATGTTTGCTGAATGAGTGAATTATCCTTGAGAACTTCTGGAATCTATTAACCTAATGCATTTCTCTGGAATACAGAGTGCATTTTTCCAGAGCTGAAGGTTTGTCTGCAACGCGTTTGAATAATACAGTCATTTCATTTCCTCCATCTCATTTCCCTTCACCTTCAGTCTTGGCTTTCTCTTAAATGCCTTCAACTGTGCTGACAATTTTACCACCAAGAGCCCGGTGCCAGCGTAGAGGCCCAAGCGGTGGTCCAGGCCCAGAGCAAATGCCCCTGAGCATTTTCCTAAAGTAACTGGAACATTCAGTTCTAGATTTAGTATTTAAAAATATCTGCCAACAATACACGGACAGTACAATGAGCCTTTGGATTTTTCTTTCTTTCTTTTTTTTTTATTGAAGTGATTTTTTTTCATATACTAT
>NW_004443954.1:2283585-2318030 GCF_000243295.1 Trichechus manatus latirostris
ATTTGATGTTCTAGGGTTTCAGGATTGTTGATTCTCTGTTTGGCTTAGTTTTTCGGATCTTTGTTGTGGAGGGACGGCGTGGTGCTTCTGCCTAGACCGCCATCTTGCCGGAGTCCCAACCCAGTGTTTTTGTATTTTTGAAGAGTTTGCACTCTTTTCAAAATGTCTCCTAAATGAAATTATTTTATTTGATGTGACTTAAACGCACGGAGTGACAGGATTGTTATAATCCTTAATTAAATGTTCATTATTTTTATTTTTTTGCTCCTGTTCTTACTCAAGAAGAGCTCCTATTATAGCTGTTTATGTGTGACTTTTCATACTGCAATTTTAATTAGAGTATCTACTTACAAAAATATATCTTTGCTCAGCTCCTCTGCTTATTAATGGGAGCCAGTCTGCAGTTTGGGGTCAAAAAGCCTAGTTCCGAATCCCAGCACTCTTCTGTAAAAACTGGCATTGGGCAAGTCACTGGATCTCTCCAAGTTTTAGCTTCCTTGTCTTTTTAGTAAAAACAATGTTATGAAATGAGGTAATGGTGATGTATAAAAGGTGCCCAGAATACATTGAACATCAATAAAAGCTAGCTTCCCTCTTTCCTTCAACTTCCCACTTCCAATGGAAAGAATTAGAATTGCTCTTTATTATTTTATTTAGTCACTCGGTTCCCACAATTCATTTCTCACAAATTTCTCCATTGTCACTACAGTTTCACAGACCTATAGTCTTAGACCGTGTTTTTCCAGTGAACAGAGTCAGAGGCAAGGAGTCAAGTACTGATGCTCTACTGGGAAGGGCAAACTCAGGACAAGAGTGAGTGGAAGGGAAGAGAGGCAATCTGGCTACTGTTTCAGGACAGGCTGTGAAGAGCCACAATGTTGCATGCTCAGCCTGGCAGATTGTTGTGGGTAGGCTGTGCAGAGATACCGCCTCAGAGCAGTTCATGGGAGGTAGGAAAGAAGGGGAATTTGTCTGCATGGGTCTGCCTAACTCCTGCCTTCCCATTAGTAAATACTCAACCCATAGGGATTTAATACCCTCACATTACTTCTGGGCTGAATTACTTACCTTCTTTGGAGGTCTCTGGAAGCCAAATCTTGTGACCTGTGGTGGTGTGGCATTTTGTTCAAGCCTAGAAGTGGTGACCAGGGCTGGTTGACTGGGTGACCGGTGACCTCAGAGGGGAAAAGGCCCAGCACTCCACTAGCAAGAACTGGGTGATCCCCAAAAGAGCAAGTAGATCAAGAATGCCTTTAAGAATGTACATATGAATCATAACAAATACTCAATTCAATTTTACCCTGTGTCTTATTTGAAGATGCTGAGTAAGTGCTATGGTTTCAGCTCCAGTTTTAAAATAGATGCAAAACTTAAAAGGCACCCCAGATCACCTGTTCATAAATTGTCAGCAACAGTTTTCATCAGAAGGGCAGGGAAGGCTTACATCTTCATGGTCTGTCACTGCTGCCCTCCTGGTGGGACAGTCCTGTATCATCTCCACAGTCCCCACACAGACAGGGCTCAGTCATTGCGGACTTGATTCCCTCTTCCTTCCAACATCACTACAAGGAGAAAATACACATAATACTGTATCTGAAAATAACCTACCAGAGGTAGACATAGCTAAGTGTGCCAACAGCATGAGTAGTAACTTTCTGACTTGTAGTTTTCCCATCTTCCACAGCAGCTTTGTTGTGTCCTGTCTGAGAGAGGAGGACCACGCCTTTGTCCATGGCTACATCAGCTGGCTACACAGCAGCTGCAACAATGGGATCAAGCATAACAACTATGGTGAGGATGGCGCAGGACCGGGCAGTGTTTCATTCTGTTGTACATAGGGTCGCTAGGAGTCAGAACTGACTCGACAACACCTAACACCTAACAACAACAACAACAATATATCAGCTGGCAGCCCCTCCATGAGGATTTCCTTCTATTGTATGTTATAAGAATTTTTAGTTGTTTCTTCAGAAAAGTGGAATTGATGCATTTCTTTCCTTCTTTCTCTTTTTTTTAATGTTTAATAAAGTGCTCAAAGATAGACAGGAGGTATTATTAGTCAAATATAATATATATGATACCAAACCCAACCTACTGCTGTAGAGTTGATTCTGACTCATAAAGACCTCAAAGTGTTTCCAAGGCTGTAAGTCTCTACGGAAGCAGACTGCCACATTTTTCTCCTATGGGGCTGCTGGTGGTTTCAAACTGCTGACCTTTCGGTTAGCGGTCAATTGCTTTAACCACTGCGCCACCAAGGCTCCTATATATGATACCAGGGAAATGAAATGAGTTTTTTAGTCTGAAAGATTCAAATCCTGGTTCTACCACTAACTAGTATCTGACTGTGAGTGTATTACCTAACCTTTCCCAACTTTGGGTTTTTGATTTGTTGTCATTGTTGGGTGCCGTTGAGTTGATTCTGACTCATAGTGACCCAATGTGACAGAGTAGAACTTTCCCATAGGGTTTTCTGGACTGTAATCTTTACAAAAGCAGATTGCCACGCCTTTCTCCTGTGGAGCCCTGGGTGGGTTCGAACTGCCAAGCTTTTAGTAGTAGATAGTAATATCTTCCTTGCAGATTGTTGCAAAAATGAAAAGGCTTTTAAAGTGTTTAGCACATGGTGAAGTCTTTGCTCGTAGTACTTAACATTAAAACCAGAAATTTCAGAATTCATATAAACAGCTTTCTCATTTTCTAGTTGGGAAACTGAAATCTGGCAAAGCTAAATGACTAGCCCAAAGTCGCATAATTACTTAGAGACGACGACAGGTCTAAAATCCACTTCTCTTAACATAATCTAAAGGCCCTTCTACTTCAGAACAAGGCCTCCTTTATTAATTGAGTACCATGAAGATTATCTTTCTGACCTGGGAATGATTACATTCCTCATTGTGATAAGAGAAAATGTTGGTAATCTTATTTTATATTGGGGATTTATACTACAATCTTTTGTCTAGACCAAATTTTTGTACAACTGCAGATGCATTAGCAAGGCATAATGTATTTAAGGACCATATAACTAAGTTCAAAAACAGTTTGATTCCCCTAGTGTATACACTGAAATTCACTCTAGCAATCAAACACAGTATATTCAAGTGTGATTTAATAGTACTTAGTTGATATATTATTTAATTTATTGCATCATACGCCTGCACAATTTCATCCTTACGGTTCAAAAGCAAGTCTACTAAGTACTATGGTTTCATCAGCTACGTTAGTATTAGACTATAGTTTTCCCCATTATCCGTATCTATTTCATTTGATACCATGATAATTTTGAAATAAAATGCCATTCCTTACTTTCCTGTGTATAAATGTGTATTCATATTATGGCCAAAACAATCAAGATGAAATAGTGCTTCATGTAGAAGCCTGGTTATATCCAGAAGGAATGGCTTTGTAGAATGAAGATCTAGACTGAACCCACAGCACTGTGTGTGGGACAGCCTAATGGCTTCCTTAAAAAATATTCTGACAGAGTTGATTTTGTTAAAAGCTAACTGAACATCTGAAAAAATAGTACTAGTTCTAAGGTACACATGTCCTGATGAATGAAGCCTCTTGGCATAAACGAGTCTGTGCGGCGGTAAAGTATTTCGAATGGAATGCTGACAGTCTCTGCCAGTGTGGCTGTGTGTCAGGATCCTCTTACATAAATTGGCCCTGTAACTTTGAGTAAGTTACTTAACCTCTCTGTGCTTCTCTCTCTAATCATAAGTAGTAAATTCTGTCCAAGAATAAAATTTTTGTCATCCTTGGAAGAAACCAGTCAGCCAGTTGCCATGGAGTTGATTCAAGCTCATGGTGACCCCATGTGTGTCAGAGTAGAGCTATGCTTTATAGGGTTTTCAATGGCTGAGTTTTCAGAAGTAGATCACCGATCCTTGCTTGTGAGGAGCCTCTGGGGTACACTTGAACTTCCAACCTTTCAGTTAGCAGCTGAGTGTGTTAACCATTTGGGTCAGCGGCTTTCCGTTGGAAGAAAGCTGTGCCCAGATCATTCTATCCTGGACCCTATCAGTTACACTCTCTTTGCCCAATGACTTCAAATTTCCGTTTAGCCAATTAGTTAATCTCTGACCCCGGTCTCATCACCATTCTTCCCGGAGCCACAACTCTCCCTTTGGCTTGCATAGCTCAACTTCTTGAAAGAGTTTTCTCACCCTTGATGGAACCATATATGAGGGTAGAAAAACCTATAAAATTAAACCCATTGCCTTTGAGTTGATTCTGACTCATAGTGACCCTACATGACAGAGTAGAACTGCCCCATAGAATTGCCAAGGCTGTAAATCTTTAACAGAAGCAGACTGCTACATCTTTCTCTCGCAGAGTGGTTGGTGGGTTCTATCCAACGACCTTTCAGTTAGCAGCCAAGCACTTAACTACTGCACCACCAGGGCTATGAGTAGAAAACATTAGAGAAATTGCAACTTGCTTAATGGGCCTGAAGTAGAACAGGTGAAGTGAAGTTAAAAGCATAAACAGTGGCCAATTTAAGAACAATTAGCCATATGTGATGATAGTCCATTAATGAGATTGCAGTTAGTCCTAAAGCAGCACTTTCCAAATCCGCTACAAAGAGTGCCAGCCATTCCTCACTTGTGCTTCAGGGATCTACTCTGAGCATAGGTTATCTCAGGCAAGGTTTCAAGGGCCACACTCAAAAACAGACAGGAGCTTTATCTGTTGTATATATTGAGTTGTACAGTTAGACTGTGTTTAAAGAAAGAAGGAAGGAAGGGAGACAGGGAGCAGGAGGAGGGAGGGAGAGAAGAAGGAAGGAAGGAGGGAAGAAAGGAAGGAAGGAAGGAGGGAGGTGAGGAGGAAGAGAAGACTTAAAAGTAGTATTCTCAAGCAATAGGAAGCCATAGACCTATCATAAGCAGGGAAGATGACTGGATTTATTATTAACGAGATCGGTCTGATTTCATTTTGGAGTATGATTTGGAAGGAAGAGAGGTTGGAGGCAGAAAGATGATTTAGGACTGTTGCCCAAATTCAGTTCATTCACATACCACCTTCATAATCCCTGCCACATCAATGTTTGATTGTTGAGTAATATTTTTTAAATTGACTCATAATTTTAATTTAAATATTATTTAAGATTAAAATTCTATATATAAAAGAAAAACAAACACTTTGCTGTCGAGTTGATTCCAAATCATACAGACCCTATAGGGCAGAGTGGAACTGTCCCATAGGGTTTCCAAGGCTGTAATCTTTACAGAAGCAGACTGCCACATCTTTCTCCCATGGAGTTGCTGGTGGATTCGAACTGCAGGCCTTTCGGTAAGCAGCTGAGCTCTCAACCACTGTGCCACCAGGGCTCCTGAAAATTCTGTATATGCCTTAAATGGAAATGGACATCAGCTTTCCATAAACAGATGGTAAAGATAAACTAAACGCCATAAAATCACTGATATTCAGTTCCACCACAACCAAAACCAAACCAGTTGTCGTCAAGTCGATTCCAGCTCATAGTGACCTTATTGCCTGTAGCATCTAGAATTTGGGAGAATGGTTAAAGGCATATTATTATCAAAATGAGATTCTTCATGACTAAGAAGAACTGAAAAATAATTTTATTATCATCACATATAAATCTATACTATTTATTGCACTGGCTGTGTACTATCTGAAACATTTTCAAGTATTATGGGTCTCCCAGTTTGGGACCTATGATTTAAGAGTTTACTGTTGTATTATCTTTTGATGTCCTGGACATTTCAAATCACCTTCTTTAGCAATCCAACCAGGACTTTTCTCCCTCAAATTCTTGAGTGTTTTAAGATTATCTGATGCCCTGTTTTCCTTCTCTTGTCTCCCACATCATAATTCCCAAAGAAAAAGAATCTGATTATTTGTTTGAAAGAAAGGCTTAATCTTTCAGGTAATTTTTGAATTTTTAGAACAGAAATTTAAGAATAAATTAGCCTAACTTATCTTGAATTACTGAAATAGAGGGTAAGGATATTGAACAGTGATTTGTTATAAACAATCTCTCCCTACCTCTCCCTGAGAGACTACCTATTCCAATTCAAAGAATAAGATAATAACTTCAAGTATATGCTTATTTTCTTGGGTACTGATTGCGGTCTTTGAGGGAAACCTTAGTCTCTTCATACTGGGATCATATTTAACAGTTACTAAGAGTGCTTGTTAAAAAACTAAGCCAAGTTATCCACGTGTTTTGGTGTTGTCTACATTATACCATGGGCATATAACTACATGTATCGATACTATAAAAGCCCTCGCCCCCTTTTTGTTAACGGGAGTCAAAATAATTGAAGTGAAAAAGCCAATCTCAGGAAATCTACAGTGACTTTATTAATATAAAATAGTCTTTAAAAAATTACTATAAACAAAGAGAGATATTTCAAAATGCTAAAAGGGTCAATGTAATAGAAAGATAAAATGGTTATAAATGTATACACAGTGCTGTGAAATATATGAAGAAAAATTGACAGAACTGAAAGGAAAAAAAATTTTCAAAAAAGGTAAACATTCCAGTACTTCTCTCCAATAATTGATAGAACAATTAGAATAATTTTAATACAGGAGGCTTGAACACCGCTGTGAATGAACCCGTTCTAAATAACATTTATAGACCACTCCACCCAACAACAGCAGAATGCATATTCTTTTCAGAAGTAAATACCACATATTCTAGACCACATAATGAGACTTAATATATTTAAAAGGGCTGCAACTGAATAGAGTATATGGTTCTTGGCCACAGTGGATGTAAATTCATCATTATTAGTATTTTTTTTTTCCTGTTGACTGAAGAATGAATTTTAGTTTCTGTTGGGCAACATGAAGTAATGTCATACATACCAGCCATATGAGGTAGATAGACCTGCAAAAAGATAAACAAAATATCAGTCTTTATTAGCTTCAGAAAGACATCTTAAAACAAAACCCCAGCCTATCAATACTTTCTTAAGTAAACTCAGTATCATTCTGCTCTCCCTATTTTTATTTCATTCCATTAGCCACATCTGACAAGCAGTAGTAATGAAAACTTTATTTGCTTTCTGCTGGTAGGCAGGTTCTCTCTTGCTTTCTTTGGCAGTTCCTTAGAAGCATCGTTGTGAAATTTACCCAGAGGGTCAACGTTTAGGTACGCTTGGAGAAATTTATGGTACTCTCAGCACCATCCATAGCTAGAAAGATCTCTTGAGTATGAGAGTAAGGGAAAGAGAAGGGATGGATAGTAATAGTGTCTAACTCTTTAGCCTAATCGGCTTGTGTGTGATTAGGTCTTGTGGTGAAGCAGAACTTGTGCCATTTATAGGGAAACACTAATACAGATAAAACTAGTTGACATCTAAACTGGAAGTATTGTAAAGAGAGCAAAAGGTAATCCATTTCTATGTTAACAAAGGAAATACTCTTGAGATGCAAGGGACAAAGCTGAGGTCATACACTCATGATTTTATATTCTCATGTCTTTTTCCTGTCTTTTTCACTCCTTGATAAAGTGATATTTCTTTGCATTTGCTAAGATTCTTGATGAGTTTTTATAATTTTAAAAACTCTTCCTAAACTCTTAAAAAAAGAATAAATGAAAGTAATATGTTTGGAATTGCTTCTTAGCATATAAATTTATGTTGTAAACATTTATGTTGAATAACATATTAATATAAGTCTTCTTCAAACAGAAATAATATGCATCTGGAATTTTCCTTGTCCTTCTGCAAGAGGAATTTCACATGTGGTTCTTTTGAGTTATCTGGAAGAACAGTTAGTTATTGGGTGGAGACAATCAGACTCTGTGAATGGATTCATTTAATAATAATAGCCTCCTCAAGAGTTGCCATTCAGTATTAAAGGAATTAAAGATATTAGAAGGTCTAACAGAAATAACTGAATAATAATAAGAAGAAAAAACTGCAATCACCCAGAATTCCTAGCCAACCCCCTTTGGTGAAGCTTCTTATTTCCAATTTTAAAATACAATACAAAAGAGAATTAAAGCAAATTATTTTAAAACAGGAGCCCTGGCGAATGGATTACTCATCATGATTAATGGCTACAATAAAAAAAAATCCAATTGGTGAGAAATAAGGTTGAAAGTTGAAAGATAGGATACATAGGACACATATAATATTTTAAAATTGACCTTTATCCTATAAACCAATTGGGAACAATTGGAGATTTCTTTTTTCCTCTTCACTGTTGTTTGTTTTCAAAGAAATATTAAAAGAAAGAAATTGATGCTTGTTATTAAATTAATATAGGAGTATATATAATCAAATATGAAAGTCCCTTTCACTTTTCTCACATCTCACTCTACTTGAGAACACAAAAATAATGAATATCTGTTTTGAATTATTCCAGAATTTTTCTTGTATATCCATATGTAATTTTCTTGATATAGAAATTATACACATTACTTTGAACCTTTTTTTTATTGTGTTTTAGGTGAAAGTTTACAGTGCAAATTAGTTTCTCATTCAAAAATTCATACACAAATTGTTCTGTGACATTGGTTGCAATCTTTGCAATGTGTCAGCACTCTCCTCTTTTCCCTTTCCACCCCGGGTTCCTGGTGACCATTCATCCAGTTTTCCTGTCCCTTCTTGCCTTCTTGTCTTTGCTTTTGGGCATGTGTTGCCCATTTGGTCTCATATGCTTGACTGAACTAAGAAGCACGTTCTTCACGTGTGTTATTGTTTGTTTTATAGGCCTGTCTAATCTTTGGCTGAAAGGTGGACTTCGGGAGTGGCTTTAGTTCTGAGTTAGCAGAGTGTCCAGGGGTCATAGCTTTGACAATTATTCCAGTCTCTGTCACATTAGTAAGTCTGGTCTTCTTTTCTGAATTTTGAATTTTGTTCTACATTTTTCTCCTGCTCTGTCCAGAACCCTCTATTGTGATCCCTGTCAGAGCCATCAGTGGTGGTAGCCAGGCACTCTCCAGTTCTTCTGGGCTCAAGCTGGTGGAAGCTGTGGTTCATGTGGTCCATTAATCCTTTGGACTGATATTTTTCTTGTGTCTTTGGTTTTCTTCATTCTCCTCTGCTCCGAACGTGATGAGACCAATAATTGTATCTTAGATGGCCACTTACAAGCTTTGAAGACCCAGATGCTACTCACCAAAGTAGGATGTAGAGCATTTTCTTTATGAACTGTTACGTCAGTTGACCTAAATGTCCCCCAAGACCACAGTCCCCAGCCCTCAGCCCCAGTAAGTTGGTCCCTCAAGGTGTTTGGATGTGTCTAGGAAGCTTCTATGACTTTGCCTTGGTCGATTTGTGCTGACATCCTCTATATTGTGTGTTATCTTTCCCTTCACCAAAGTTAACACTTGTCTACTATCTAGTTAGTGATTTCCCCTCCCCCCTCCCTCCTCCCTGCTTGCTATCAAAGATTACTTTTTTTCTGTGTGTAAACTTTTTCTTAGGAAACCCTGGTGGCATAGTGGTTAAGATCTACGCCTGCTGACCAAAAGATTAGCAGTTCTAATCCACCAGGCGCTCCTTGGAAACTCTATGGGGCAGTTCTGCTCTGTCCTATAGGGTCGCTATGAGTCGGAATTGACTCAAGGGCAATTTTTTTTTTTTTTTCACATTTCCTTGGGTTTTTATAATAGTGCTCTTATACAATAGTTGTTCTTTTGTGATTGACTTATTTCATTCAGCATAATGCCCTCCAGATTCATCCATGTTATGAGATGTTTTGTGGATTCATCATTGTTCTTTATGATTGTGTAGTATTCCATTGCATGTATGTACCCGATTTGTTTATCCATTCACCTGTTGATGGGCACTTAAATTGTTTCCATCTTTTTTATACTGTGAATAATGCTGAAATGAACATGGGTGTGCATATGTCTATTCCTCTGATGGCTCTTATTTCTCTAGGATATATTCCTAGGAGTGAGATTGCTGGATCATGCGGTATTTCTATTTCTAGCTTTTTAAGGAGGCTCCATATTGTTTTCCACAGTGGTTGTAGCATTTTACATTCCCACTAACAGTGCATGACATGAAACTTTTTTTAACTTAATACTATTTCACCAATATTTTTTTCATGTCTGTAAATATATGTCTTCCATGTTCTTTTTAGTTGCAGCTTAATACTCCGGGGGTGGGGGGTATAGACTATAATTCTTTGATGCACATTTAAATTTATCTCACTATTTTGTAGTGTTAACTTTTCATTTTCAAATAACTTCAGATTTACAAAAATTTTGAAAAACAACTTCTTCAAATTCTAACATGTTACATAACCATAGTACAATAATAATGAGGAAATTAACATCAATTTAATAATATTAACCAATCAAGAAACTTTATTCCTATTTTTCCAATTTCTCACCAATATCCTTTTGGCTGGTTCAAATCCATTTCAGAATCACATATTGTATTTATTTGTCACGTGTTCTTCATTCTGGGATAGTTCCGCCATCTACCTTTATCTTTCTTGTCCTTGACATTTTTTAATATTACTGGCCACTTATTTTGTAAAATGTCCCTCAACCTATGTTTGTGTATTTCCTTATAATTAAATTCATGTTACGTATTTTTTTCAAGCACTCCATAGAAGTGATGCTGAGTTCTTAGTGCATCATATCTCTGAAGGCATATGATGTCTATATGTCTCATTAGTGTTGATTTAAACTTGGTCACTTGGCTAAGTTGGAGTATTCTAGGTTTTTGTCACTGTAAAACTATTATTTTCTCTTTGAAATTATTAAGTATCTGATGTGGGGATATTCTGAGGATATGAAAATACCCTATTTCTCATCAAACCTTTTGCACACCAGTTTTAGCATCCATTGATGATCCTTGTCTGCAACAAGTATTAGTATGGTGTTTATCAATTAATGATTTTCTATTTCTATCATTCTTTCTGTATCCATTTATTGGAATTCTATTGTAAGAAAGGGCTATCTATTCTCCCCCGGTTGTTTATCTAGTCTGTTTCTTGTATCAGTTACAAAACATTACAATTGTTATTTATCTCTTTGCTCAATTTGTTCCATACTTGTTTATTGGGACGTCCTTGAAGTTGCCTCCTTGGTCTTTCTGACGTGCGTCCATTAGTTTCTGAGCACTTACTTTTTTCCCAGACCTGGAGTCAGCCATTTCCCCAAGGAGCCCTAATTCCTTGTACTGTTGTTGTTGTTAGTTGCCGTCAAGTTGATTCCAACTCACGGCGACCCCACGTGTGCAGAATAGAGCTGCTCCACAGGGTTTTCAAGGCTTTGACTTTTCAGAAGAAGATCTCCCAGGCCTGTCTTCTGAGACATCTCTGGGTGAGTTTGAACCACCAAACATTCTGCTAATAATCAAGCACTTAACTGTTTGCACCACCTAGGTACTCTTAGAAAATAGCATTTAACATAGCAACCAAGGTCTACAAAAAAAGAGAAAAAAAGGAACAAAGATGTCTCTTGATGATAAAGGTGCACCTGCCTCAAGTCATGGTCTTCTCAATCATCTCATATGCATGTGAAAGTTGGATAATGAAAAAGGAAGACAGAAGTAGAATTGAATTTGACCCGTGGTGTTGGAGAAGAATAATAAAGGTACTGTAGACTACCAAAAGAACAAACAACTCAGTCTTAGAAGACATACACCAAGAATGTTCCTAGGAGTGAAGACGGCAAGACTTTGACTCACTTACTTTGGACATGTCATCAGGAAAGATCAATCTCTGGAAAAGGACATCATGTTTGGTAAAGTAGAAGGTCAACAAAAATGAAGGAGGCCCTCAATAAGGTGGACACAACAGCCACAATAATGAACTCAAATATACCAACAATCATGAAGATGGT
Source organism: Trichechus manatus latirostris (assembly GCF_000243295.1). Classification (NCBI taxonomy): domain Eukaryota; kingdom Metazoa; phylum Chordata; class Mammalia; order Sirenia; family Trichechidae; genus Trichechus; species Trichechus manatus. The sequence continues at coordinate 2,295,380 of NW_004443954.1, forward strand.
GCAGGACTGGGCAACAGTTCATTCGATTATACATTAGGTAATCGTGAGTTGGAGCCTACTCTCAGGCAACCACCAACAACATCTGCCGGCTAGATGTGCTCCTTATAACTGGGCCGTTAGGCCCTCTAGTGAATAGAGCTAGGAAATACATGTATATTTACCCACACATACACTCATATCTATATCTATTTCTGTATTATCTATATGTGTGCCTGTGTGCGTACATGTGTATACACATATATACACATGCATATGTGTACATACACACATATATACATGTGTATTAAAAACAGTGAGTTCATACTAATACCTTCCATTTCAGTCCAATGCCACGATACTCATTCCAGACCTCTCCCTTTCCTATTTGTAACTCCTTTTTCCAAGTGTGAGAAGCCTGGTTCTTATTATCCACAATATATTTACTTATTTGCTTAATCCTATAAAGTAAATAAAGTATTTTCAGAACTGCTAATCTGTAATGCTGTGAAAAACATATTTACCAAATATATAGAGACCAAAGTTTGTTAGTGGTCACCGGGGGTGGAGGAAAGGGGGAATTATTGCTTGAGGGGCACTGGGTTTCTGTTAAGAGTGATGAGAAAAAATTGGAAATGGATAGTGGTGATGTTTGCACAACATGGTCAACGTAATTAATGTCACTGATCGTACACGCAAAAGTGGTTGAAATGGCAATTGTTTTGTCATATATATTTTACTACAATAATAAAAATATTACTAAAGAGAGAGTAATATTTTTATACAGGTTTTTTTTTTTTTTTTTTTTTTTTGTCTTTAGCTTTGCAGTACATAGCCAAAATACTGTTTTCCAGAGTTACTTAGGTTATTTCTTTTCTTCTTCACTCCCTTCAGTGTGGTTATGTTTTTCATTTATAATGCGCTTAGGTTCGTTTTTTACTGTTTGTATTCCATTTTGGGTTTCCTCTGCATCCTGGTTGATTTCGTGATTCCACTGCTTTTGAGGTTACAAGCAATGCTACCAAAATCATCTTTGCCCAAACATCTTCCTGTCCAAGTATATATCTATATATCACTATATAGATATATATACTCATTGCAGTTGAGTCGATTCCAACTCAGAGTGACCGTATAGGACACACTAGAACTGCCCCATAGGGTTTCCAAGGAGCACCTGTTGGATTTGAACTGTTGACCTTTTGGTTAGCAGACGAACTCTTAACACTACACCACCAGGGTTTCCATATATATATATATGTATTCCTAGAAGTGGAACTTCTGGGTCAAATGCATGCACATTAAAAATTTTTATACACATTGCCAAATTTCTCCAAAACCGGATATTAACATATAATCCTACCAAAAGAAACTGAGATTTCTCTTTACTCATGGAGATCAATAGTGAATATTATAAATCTTTTTTATCTATTGCTGATCTCATTAGCAAAAATTGTTTCTCTTGTTGTTTTAATATATTTTTATTTGAATAAGGATGGAGTGGAGGATAGTTTAATATATTTATTGACAATTTGTATATTTTTCTATGAATTTCTCATTCACTCCCATTGTTTATATTTCAATGGATTTTTTATACTTTTCTTATTGATTTTTAAATATATATACATATATACAGAGTTAATATATAATATATATGGATATTATATTTATTTATCTAAAATATAAATTATATACACATACATAATATGTATTATTAAGTCTATATATATATATATGTATACATACATGGATAGTAACTCTGTTATTTCTGTGTATGTTGTAAATATTTTCTCCAAGATTGTTATTCGACTTTCAAATTTGTTTATTGTGCCTTTTGATACGCCAGTGTTTTTACTTTTTGTGGAGTAAAATCTATCAATATATTTTATTATAAATTACTGCTTTTGTGTGTGGCCTCAGAAGGCTTTTTCCATGGCCAGGTAATAAAAATATCAAAAAATATATCAATGATTCTTTCTCACTGATTTGAAATACCATCTATAACATATTCTAAATTCTCATACAGACATGGATCTGTTGGAGGTACCATTCCAGCAATTCTCAGTATGGTCTGGGACCCCTGGGGGCAACATGAGACATTTTTGCAGGTCCATAAGATCAAAAATATTCCTATACTAATACTGAGATGCTGTTGGTTTTTTTCACTCTCTTTCTTTCATGAGTTGCTCAGTCAAGTTTTCAAGAACCTACAAGGATGATGTATGATATCTCAACAGATTAAAGGCAGAGGCAGGTATGAAAAACCAGTTTTCTTCTACCAAGCAAGAAATTAAAGACATTTGTTTTGAAAAGTATACTTATTTTTCATAAATATGTGTTATTCATTTTCATATACAATGGATTGATTACTATTACTTTATAATGAATTAATAAATGAATATGAATAATGAGTAAATGGCTATTTTTAAAAATTCTTAGTTTTAATTTATAATATGGTAAATATCAATAGATATAACCCACAAAAACAGAAGCTCTTTGAGGTCCTCAATAATTTTAGGGATTTAAAGGATCAAAAAGTTTGAGAACAGATGCTCCATTCTTATCCACTGATCTATTTACCAATACTATAGTCTACTAAGGAAACCCTGGTGGCGTGGTGGTTAAGAGATGGGCTGCTAACCAAAAGGTCAGCAGTCTGAATCCACCAGGCACTCCTTGGAAACACTATGGGACAATTCTACTCTGTACTATAGGGTTACTATAAGTTGGAATCCACTCAACAGCGACTGGTTTTTTATACTCTACTAAAAGTATAACTCTACAGTATTTTTTGATATTTCCTCTTATTCCATATTTTCTCTGGAGTTGATGAACAATATTGACTATACCATGGACTGCCAGAAGAACAATCTCATCTGTCTTGGAAGAAGTATAGCCAGAATGCTCCTTAGAAAGGAGGATGGCGAGACTTTGTAGACTTTGTCACACATGCTTTGGGCATGTTATCAGGAGGGACCAGTCTCTGGAGAAGGACATTATACTTGGTAAAGTAGAGGTTCAATAAAAAAGAACACCCTCAACAAGATGGATTGACACAGTGGCTGCAACAATGGACTCAAACACAGCAACAATTGTGAGGATGGCGCAGGATCGGACAGTGTTTTGTTCTGTTGTACATAGGGCCGCTATGAGTCGGAATCTACTCGACAGCGCCTAACGACAACAACATAATGAATGTGGTGTTTGGTGCTTTTGAGAGTGACTTCAATGTGGACAATTGGCTTTTTAAAAAAAATACATAAACTTTTATTTTATATAGTTTTCGAATTTTAAAATAGTTGTAATGGAAGGTACAGAGATTCCCATATACCTTGCACCCACTTCTCCCTATTGTTAACACATTACTATGGTACATTTATCGTAAGTAATTAATCAGTATTGACACACTATCATTAACTAAACTCCACAGCTTATCTGAATTGCATTAGTTTCTCCTTAATGTCCTTTTTCTGTTCCAGAATCTGATTTAGGACCACTGGACAATTTATTTTTAAATTAAACTGTTGCTGAACTCTTAGTTCTTTTAATAAAACACTATCCTGAGGCTGACTTCCAAGCATGAGCAAGCCCGTCTAGCTTTGTGTAGATTATAGTAGAACATGAAGACGGAATCCTCTTTGTGATTCCCTTGCTTTAGGGTCCCACTAAAGATCAATTACATTTATATTTTAAGTATTTTTTTATTAGAAGACAAAAAATTTGTTTCAAGGCATTAGGATGATCACCTAAAACTATTGACCATAAACAATTAAATCTGAAGTCGCCATGCTTTATTTCAATTCGCAGCTACCCAATGGTCTTGGGTATATTTCTAAGTATCAGTATAACCTTCTGTTGCTCTCGGACTTTTGGCAAACCATGTGAGATGTTCATGAACGTAAAATATCATGGTTAGAGTACTAACACTAAGAACTAGAAAAATCTGAAAACTGCCTTGCTACAGTCTATCAGGACTCATCTACACGGCTGAACTCAGCAGTGGGGAACCAGAAGCACCGGTCCTGACACTTGTGATGTATTAAACAGCCCTTAGTGAAACAGACTGGCTGAATTGTTCAATTAGGTTTTCAACACTGATTCAATTCATCTGTGGTCATGTAGCCAGAGCCTAGGGAAACATGTCCCTGTGGATGAATGTTCAGGGTAATAGAATATTTAAAAATAAAAAGTAAATTTCCACAGGCTTTTCTCTGAAAATTCTTCAAATATTTAACTAAATTTGATTCTGATAAAATCTTTTGGAATACAACATAATGTAAGCTACATGGGTGTTAAAATGTTTGGTGAGACCTAAGGTTTATCCTGTTGACTCCTTCAATTCATTCATTTAACAAACGCACATCAAGCTTCTAGTATTTGCCGGCGATAATGTCACTATGAGTTGGAATTGACTCAACGGCAATGGGTTTGGTTTGGTTTTGGGATACGGTGATGAATCAACATAAGAAAAAAGACTTGGTATCCGTCCTCACGGAAAGTGTTTTCTTGTGAGTGGAGAGTCTTTGCTCAGACACATTCATAATAGCATCCGGGGGTCTGAGAAGTGCATCAAGGAACTTTGAAAGGGCATGGTTGTCCTTCTTGATTTAAATTCAAATAATTATGGCCATTATCAGTATACTCCTTGTTCCCCTAAAAAACAACAACAACATAAATGCAATATTCTGGTGTATATTTTGATACTTTTTGCAGCCATTGATATTTTCAGCATTTACAAAATCTATTCTTTGACAATGAGCTTCAAAAATCCTCTATCTTCCTTATAGCCTCACTACATTCATTACTATAAAGTTTCAAAGGATATTTCATAGTTATAATATAGGGGAGTTTAGAAATAAATCACTGGTTACCCTATAGACATGTATGATATCTGGCAGCATGTCTTTCTAAACTTCAGAATATGTAGAAGAAATATGAGGTGACTCACTAGAGGTCATGCAGCAGGTAAGTGGCTAACTCGATCAGTTCTAAAGTTACAACACCGATTTGAAGTCAGGACCTTCAAGCTAAATCTTGTATATTGATATTGACCATGTAGATTTTGGCATGTCATTCTGATTCCTACATAGCTTTAAAAAAAAAAAGTACTTGTAAAAGCATTGTGGGGCTAGATTAAAAATTGAGTTGAATAATGCTTTTTCAGTGTATAAAATTACATTAACGGAAAAATGTTGGGCATGGATAAATAGTATAAATATACTATTTTGGAAATGGTTGAAACTAGAATAGTCTAGAGGAGGAAACGTATCTGAGCTAAAACATTGTTCATATATATACTTCATCTTACATCTAGTAGATTTGGCCAATAGGAATGTTTCTGTTGTGAAATGAACTACAGAGTGAGGATTAGCAAATTTTGTTCTCTATAAACATTCAGAAAGTTTTTAAACATCCATTTGATATTTTCCATTGAATTACAGAATACTGAATGTATTACAGTAAGAAAACACGTTACAAAACTAAACACATAAAATTATGAGTGGATTCCCTGTATACATTATTGAACTTTGGGTTAACTACTGTGATAAGAAGGCGTGGTTTGTATTATTCATAACTTCATTAAAAAAAAAAAGAAAACTGAAAGCATTGTGGGCCCTTCTGGTTTTTAAGGTATGAGGTATTCATAGACGACTTAACATCTCAAGTATAAATAGGTTAAAAAAATTTTATATATCATGTCCACCCAAAGGCTGTACTAGCAGAATTTTCATAGTTTAATTTAATTAGATGAAGAACAATTGAGACATATTATAGTGAGGCATGATATAATGTTTTCAACTACAATGAGTACTATGACTACAATATTAAAGATGTAAGAGTTGATCAAACTATGGTAATGCAGTCATATTGAAAATAACTAATACGTAAGACTATAGTGACTTCAAAAGTTAGCATCTTTATAATAATATTTTAAGGCGTAGATTTATTTAATATTGCTTCCTATCAACAGTTCTAATTTTGTCCATTTTCTTGATTTTATACTCTCAATATGTAAAATGAAAAGTTACATTTTCTTTCTTAAATATTTATTTTTAGGAAGTTGAAATGATATATATTAGGCTAATATATAAGCAGCACTTGTAAAACACCCCAAACTCAGAATTTAGTGCTCAAATTACTAAGAGTTTAATATCAAAAGCAAAAGTGAAAAATGTCTGATAAAGAACCTAGAAATTTGCATAGAAACAAATGAAGTAATCGACTGATTTCTTGGTATACAAACATTGCATTAATCTCCTCAAATATTATGTACCTACCATAGTCCTTATGAGCGTAAGCACCTCAATGATATTTGTAAATAATTTAAATCTTTGTTTGAAAGTAACCAACTGGCATACAATCACAGAAATTATGTGCTTTATTTAATGCATTTCTTTCTCTCAGGAAAAAAAAAAATTATTTTTTACAAGTACTGACTGGTGTTTTGGAATTATCCCTTGACTTTTACACCATCACTTGTTTGCCTCACAAGGTGAATTGAGGAATGCCTGTAAGGAATACTAAGGTCAAACATGAGAAGGACTTCACTGAACAAATGCATTCTCTGAATATATTACATCAAGGTAAACTTCTTCCTAAATTCCCTCAAGACTATTCACAAAAGACTTGCTTTGTTCATCATTGTGACCTCAGTCACCCGCTTCCCCCAAGAAGTATGCTCTGTTCTACTTTCATTCCCTTTTCCCAGTCCCGTTTCCCACTGTCCCTGCCGGATGGCCAGCCGGCTCCTTCCCCTGCATACTCAGTGGCATGAGTTGGCTTAAGTTGAAGGGAAATCTGTTGCATTATTAACTATGCTCCAAATGTTTTCTACCAATTAAGTGAAAGCTAGATCTCCTGACTCCCACATCCCCACATACATACCATATTCCTCAAAACCTAAGCAAATGACACCTATTCTCCTACCATCCTCCCCACTTCCATTTGCAATTCCTAGAGAAATGCTGAAATCAGTTTCTTAGAAGAAAAATGTGCTTTTAGATCATTGTCATTTCTTCAGTTCAGAAGCAGCTCTAACAAATACAAATCTCTTTCGTGAAATCCTGTGCTTGTTCTGTGAAATGCTGCTGCAGAAAGTTGGCAAATCGTGTGAAGGTACTCGACCAGGGAGTGCAACAGCTATGTAAGGCGCCAGATGGTGAAACTCTCTACTTTACTCACAGGTATTTTGTAACTCTCCTCTTTCACTGAAAACAACCATTTTTACCTTCACTTTTGTGCTTTTCTCCACTCTCAGAATGAAAATGAATTTTTTTTTTTTTAATTTAACCATGCTGGTTAAGTTCTCAACCCATTGCCCCTTTTTCCTTCAAGAATGCATTCTAAAAACTGTCCAATTTTTGTTTTCTATTGCTCCTCGACCTAAAAATATCTCAAATTCCATTCTTCTTAAAAAATACTTTTCTTTTTATGTCCACGTTTTTTCTGTATATTCCATGAAAACTATCTTTTTAAAAGAGCTTTTTTAAGATCCAGCTCCTCTGTTTTGTGATAAGGAGAAGATAGGATGTGAAAGGAAGGAAGAAGTCAGGCCCTGAAGGAATGTGAACTGTAAGGTATGATAGTCGAATTTCAGTCTATAGCCAAAGAAAAGCCATCAAACATATTAAAGAGAGTGACATCTTTGATGTGGAGAAAGAGGACTGGACCGGATTCCAAAGTTCTACTGGGCCAAAGAATCTCCTGACCTTTTGGATTCCATAAGCAACCACACGTAGCCAGCTTCCCTAAAACCCCATTCCACAATCACCGCAAGCAGGCAATCTGCTCCAGCTTGTTAGTTTCTCTTGCTTGTTCTGTTGAGTCCCTCTACTCTCTTGTGCTTGTATTAGACTATTGTGTTTCATATCCTTATATGTTTTGTTTTGGGATGCTAGGACGGGGACTCCGAAAACAATACCACTTTGCCAGCTGGCTCCTGTTAGGTTCTGCCAATGGCTAGAGACTGGACAACTGAAAGAGGAAAAGGGACATAGCTCTTCCCTCTCTGCTTGCTCTTCCTATCCACATCGGCAGTGATTCTTCACCTCTCGACAGCAGCAGTTAGTTCCAGTAGTAATTGATTGCAATTTCCAGTTTCTTTTTTGTCTGTCTGTTTTACTAACACGCACATAAAGAGCCATAGCAATGACACAAACACCAGTCATTTGATGCCCACCTCCTTAGAGATGTGGGTCCCGGCTCTGTGGGGTTCCTCCTCAGGGTTCCTGACATAACAGCACCAGCTGGGTAGCACCCATCCTTAGAGGTTGGGTCCCAGCTCCATGTGGATTGTCCTCCAAGCTTCTAGAGTCAAATGACCAATTTCTTTCCTTTGTCTCATGAGCTCTACATATAAAGGCTGCCTCTCGAAATTACTATCTCTGTGTTATCTCAGTGTTTTTTTTTTTTTTTTTTGCCTTTATACTCTTTAATCAATTTCCTTTATTAAATTTTCCCCATGAAATGACCTCATGTAATTACTGTTTTTGTGCTGTGTCCTAACTGATTGTTGTTAGTGGAGGTCAAGCTGATTTCGACTCATGGCAACCCCATGTGTGCAGAGTACAACGGCTTCAGGGGGATTTCAAGACTGTGATCTTTTGGAAGCAGATCACCAGGCCTGTCTCCCGAGGTGCTTCTTAAAGAGCTTCTTCTGTTTTATAGTTTTTATCAAATAAAAACTCCCTTCAAACCAATTGAACAAGTATTTGGGAGACTGCAACGTTCAAGACATTGACTAGGCACCACAGGATGGACATAATACTAGCGCTGGAGCCGCGGTGGTTTGTAAATTAGCAGAGCAATAACAGGAGACTTCCCTCATATAGGTTCCTACATTCTGCTTTGTCAGCCAAAATATCACTTATTTCAGTTTGACATTGGGAAATTTTATTAAACAACCATTTCTTTGTGAGTTTGTCTCATTCCATTGTAAAATTCAAATAATGTAATATATTTACATATTTTATAATGAGTATTATTTTTCTGGCATGAAGAGTCCAATTCTCTCATTCATACACTTGCATAGTAACAATTTAATATTAAACTGGTTCAAGTCTAACAATTCTACTCACTCAAACGTACTTTAGAATCCACAGCTTTCCCTACGTGCTTCCCCTATACCTTCTCTTCTTGACTGAGCTGGGAAGCTCCAAGGGAGAGGGGGGCAAGGGAAGGAAAGTTTGCTTGTTAACTTGAATAATCAGAGCAACAGCGATTTAAAAACTGAAGAGGGATATTTGCAGGCTCAGGAGTCAAAAAGAGGAGGCTAAAACTGGACAGTCAGCAACATTGTCAAGAAAGAACATTTGCACGAGTTAGAAGCCTGGAAAATCAAACACCAGTTTAAAGGCAGTTCGTACACTGGCCTTTTTAGGAAGTAAAGGGGAACACATTTCACATCCTTTGTGGAGGATGAATTAATTTTCAAACTACTAGATTTCAATGAACTGAAAGAGACATTATTTGTGGAACATGTCTAAGAATTCCTAAGGGTGATAAATCAACAGGAACTCGCATAATTTATTATATTCCAGCTGACAGAGTTGAAGAATAAAGACAATTCTTTGTAAGGGTCACATGAAAGCGGAAGCCAAGTGTAAAAGAAATCGGATCTTATTCTTTCCTGATCTCTAGCCAAACATTCAGTTAAGAGGTGAACTTTTCTTCCAGCAAAGAAATATTTCTTGCCAGAAATGTGGAGGTAAGCTATCTTATTCCAGGCCAAATTGGGAATGAATTATGAAATCGAAACTTAGATCTTTTGGGAAAGCAGATCAACTAAAGATCTAACGCAAAATGTTGAAAGGAATTGAATTCAGGAAGATCTGGATTCTTACTCAATCTCAGAGGGAATTCAAGGACTTTGTGGTTTTCTCTTCTTTTTTTTTTTGGAATCAAATTTTATAGGTCTTATATTTGTAGTAAAAAAATATAATGTTTTCTGAAGTTTGTACATGTTATGTGGAGCTTTTAAACCATTATTTCATTTAAACAGCAGCAGATGGGGCATTTAATTTCTGATACTTCTCTTGTATATCACGTGGCACAATGTTGTTCTTTGAATGTTTCTCTAGTGTCACCAACAATTCCACTGGCCTGCCAATCAACAACGTCCTTGGGGAAAAATAGATCATTAATGATTCAAAAAAGCACAAAGGTGCTATTCTTAGATGCTAATAGTGAAGATGACAGAAATAACGATATATTCACAATCTGATTGCATAATTATTCAAAGTTATCTTTGTGATTTTTAAATGGAATGAGTAAATAAAAATACAGATCTATTCAAAGAAGAAAATAATCATTTGTGCCACCCAGACATCATTTGCAACTTTTTTGTAATAACTATATATTTGTAACTGGCCATTATTAAGTTCACTTGAAACAAGCAAAACATTTCTGCTAGGAGAGTATCATTTAATGTATGCAATATATTTGCAAACTATCTAAAAAGACAGAATTTTACAACGGTTCATTTTAAAAAATGTAGTGTTATATGACTAATATAATGTGTGAAAAATAATTATTACTCCCCTTTCTCAAATTTTATGAGATGGGGGCAGGTAATATCAGTCCATTGTTATATGATGTTTTATGAAATTGTTATATTATTCTTTTTGAAAATACTGTCTGAATCTAGGTTTCAATAAGGAATGGGCTTTACCTTATAAAACAATTTTCTTTAGCATGAGTTACAGATTAATTTTTAAGAATATAAAGTTTGCACCTATATGGTAGAAACCAGAAACCCAGGACCATGTGCCAATCAGCAATTTCTAAGTGTCTTTTGTGTGTGTGTGAAAAGTGTGTGTTTTTGTTTTTTGTGAAAAGTGATGCAGATACAAAATGAAATGCCATTAGAGCTTTTTCCCGATCTGGACAATACTTTGCTGTAGTACAATTTTGTTAAAAAATTACACTGCTGAAAATGGCAGTGGCATGTCTTGGGTCTAGCACGGGAAAATAAAAGTTGGATCATTTTACAAGATTTCTTCCAATGGGTACTTTGGAAGTTTATGTTGGTTTTGCTGGTGAGAGTGTTCATGATATTTGAGGTGAGACTTTGAACCAGAACTGTTTGCCTTTCCTGCCAGGAGGGATTATGACAGAGACAGAAACCATTCAGCAATATTTAATTAAAAATATTTCTAAAAAATATACTATGTGTAAAATAAGGTGGTAAGTAGAAATATATTGAGAATCTTAAAGACAGTCTACACAAACGCCGTAATGTTGTTGTCATTAGCTGTCATTGAGTCCATTCCGACTCATGGCGACCCCATGTGTACAGAGTAAAACTGCCTCTGTAGGGTTTTCAAAGCTCTGACTTTTAGGAAATAGATCACCAGGTCTGTCTTCTGAGGACCCTCTGGGTGGGTTCAAACCACCAAACTTTCAGCTAGTAATCGAGCATTTGACCATTTGCTCCACCCTGGGACCCCCATTAATAGAGAAAAGTGATTAGTGACACAAAAAGGAAGACAAACAAATAATATAGGAATTCAGAGGTTTGTATTTTCTGAAAGAAACAAGAATGGAGTAACAATCAAGGAAGGTGGTAAACAGCTTCTACAACAGCACCCAGTGACACCTGCCTCCCAATATTCATATCTCTGTATAATCCTCTCTCCTGGAGTGACTCTCTGCTGACAGATAGAATATTACATGCCACTTCCAAGATTATGTTACAAAATGACACTGGCCTCTATCACCCTTGACCTTTCTTTTTTGTTTCAAATTATTTTATTCCATTTTATTGTTGAGAATATACACAGAAAAAACTACACCAATTCCAGTTTCTTCATGTACAATTAAGTGGTATTAAGTACCTTTTTTGAGTTGTGCAACCATTTTCACCCTCTTTTTCTGAGTTGTTCCTCTCCCATTAACATAAACTCGCTGCCCCCTAAGGATTCTAGCTAAGCTTTCGAGTTGCTGTTGTCAATCTGATATTATATATGTAGATCTTAAAAGAACATAATGCCCAAGGCAGACATTCTTTACTGGTTAAGCTAAACTATTGTTTCATTTTAATAAGGCTTCTGAGGATATTTTTGGTTTAAAGTTTAAGGATTATCTCAGGGCAATAGTTTCTGGGGTTCATCCAGCCTCCATGGCTCCAGAATGCCTGGATTCCATGAGAATTTGCAATTCTGGTCTGCACTTTCCCCCTTTTGATCAAAGATTCTTCTACAGAATCTTTGATCAAAAAGTTCCATAATGGTAGCTAGGCACAATCCAGTTTTTCCAGTCTCATTGCAAAGGAGGCAGTCGTTCGTGGAAGCAATTAGCCACACATTCCATGTCCTCTTTCTATTCCCGATGCTCCTTCTTCCTCTGGAGCTCCAGGTGAACACAGACTAATTGTTGTGACTTGGATGGCCACTTGCAAGCTTTTAAGACCCCAGGAACCATGCAATGAACTAGGAGGTGGAACAGAAGCACAAAACACAACAATAGCCCAATTAACTGAGATGTCCCATGAAACCATGATCCTAGACCTCCGAACCAAGGAGCCAAATCCCATACGGTATTTGGTCTTACACGAGCAGCTTCAGTAGTGACTCTTTTCTTTTGTTGTTGTTGTTGTAAATATATCTATAAAACAACTTTTGCCAATTCAACTTTTTACAGGTGTCCAACTTATTGACAACCATTACAATAATCAGCTGTGCAACCCGACCATTGATCAATGCAATTTTTCCATCACTGTAAACCGAAACTCAGTGCTCCATAAGCAATAACCCCCTACCTACCCTTCCCTCCCACCCACGGTAACCACTAATTAATTCTGGACTCAACACATTTGCCTGTTTTTGTCTTTTTATATAAGCGAAGTCATACAATATTTGCCCTTTTGTGATCGACTTATTTCACTCAGCATAATGTCTTCAAGCTTCATCCATATTGTAGCATGTATCAAGACTTTGTTTCTTCTACTGGCTGAGTAGTATTCCATAGTATGTAGGTTCCACATTTTGTTTATCCATTTATCCATTGATGAGCATTTAGGTTGTTTCCACCTTCTGGATATTGTGAATACTGCTGCAGTGAACACTGGTGTACAGGCCTCTCTTTGAGTCTCTGCTGCTTTCAAGTCTTTTGGAAATACACCTAGGAGTAGAATTGCTGGGTCATATGGTAGTTCTATATTTAGTTTTTTGAGGAACCACCACATACTTGTTTTCCACAATGACTGTACAATCTGCATTCCAACCAGCAATCGATAAGAGTTCCAGTGTCCTCATACCTTCTCCAACACTTGTTATTATTATTATTTTTATCTTAACCATCCTAGTGGGAGTGAAATGGTATCTCACTGTAGTTTTGATTTGTATCTCTCTGATGGCAATTGACACTGAACATCTTTTCATGTGTCTGATGGTCATTTGAATGTCCTCTTTGATGAAATGTCTATTCAAGTCCTTTAACCATTTTATGATTGGGTTATTTGTCTTTTTGTTGTTAAGTTGTCCAAGTCTTGCATATAATTTGGTTATTAGATTCTTATAGGATATATGGTTTCTTAAGATACTGTCCCAGTCAGTAGCTTGTATTTTAATTTTTTCGATAGTCTTTTGATGAACAAAAGTTTTTAATTTTTATGAAGTCAAATTTATCCATTTTGTCTTTTACTGTTTGTTCTTCTTCCTTATTATATTAGATAATCCATTGTTAAAAGCCAGGCCTGACAACATTGCCCCTGCTTTTTCTTCTAAGAATTTTACGGTTTTAGTTTTCACATTTAGGTCCTTAACCCATTTTGAATTTGTTTTTGTGTATGGTGTGAGGCATGGATCTTGTTTCATTTTTCTGCATGTGGAAATCCAATTTTCACAACACCATTTATTGAAGAGACTCTTCTTTCTCCATCAAATGGACTTAGCACCCTTGTCAAAAATCAGTTGACCATAGATGTGCGGTTTTATTTCTAGATTGCTTGGCCGTTCTTGCTCTCTTACTTGCTTGCTCTGTTAAAAACTAGCCTCCAGGTTGTGAGCTACCCTGTGCAGTGGCAAGAACTCATGGGCCTCCAGCCAACAGCTAGTGAAAACCTAAGCCTTCAGTCCAATAGCCCACAAAGAACTGAATCCTGCCAAAAACCACACGGTTTGGAAGTAGATTCTCCCACAGTGAATCCTTGAATGACTGCAGTCTCAGCTGAAACCCTGAATGCTGCCTTGTGATAGACCCTGAGCCAGAGGCACTCAGTTAAGATGTACTGGATTCTTGACCCCCAGTAACTCTGAAATAATAAATGTTAGTTGTTTTAAGCTGCTAAGTTTGGGGTAGTTTTTCATACAGCCATAATTAACTAATGCAAGACAAACCATGAAAGAGAAGAAAATTTCAAGAAATGGACTGAAGTAGAAGGGAGATTAAAGAGTATTCCCAGTGGAGAGAATAGCATAAGAAGTCCATGGAACTGAGAAATTTCATAGAGTGTTTGGGGAAAAGAAAATATTTGAATTTTCTGGAGTATAATATACATGAAGATTTGTAGAAGTCAAAATTTAAAATGGTACATTGAAGTCTCAACACAGAAGGCCTGGAAAATCAGGTTTAGGATTTATATTTTATTAATTATATTAGGTACATGAGCTCAGCAAAAGTAGTACATTAGGAAGACTTACTTCCTAATAGGAGTTCCTGGGTAGTAAGATAGGACTTCCTTGGTGGGCCAAATGGTTAAGCACTCAACTACCCACCAAAAGATTGGTGATTCGAACTACACAGAGGTGCCTCCAAAGAAAGGCCTGGTGATCTGCTTCTGAAAGGTCACAGCCTTGAAAACCCTATGGAGCACAGTTCTACTCTGCAACACAAGAGATCAACAGGAGTCAGAATTGACTGGATGACAACTGGAACTGGAGCTGGAATGTATAATACCAACTGAAAGGTGAAAGGCATAAAGTGTTACTGATTGGTCAGTAAGGAGCCCTGGTGGTGCAAGCAGTTATGCGTTTAGCTGCTAACCAAAAGGTTGACATGTCTGAACTCACCCAGCAACTTCACGGGAGAAAAATTACAGCCAAGGAAACTCTATGGGGCAGTTCTACTCTTTCACATGGAGTCATTATGAGTTGACATCTACTAGACGGCACCTAACAACAACAAGAAGTTAATAGTTGCTGTCGGGTTGGCTCCAACAGATAGCACCCCATGCACACCAGAACAAAACACCTGGTCCTGTACCATCCCCATGACAGTTGGTGTGCTCAAGTCCATGGTTGCAGCCACTGTGTATTTTGAGTGCCTTGCAACCTAGGGGACTCATCTTCCAGTTCTATCTCAGATAATATTCTGTTGTGAGCCATAGGATTTTCATCGACTAATTTTCAGAAGTAGATTGCCAGGCCTTTCTTCCTAGTCTGTCTTGGTTTGAAAACTGTGCTGAAACCTGTCCACATGAGTGACCCTGCTGGTACTTGAAATATTGGTGGCATGGCTTCCAGCATATTATGGATCTTTATTATGCTCTATTTAGAGATCCATATTCATGCCTATTCCCAAGAAAGGTGATCCAGTCAAATGCAGAAATTATTGAACAATGTCATTAATGTCACATGCAAGTAAAATTTTGCCAAAGATCATTCAAAAGTGGCTAGCAGCAGTATATTGACAGACAACTGCCAGAAAGTCAAGCCAGATTCAGAAGAGGATGTGGAACCAGAGATATCATTGTTGATGTCAGATGCATCCTGGCTGAAAGCAGAGAATACCGGAAAGATGTTTACCTGTGTTTTATTAACTATGGAAAGCATTCAACTGTGTGGATCATAACAAATTATGGATAACGTTGCAAAGAATGGGAATTCCAGAACATTTAATTGTGCTCATGAGGAACCTGTACATAGATCAAGAGGCAGTCATTCAAATAGAACAAGGGGATACTGCGTGGTTTAAAGTCAGAAAAGGTGTGCATCAGGGTTGTATACTTTCACCATACCTATTCAATCTTTATACCGAGCAAATAATCCGAGAAGCTGGACTATATGAAGAAGAATGGGGCATCAGGATTGGAGAAAGACTCATTAACAGCTTGTGTTATGCAGATGACACAGCCTTGCTAGCTGAACATGAGGAGGACTTGAAACACTTACTGATGAAGATCAAAGACTACAGCCTTCAGTACAACATAAAGAAAACAAAAATCCTCACAACTGGACCAATAAGCAACATCATGATAAACGGAGAAAAGATTGAAGTTGTCAGGGATTTCATTTTACTTAAATCAACAATCAACACCCATGGAAGCAGCAGTCAGGAAATTAAAAGACGCATTGCATTGGGCAAATCTGCTGCAGAAGACTTCTTCAAAATGCTGAAAAGCAAAGACGTCACCCTGAAGACTAAAGTGCACTTGACCCAAGCCATGGTGTTTTCAGTTGCCTCATATGCATTCGAAAGCTGGACGATGAATAAGGAAGACCAAAGAAAAATTGATGCCTTTGAATTGTGATGTTAGTGAAGAATATTGAATATACCATGGACTGCCAAAAGAACGAACCAATCTGTCTTGGAAGAAGTACAACCAGAATGCTGCTTAGAAGCAAAGATGGAGAGACTTCATCTCACATAATTTGGACGGGTTATTAGCAGAGACCAGTCTCTGGAGAAGGACATCATGCTTGGTAAAATAGAAAGTCACTGAAAAAGAGGAAGACCCTCAAGAAGATGGATTGACACAGTGGGTTATAAAGATACGTGAAATGGTCAAAGTCAGAGCATGAAGAAAATCTTAGAAAAGACTCCTATACAGGACCTGAATGAAAAAGTGTTAAAAAAAAGAGCCAGAGAGAACAGAGAATTAATAAGAGAAAGTGGATGGTAAGAAAGTAGATGCAGATAAGTTTGTATACAAGTGAGAGATCAAAACGTAGCATTTTAGGCCAAAAACTGTTATCAAACTTACTTCTTAGCCGTTCGAAAAGAAATTTAAGAAAAGCTGCCATATAATGACTATATATTGGGATAGAGTTTCAATGTGGGTTATAGTTAATTTTTCATTGTAATGTCCAAAAGAAGCCAGTTTTAAATGAACCTAAGAAACTGAACTTAGTTATTACATTAAAAAAAAAAAAAACTCCACTGCTGTCGAGTCGATTCTGACTCATAGAGACCCTATAAGACAGGGTAGAACTTCCCCATAGCGTTTCCAAGGAGCAGATGGTGGATTCCAACTGCCGACCTTTTGGGTGGCAGCCAAACACTTAACTACTGTGCCACCAGGGCCTCACAGTTATTACATAGTGTTTTGTAAAAGGAAATATCTGCGCAAGTTGATTACATAGATTTTAGAGTCCTTCTTTCTGGTAACCAGATAAAAATTCCAGCTGTGGATTTATTCATTTATTTAACAAATTTGTATCCCCCACTCTCTATGTGCAAGGTTTATGTTCTAGGTCTTAGGGGTCAGCAGTAAACAAGATAGACATAACTTTCACCCACATGAAGCTTACATTCTAATGGGTCTCTTCAAGTTCCTGATAAACAATGTCACTTCCATAAAAGGAAATCCTTATGAGCTTACTCATTTGTGAAGGAGGGCATATAACTAGCTGAAGCAAATATCTGCAATTTACTTAGTAGTCCCTGGGTGGTGCAAAGAGTGAAGAGCTTAGCTACTAACAGGAAGGTTGATGGTTCAAACCCACCCAGAGATGCCTTGGAAGACTGGCCTGGCGATCTGCTTCCAAAGGGTGACAGCCTTGAAAACCCTGTGGAGCAGTTCTACTCTGCACACACAAGGTCGCCATGAGTTAGACAGGACTCAGCAGCAACTAACAACAACAACAACAGCATCACATCTTACTACCACATAGAAGCCATCTTACCACCCATAGTATATTGGGGTGGAGGTAGGGATCGTCTTAAATCCACTCTAGTATTATTCACTTGATAGCTGCTCCCCAAAGCTGTTTGGGTCTCTCCAGTGCTCCGTTTTCTACTGCTTACTTCACTCACTTTTTAGCCTGAAACTCACGTTCCCCTTGGCACAATGATACCTCCCACTTACAGGATTTCATCGCAACGTGGGTCCAACCTTGTCCTTCTTTCCCCACCAGGCAGTCCATACGACAGAGGAATGTCCAGCAGTACATTTCCATGCATTTGACTTATTAAGTCAAGAATAGCACCATAATAGCACCATAATAGTGGTGATGGTGGTGAGGAGGGTAGGCAAAAATAGTGGGTTGATCCTAGAAGGCCAAACCAGGGTAGGCTAGACATTGCAAGACCAAGAACTGTCTAGGATTGTACTGATACTCTTTTTTTTAATTTTATTGTGCTTTAGGTAAAAGTTTACAGCCCAAGTTAATTTCTCATTCAAAAATTTATACACATATTGTTTTGTGACATTTATTGCAACCCCCACAATGTGACAGCACCCTCCCCCTTTCCAGGTTCCCTGTGTCCATTCATGCAGTTCCTGTCCTATCCTGTCTTCTTGTCTTTGCTTTTGGGCAGGAGTTGCCCATTTGGTCTCATATATTTGATTGAACTAAGAAGCATGTTCCTCATGTGTGTTATTGTTTGTTTTATAGTCCTGTCTAATCTTTGTCTGAAAAGTGGGCTTCTGGAATGGTTTCCATTCTGGGTTAGCAGAGCATCCAGGGACCATGCTCTCAGGGGGTTCCTCCAGTCTCTGTTAGGCCAGTAAGTTATTCTTAGTACATGCAATCTATTGAGGTGTGATGGTGGCCCTCCAGGTCCAACCCCTGTTGAGTTCTTCCCATCTGTATATAAGCAATACAAAATCTGGGATCTTAATCTGTTAGTGATGTACCTTAAGCATTTAAAACAATATCTACAATTAGTAAACACTCAATAAATATTTGTTGAATGATTAAATATGCAGGTTACAATTATATCTTATTTTTCTGAATGCCTATATATGTCATTGTTCTTTTCCTCTCATGCACAGATATACACACACACAACTATAAACTTTTAATTCAGAGGTAGCATACCGTAAATCTTAAGAAAGGAGCCCTGGTGGCACAGTGGCTGAGCACTTGGCTGCTAACCAAAAGGTCAGTGATTCCAACCTAATAGTCACTCTATGGGAGAAAGATGTGGCAGTCTGCTTCCAGAAAGATTGCAGCCTATGAAGCAGTTCTACTCTATCCTATAGGGTCGCTATGAATACGATCAAGTTGATGGCAATGGGAAACCTATAAGAAGAAAGAGAAATATTTCTGTCTTATATTTTGGAAAAATATTTCTTCTCATGATTGATTTAGTATTTATATTATAGTAAAACCTGCGAAAGCCAGAACCTATGTAAGGAGGAATCCTGTCAGAGAAAACCCGTTGCCATAGAGTCTATTCTGACTCATAGAGACCCTATAAGGACAGAGCAGAACTACCCATATAGTTTCCAAGGAGCAGCTGGTAGATTCAAACTGCCAACCTTTTCGTTAGCAGCCTGAACTCTTAGCCACTATGCCACCAGGGGTCCATCAGAGAAGGAAAATGCAAATATTTTCCACTAAAACGAGTGATAGAAAAGTGTTAAGACTGTACTCTGTCAAAGGCAGAAAACTTGAGAAACCTAGAAAAACAAGGCAGTCTCATTGTGTTCTGGCTCTCACAGGTTTCTCTGTAAAATTTTACACAAAAACTTTTCTCTTTTGTAAAAGATGGTTCTGGACAAAAGCAAAATAGCTTGCAAATATTTTGTAGTTTTTTTTTTTTTTTTTTTTTTTGTAGATAGTTCGTGGATCTAAATCTAATTTATCTATGTAAAACTTTGTGTTTATTGGTTTAGAATATCTTACAAGAACTTTAAGACATGAGATTGAGAATGTTGGTTAACATCTCCAAGAATCAATATCTCCTTCTCTTTTATAGAATTTTTTAAGACTCTTATGTGACAATACAGTTGAATAGCATGGAAATGGCTTTACAAAAGTAGTCATTTCTTTTTTCTTTGTGAATCTACTTTGTTGTTGTTGTTGTTAGGTGCCCTCCGGTCAGTGTCAAGTCACAGCAACCCTATGTACAACAGAACAAAACACTGCTTGGCCCTGCACCATCCTCACAATCGTTGTCATGTTTGAACCTATTGTTGCAGCCACTTTGTCAATCCATCTCTTTGAGGGACTTCCTCTTTTTCACTGGCACTCTATTTTACCAAGCATGATGTCCTTCTCCAGGGACTGGTCCCTACTGACAACATGTCCAAAGAAAATGAGACGAAGCCTTGCCATCTTCACTTTCAAGAAGTACTCTGGCTGCACTTCTTCCAAGACAGATTTGTTCTTTCTTCTGGAAGCCCATGGTATATTCAATACTCTTTGCCAACACTATAATTTAAAGGCTTCAATTCTTCTTTGGTCTTCCTTATTCATTGTCCAGCTTTTGCATGCATATGAGGCGACTGAAAATAGCATGGCTAGGGTTAGGCACACCTTAGTCCTCAAAGTGACATCTTTGCTTTTATACACTTTAGAAAGGTTTTTCACAGCAGATTGGCCAATGAATCTATAGAGTTATGGAAAATGTGACTTCACACTTCTAAAATCTGTAGGAAAAGATAATAATAATATTAGCAATGCCATGTATCCAAGTACATTATGACTTTTCCCATGAATTTACAGAAGAGACATCTGGCTTTGATTGTAATTCCAAATATTTGAAATTAACTTAAGATGTAATTATATGAATATCATCTTCTTTAAATTTTAAATGAAAATTAAACTGGGAGGCGAGGTCAAGAAGGCGGAGTAGTCAGACGCTTACGGTGGACCCTCTTACACCAAAGACCTGAAAAAACAAGTGAATCAATTATATATGACAATCAAGGAGCCCTGAACGTCTAAGGCAAAGTTGAGGAACCGGACTGAGTGGCAAGGGGAGGGAAAGACAGTTCGGAAGCAGCAAGGACCTGCCAGACCTGACCTGGTGAGAGCCTGACCCTTTCAGGCCTGATCAGCTCATGGGTGAGTGGTGTATTCCCCACTGGGACAGACCCAGCTGCAGAGAGTCTAGTTGGCCACCCAGAACCAGTGAGAAGCAGCCCTAGATCAGTGAAAGATAAGTACTTGCGTCCGGCCTACCATGCGGATCAAAAACACCCCCCTTAGGGAAAAACCTCTCTCCCATTTACCTCCCCGCTCCCTGATCTGCACTGGGTCCTGGACTGGTTTCAGCAATTGCCGAGTCCCCTGGGCCGGAAGTAGGATCTGTCACACACCCGGAGCCATTCTCCCTGCCTTGGAAAGTGAACAAATTAACAAAAAAAGGAAAAAATAAACTGCTGGCTCCCCTAAGCCAGGAACCCAGGGTAGGCACAGCTCCTTTGCCTAGGCACAGGTATAAGGGATCCATGGACTTTGAGTGCATTTCCCCCTCCATAGACTTATGTGGACCCATCTCAACAGCATAGGCCCTCACTACCGCAGTACAAAAGGGTATATACAGGAACTCTAACTTGAACTGTTTCAGCTGTGAAGTGGCAGGGTTTTGACATTTGACACTGCTCTGCCCATTAAGCAGGATCTTCACCTATCCACATCAGGGGCCTGAGGACTGCTGGCTCCACCCAGGCCACCTAGTCACCTGCAATAGGAACCCATGAATAAAAGGTGTCCCCCAGTCCTTACAGCCAACAGCATTAGGTGCTCATAGTCCTGCTGCAAAACCCACCCACTTACGCACTCTAGGGAACAGGGACACACCTTCCTCCTGGACACTTGGGGGTGGCTGTCAGCCCCCTGCCTTGCTCAGAGTGTGTCCCACTGCTGCAGTCAGATGCCTGTGCCTACATAAATCACCCATGCCTGCCTAAGACCGTGAGAGCCTACACCACACATTTGGTGGCTATCTATCTGGGCACCTGAGCTGAATCCATATAGGAGGAATGGGCGGACTCCTGAGCTCACATATCTAGTAACAGATCTAACCACCTGGTGACAGGGCACTAGAGCTTCGAAGATGCCAATAATCAAACTAGCTCATATGAGCAGCCTATTTGGGCATACCAAAACAAAACAAGAAGCTAGGACACAGTAAGCAAACATAAAATAAATAAATATAATAATTTATTGATGGCTCAGAGACAACAGTCAATATCAAAACATAAAGAGCAAGTCATGATGGCTTCAGCAAGCTCCCAAAATAAAGAATCTAGAAATTTTCCAGAGGAGGAAAATTTTTTGGAATTGCAGGAGGCAGAATACAAAAGTTAAATAGACAGAACTCTTCAAGAAATTCAGAAGGAAATTAAGCAAAATGCAGAACACACAATAGAGGAAATTAAAAAGATTACAGAAGAGCATAATGACAAATTTAACAGGCTACAAGAATCCATAGAGAGACAGAAACTAGAAATCCAGATGATTAACAATAAAATTTCAGAATTAGACAGTTCAATAGAAAGCCATAGGAGCAGAATTGAGGCAATGGAAGTCAGAGTTAGTGACTTGACACCAACTTATTTAAGGAAAAATCAGATAAAAGGATTAAAAAAAATGAAGAAACCCTAAGAATTATGTGGGACTCTATCAAGAGGAACAACCTACAAGTGATTGGAGTACCAGAACGGGGTCGGGGCGGGGGAATAGCAGAAAATACAGAGAGAATTGTTGAAAATTTGTTGGCAGGAAACTTCCCTGATATTGTGAAAGATGAGAAGATATCTATCCAAGATGCTCATCGAACCCCA